>NC_092709.1:330298297-330634345 GCF_047496885.1 Scyliorhinus torazame
CAGTATCCTCTGCTCTTTTTGCTTTACCACTCATCTTTGTGTCGTCTGCAAACTTGGACACATTGCACTTGGTCCCCATCTCCAAATCATCTATGTAAATTGTGAACAATTGTGGGCCCAACACTGATCCCTGAGGGACACCACTAGCTACTGACTGCCAACCAGAGAAACACCCATTAATCCCCACTCTTTGCTTTCGATTAATTAACCAATCCTCTATCCATGCTACTACTTTATCCTTAATGCCATGCATCTTTATCTTATGCAGCAACCTTTTGTGTGGCACCTTGTCAAAGGCTTTCTGGAAATCCAGATATACCACATCCATTGGCTCCCCGTTATCTACCGCACTGGTAATGACCTCAAAAAATTCCACTAAATTAGTTAGGCACGACCTGCCCTTTATGAACCCATGCTGCGTCTGCCCAATGGGACAATTTCCATCCAGATGTCTCGCTATTTCTTATTTGATGATAGATTCCAGCATCTTCCCCACTACCGAAGTTAAGCTCACTGGCCTATAATTACCCGCTTTCTGTCTACCTCCTTTTTTAAACAGTGGTGTCACGTTTGCTAATTTCCAATCCGCCAGGATTTTGGTAAATTATCACTAGTGCATTTGCAATTTCCCTAGCCATCTCTTTTAGCACTCTGGGATGCATTCCATCAGGATCAGGATACTTGTCTACCTTTAGCCCCATTAGCTTGCCCATCACGACCTCCTTAGTGATAACAATCATCTCAAGGTCCTCACCTGTCATAGCATCATTTCTATCAGTCACTGGCATATTATTTGTGTCTTCCACTGTGAAGACCGACCCAAAAAACCTGTTCAGTTCCTCAGCCATTTCCTCATCTCCCATTATTAAATCTCCCTTCTCATCCTCCAAAGGATCAATATTTACCTTAGCCACTCTTTTTTGTTTTATGTATTTGTAGAAACTTTTACTATCTGTTTTTATATTCTTTGCAAGTTTACTCTCATAATCTATCTTACTCTTCTTTATAGCTTTTTCAGTAGCTTTCTGTTGCCTCCTAAAGATTTTCCAGTCCTCTAGTCTCCCACTAATTTTGCCACTTTGTATGCTTTTTCTTCAATTTGATACTCTCCCTTATTTCCTTAGATATCCACGGTCGATTTTCCCTCTTTCTACCGTCCTTCCTTTTTGTTGGTATAAACCTTTGCTAAGCACTGTGAAAAATCGCTTGGAAGGTTCTCCACTGTTCCTCAACTGTTTCACCATAAAGTCTTTGCTCCCAGTCTACCTTAGCTAGTTCTTCTCTCATCCCATTGTAATCTCCTTTGATTCAGCACAAAACACTAGTGTTTGATTTTACCTTCTCACCCTCCATCTGTATTTTAAATTCCACCATATTGTGATCGCTCTTTCTGAGAGGATCCCTAACTATGCGATCATTAATCAATCCTGTCTCATTACACAGGACCAGATCTAGGACTGCTTGTTCCCTCGTAGTTTCCATTACGTACTGGGGCTGGTTTAGCTCACTGGGCTAAATCGCTGGCTTTGAAGGCAGGCCAGCAGCACCGTTCGATTCCCGTACCAGCCTCCCCGAACAGGCGCCGGAATGTGGCGACTAGGGGCTTTTCACAGTAACTTCATTGAATCCTACTCGTGACAATAGGTGATTTTCATTTTTTCATTTTCATACTGTTCTAGGAAACTATCACAGATACATTCTATAAACTCCTCCTCAAGGCTGCCTTGACCGACCTGGTTAAACCAATCGACATGTAGATTAAAATCCCACATAACTGCTGTACCATTTCTACATGCATCAGTTATTTCTTTGTTTATTGCCTGCCCCACCATAATATTACTATTTGGTGGCCTATAGATTACTCCTTTCAGTGACTTTTTCGCCTTACTATTCCTGGTTTCCACCCAAATGGATTCAACCTTATCCTCCATAGCACCGATGTCATCCCTTACTATTGCCCGGATGTCATCCTTAAATAACAGAGCTACACCACCTCCCTTACCATCCACTCTGTCCTTCCGAATAGTTTGGTACCCTCGGATATTTAACTCCCAGTCGTGACCATCCTTTAACCATGTTTCAGTAATGGCCACTAAATCATAGTCACTCACGATGATTTGCGGCATCAACTCATTTACCTTATTCCGAATACTACGAGCATTCAGATAAAGTACACTTATGCTGGCTTTTATACCTCTGTTTTGAACCTTAACACCTCGATCAGTAACTTCTCCTAAGTTATATTTCCGCATCCCTTTCCATTTATGTTTTTACTTCCCGTTTTATTCCTTTTAGTATTACTGGGCCTATTCACTGAGCTCCCCTCAGTCACTGTACCTTGTACTGTCGCCCTTTTTGATTTTTGACTATGGCTTCTCTGCCTTACACTTTCCCCCTTACTGCCTTTTGTTTCTGTCCCTGTTTTACTACCTTCTAGCTTCCTGCATTGGTTCCCATCCCCCTGCCACATTAGTTTAAACCCTCCCCAACAGCTCTAGCAAACACACCCCTAGGACATCAGTTCCAGTCCTGCCCAGGTGCAGACCGTCCGGTTTGTACTGGTCCCACCTCCCCCAGAACCGGTTCCAATGCCCCAAGAATTTGAATCCCTCCCTCTTGCACCATCTCTCATCCTATCTATCCTGACATTCCTACTCTGACTAGCTCATGGCACTGGTAGCAATCCTGAGATTACTACCTTTAAGGTCCTACTTTTTAGTTTAACTGCTGACTCCCTGAATTCAGCTTGTAGGACCTTGTCCCGTTTTTTACCGAGATCGTTGGTGCCTATGTGCATCACGAAAGCTGGCTGTTCACCCTCCCCCCCCCCCCCCCCCCCCCAGAATGTCCTGGAGTCGCTCCGAGACATCCTTAACCCTTGCACCAGGGAGGCAACATACCATCCTGGAGTCTCGATTGTGTCCGCAGAACCACCTGTCTATTCCCCTTACAATTGAGTCCCCATCACTATAGCCCTGCCATTCTTCTTCCTACCCTGCTGCGCAGCAAAGCCAACCACAGTGCCATGAACCTGGCTGCTGCTGCCTTCCCCTGGTGAGCCATCTCCCTCAACAGTATCCAAAGCGGTATATCTGTTTTGCAGGGAGATAACCGCAGGGGACACCTGCACTGCCTTCGTACTCTTGCGCTGTCTTTTGGTCACCCATTTTCTATCTCCCTCAGTAACTTTCACCTGCGGTGTGACCAACTCATTGCACAAGCTATCCACGATGTCCTCAGCATCGCAGATGCTCCAAAGTGAGTCCATCCACAGCTCCAGAGCCGTCAAGTGGTGTAACAGGAGCTGCAACTGGACACACTTCTTGCACGTGAAGGAGCCAGGGACAGTGAATCTGTCCCTGAGCTCCCACATCGCACACGAGGAGCATGACACGGGTCTGGGATCTCCTGCCATGTCTTAAACCTTAGGTTAACTTATACAACCACAATTCCAAAAAAGAAAGAAAAAAATAAATAAATAAATTAGACAATGAAAAGAAAAACTACTTACCAGTCACATACCAGGGTTAAAAAGCACCTCCTCCCACCCAGCTTCAAATTCCCACCTAGCTTCAAATTCCCCAACTCACTCTTTGCTGTCTCACTCTGGCTGTGTCTTCTCTGGCTCACTGGGAGAACTCACATTTGTGCAGCAAGCTTTTTTTTTTAAGGATGCAAATTCAGAGCTTCAACCTTTGCCCCTATCAAATTAAATTCTATGCCAGGCACCAAATCATAAAAAATTGCATAAATTAGATGACCATAAATGTTGCAGAACTAAACAGCCTTTTTCAAAGGTGTTGCCACAGCAACTGCTCCTTTCGCGCAAAAGGTGCAGCTGATTTTTTTTTTTAAAGAGGACAATGTGCGCATTTTGTGCTTATTGAGCTAATGGATGTTATTGGAAGAGGACTTTGAAGCATCCAAAAGGAGCTTCATTGTGTTTCTGACTGTGCCCAGGCCCAATAAGCAGTTTGAGGTAAAGTAAAGCTCCTTTTCATTTCTGGCCCCCACATAGAATGTTAGAATAGAATCTTGGACGTGGGTGTCGCTGGCTATGCCAGCATTTTTCATCTACCACTGATTGCCTTTGAGAAGCTGGTGGTGAGCTGCCGTCTTGAACATCCGCAGCCCATGTGGTGTAGGTACACCACAGTGCTGTTCAGGAGGGAGTTCCAGGAGTTTGACCCAGCGACAGTGAAGGAATGGCGATATATTTCCAAGTCAGGGTGGTGATTGACTTGGAGGGGAACCTCCAGGTGGTTGGGTTCCCATGTACCTGCTGCCCTTGTCCTTCTGGATGGTAGTGGCCGTGGGTTTGGAAGGTGCTGCCTGAGGAACCTTGGTTAGTTCCTGCAATGCATCTTGTAGATGGTACACATGGCTGCCACTGTCGGCGGATGGTGGAGGGGGTGGATGTTAGAGGTGCCAATCAAGCGGGCTGCTTTGTCCTGCAAGGTGTCAAGCTTTTTCAGTTGGAGCTGCGCTCATCCATTCAAGTGGAGAGTATTGTGTCACACTCCCAACTTGTGCCTTGCAGATGGTGGACAGGCTTTGGGGAAGTCAGGAGGTAACTGATTTGCCATGGGATTCCGAGCCTCTGACATGCTCTTGTAGCCACAGAATTTATATGACTAGTTCAGTTCAGGTTGTGATCAATGGGAACCCCAGGCTGTTGATAGTTGAGGATAGAGCGATGGTAATGCCATTGAATGTCGTGGGGAGATGGTTAAATTCTGTTTGTTGAATCATAGAATGGTTACAGTGCAGGAGGACCCTATTTGGTCCTTTGAACCCTTGCTGGGTCCCTGAAAGAACAATGTTGCTGGTCCCACACTCACACCTTTTCCCCATAGACCCGCAAATGTTTTCCCTTCAGGTCCTTATCAAATTCCCTTTTGAAAAACACATTTGAATAGGCCTGCATCACACTCCCAGACAATGCACTCCAGATCCTAACTACTTGCTGAAAAAAAAAGGTTTTTTTCATGTCACCTTTGGTCGGGCAGCACTGTGGCGCAGTGGTTCGCACTGCTGCCTCACGGCACTGAGGCGGTCCGTGTGGAGTTTGCACATTCTCCCCGTAGCTGCGTGGGTCTCATCCCCAAAACACAAAGATGTGCAGGATAGGTGGATTGGTCACACTAAGTTGGATCTTAATTGGAAAACAAATTGGGTAATCTAAATGTTAAAAAAATAAAAAATATTTGGTCCTTTTCCCAAACACTTTGCACCTCTGGTTCTCAATTCTTCTGCCAATGGGAATAATTTCTCCCTATCTGCTTTATCCAGACCATTCATGATTCTGAAGTCATCGAATCAAAGATTCAAATCATAGAATCATAGATAGAGCTGGTACACATCTATCAAATCTACTCACGTCCTTGGCTTAAAGGAGAACAGTCCCAACATAGAACAGAATCTCCACAGTGCAGAAGGAGCCCATTCAGCCCATCGAGTCTACACCGACCCTCTGAAAGAGCCCCCTACCTTTGCCCACTCCTCCGGCCTATTCCCGAGACCCCACCTAACTTGCACATCCCTGGACAATAAGGGGCAATTTAGCGTGGCCAATCCACCTATCCTTCACATCTTTGGACTGTGGGAGGAAACCGGAGCACCCAGAGGAAACCCACGCACAGACGGGAGAATGTGCAAACTCCACGCAGTCATCCCTGGCGCTGTGAGGCAGCAGTGCTAACTACTGTGCCACCGTGCCACCCTCTAATCTCAAATCTACCCTCGTACCTGAAGTTCCTCTGCCTCTGTCCAAAGCCTTCACATCCTTCCAACAATGTGGTGTCCAGAATTGGATGCAGTACTCAACCAGCGTTTTATAAAAGTTCATCGTGCTTTTGTACTGCATGGTAAAACCCAGAGTCCTGTATGCGCGGCTAGTTAGGCAGGAGACTGCGTGGGCCATAGTGTGGAACTAAATAAAGCTGAGAGCTACATTCTAACAGTGGTCATGAGGGACAGTGTCTAGAGGCCATAGATTTAAAATAATTGGTAAGAGGACTCGAGGGGGAAACAAAGAAGAAAATCCAGACAGGGGATTATGATCTGGAATGCGCTACCTGTAAGGCTGCAGGAATCAGAACCCATAGGAACTTTCATAAGGTGATAGCACTGCACATGTGCATGAAGGGGATACGGTTTATGCTTATCGGGGAAAAGCTGAGACATGGGTCCTAATTGGACAGCTTTCAGAAAACAAGCACAAGCATGAGGAGTGAAAGGCTCCCTTATCAAGAGTCATTTAGAGTCATTTATGGCGCAGAAAGAGGCCATTTGCCCCATTGAGTGCATGCTGGATGGTGCTGTACGATTGTATGATGCCATTCTATGATTCTTTGATTGACCGACTGAACATATAATTGCATCACCTGTCAGATCAACGTGGACCTGTTTGGCTTCCAGTTCCTCCTTTTAATTGGCGTACTATTATATTACCCCTCCTCTTCCCAGTTTCGTTTCGCTTTCCTCCTGTATCTCATCGCTCTTCAGAAGTGTTGACTCCTTATCCTGGTGTACTGTTGTAGGGGGTATCAGCCACCTCCACACGGCAATTCTTCATATACACGAGCCACAAAGCTATTCAACAGCACAAGGCGTCACAGCGAGGCTGACGCTGTGTTCTGCCCCTTTAAAGAAGTTTTAAGCGCTGTTGCAATTTTCTTGATCCCCAGCAGTCAATATCGCACCATCTCGCAGCCAACTTACTGTTGCAGATGGTTTGTGACATAAAAGAAATGCAATCCTTTCAAAAGCACTGAAGGTCTTTGAGGACTCAAAGTGTTAGCAGCCTGCAAATGAAGCGAGCGTACACTGTCATTCATTTGTGGCTGGAGAAATTATTTCTCATTCTGGGTCTGAATTTGACAGATAGTTCAGCCTATAATTTCTGCATGTTCCATTTCTTATTAAAAGAAAAAATTAATTTCATCACGCTTGTACTTCGTAGTCAGACTAACACACAGTCCTCTGATGCTTTGGGGTATCTTGCTATTCCTTTTAATCACTGTTGTACAAGGTGGCATATCTATACCAATGAAATCATTAATTCAATGCAGGAGTCATAAAATGATGGACACGGCCAATGAATCATGTTTGCAATTTAACACCGATTGCTTCTGGATCTTTTTAACAATGTCCTGAGATTACTCCGGCTCACAGTCCACCAACAGCTTGATTTGAAATATCTCTCCCTCGTGTTCAATTCGCTCTGTAGCCTCGCCCTCCCGATCTCTGTAATCTACTCCAGGCCTACAAACCGATGGGGGTCTCTGCATTCCTCCAGTTCTGACCGTCTCTTTGTTGCTCGGGCACAGAATGTGGGCGCCTCTGGCTAGGCCAGCATCTATTGCCCAGCCTTATTTGCCTTTAAGAAGGTGGTCGTGAGCAGTCTTCTTGAACAGCTGCAGTCAGGCGCCGGTATGTGGCGACTAGGGGCTTTTCACAGTAACTTCATTGAAGCCTACTTGTGACAATAAGCGATTATTATTATGTGGTGTAGGTAAACCAACACCCATCCCCCATTTCCTTCACTCCAACACTGGTGGCCATGCATTCAGCTGTCTAGGTCCTAATCTTTGGAATTAATCTCTCTCTCTTCCTGTAAAACCTTCCATATAACCTATCACTTTGACCCTGCTTCTGATTACATGGCTTGGTGCCTCCTTCGTTGGCTCGATATCAATTTGTGTCTGAAAACAAACTTGTGTGTTCTACTCCAGATAGCCATGCAGCGAACAATAGAATGGGAGCCTCCTATATATTTATCTACAGTGGCACAGTGGTTAGCTCTGCTGTCTCACAGTGCCAGGGACCTGGGTTCAACTCTAAACTTGGGAAACTGTGTGGGGCCTGCACGTTCTCCCCGTGTCTGCGTGAGGTTTCCTCCGGGAGTTTCCTCCCACAGTCCAACGATGTGTAGGTTAAGTGGACTGGCCATGCTAAATTGCCCCTTAATGTCGATAGATGCGCAGGTTGGTTTGGTATGGGGATAAGGTGGGGGAGTGGGCCTAGGTAGGCTGCTCTTTTGGACCGTTGGTGCAGATTCAATGGGCTGAATGGCCTCCTTCTGGACTGTAGGGATTGCATGAGTAAGATTTTATTCACAGAAACGGCCATTACAAACATGAACCTCCGAACCCAACAACCATTATTTCAGTCTACTCCTACACGCAGGAGCACAAGTGAATCTCAGTTAATGTCCCCTACCTGTAGATGCAAGTATATAGTCAATTCCTATTTAATTACCATTCTGAACTACTTTCAGATGTTTTTCTGCATTAAAGGTGCTATAAAAATGCTGGTTTCTTAAGTAAATTTGGCTTCTTGGGTTAGAAATGGGCTTTACAAAGACGGAAATTTCAACATTCCTGCCTCCTGCCAGCCTGGGCGAAAGTTGCCCACAGGTTTGGATTTTTATTCCAGGTGATGGGGGGTCAGGGTGGGATGGGGCGGGGGGAAGGATGAAACTGAGATTTTCAACTTTCCCTGTTCCCCCTTCCCCAGGAAAGTGTTTGAAGGCTGTGCAGGGATTGCCAGGTGCAGAGGAGGGCTGGGGGAGAGGCCAGCCTTGGTCTTCCTGCGCTTTTTCAAAGCTATGAAAAACAGAATGAAACTAAAACATCTCTCGAGCCCTCGTCCCCCCCACACCCCCATACAATTCCATGCCACCTCATGCCCCCTAACCACGTCCCATGGTCCTTCATTACCTCCATGGCAATCTCTGCCCCATATCCACCCCCACAGCCCTTTATAGCCTCTGCCATGCCAACCCTGGTCCCCCAACCACCCTCCTTTGCCCTTAAACTCTTCATTCCAACTTACCCAATATCCACCTGGGGCAGACCTCTGAACCCTTGCTTGCTAAAACCCATTCACTAAATTTACCTTGCTTTAATCCCTTCTAAAAACAAGCATTTGTATTCATAGGCCCACTTCAAAGACGTTATAAACACTTGGAACTGTCAATCAAACGGTGAACTGACAGGCACCCCACTGTGATAATGACAGGTCGCGAAATCAGTCATGTTGCATTAATTCTATAATGGGAGCAGTCAGGCTTATGTCAACAGACAGAATGAAATAACAAGCACAGATTTTGTTTGGAACACCACAGACAACGTTTTTCAAATATTTAAAGGGCAGGAGATTTTATCCACTAACAGCTTGACTGCTCCCTTTGACAGTTCCCTTTAGCAATTTTCTTGACAGCTCACTTGACAGATATCTTGACAGTTCCTTAAGCTTGACAGTTCTAACCAGTTTATGTACCTTTTACACACATTCATTTTTAATTTTATCGATCCCAGACGTCACAACATCTCTCAAAAACATCTGACGTCTGCCAAATGTCCCCGGGACCAAATCCAGAAGGGTAGCTTACCTATTTAAAAGTGCAATCTATCTTCCCAAAGAACTTCCATAAGTTTAGACATTCTCCGACCAGGTCTAAAATGCACAAGTTTCGTTTCAAACATCCCACCAGCGAAAATTTGATCTGAATGGGGCATGTGCACTTTATCAAGTTCAGTTGCTTCCATGAACCACGGATGGGCAATTTAAAACCAGACACCATTCCCCTCCTGAAAGTGGCAGGGGCCTGGGTTGGGACTTCCGGATTCGTGCCTCCGCTTCCAAGTTTGCTTCTGCGCAAAAAGTTCAGGCCCACTCCAGGCTGCAGAATGATAACATAGCCAAGGCACTGGAGGTTATTTGGCAAACTTGAACCCATTCCTAGCTTGAGGATAAGGAAAACTAAAGGAACAAAAACAATGGATGCTCAGCCAGCAATATCTTACCTCTTTCCGTATGTTTTCAAATAAAATGGCAATTGAATTCACGTATACAGCAGTGGTTTTTAATATTCTTTAAAGGCATACTCCAGGGTAAAGACATGAGCATTTAAGAAACCCACACAAGTTCCTTGGCACAGAGTGTTCGACCTCTGTGACCTGTGAAAGCTTTCAGCTGTCCTTTCTTAGGCTTTGTAGTGAGGAGTAGAATCGTATCCTTTTTCCTGAAGGATCTGGCTCGAAAGGTCACTGTTGTGGTTTTGGGATTATCAGCAAAGTGATGAAGGTGTCGTCAGCAGTGCTATCAAGCGGCACTTACTCATCAATAAACTGCTCCCAGCCAAACAGAGTGGGTTCTGCCAGGGCCACTCAGCTCCTAGCCTCAACACAGCTTTGCTTCAAACAAGGCTGAACTTGGTTCGCCTGAACAAGGACAAAAGAGTTGAACCCATCAGGTGGAATTTGACTGAGTGTGGCATCAAGGTGCCCAAGCTAAATTGGAGTCAATGGGAAGCGGGGGAGAAATCCCCATTGGTTGGAGTCATATCTGGCACAAAGGAAGATGGTTGTGCTTGTTGGAAGTCAATCACCTCGCTTCCGGGACAATACTGCAGGAGTTCCTCAGGGTAGTGACATCGACCCAACCATCTTCAGCTGCTTCAATGACCTTCCTTCCATCATTATGTCAAAGGTGGGGATGTTTGTGTATGACTTTAGAAGAGTGAGGGGAGATTAAATTGAGGTATACAAGATGCTGAAGGGTATGGATAAGTTAGACGTGGAGCAGATGCTTCCTCTTGTGGGGCATTCTTAATAGAAAGGTCATAATCTTAGACTTCGAGGTAGATTTGAGGAGAAACTATTTCTCCCAAAGGGTCGTGAATCTAATAATAATAATCTTTATTATTGTCACAAGTACGCTTGCATTAACACTGCAATTAAGTAACTGTGAAAATCCCCTCGTTGCCACATTCCGGCACCTGGAATTCTGTGCAACAACCATCTTAAAAATCCAGAAAAAAATGTGGTCAATCGCACATCAAGTTCAACAGCAGAATACACTGTCTGGAATTTATGTGAATTAACAGAATAATCTAGCTCATGGTAGCATCTATCCCAATGGAAGCATTTCAAAAAGACATCTTGGACCAAACCAAAGGTTATCCAAAGGAGAGTGTGCAGCGGGACCTGGGTGTCCTTGTGCACCATTCGCTGGAGTTAAGCATGCAAGCGCAGCAGGCGGGAAAGAAGGCTGATGGTATGTTGGTCTTCATTGCAAGAGGTTTCGAGAACAGAAGCAGGGGTGTGTTGCTGCAATTGTACAGGGCCATGGTGAGGCCACACTTGGAGTATTGTGTGCAGTTTTGGTCTCCTTCTCTGAGGAAGGATATTCTTGCTCTCGAGGGAGTGCAGCGAAGGTTTCCCAGACTGATTCCAGGGATGGCAGGACTGTCATATGAGGAGAGATTGACTAGGTTGGGATTGTTCTCGCTGGAGTTCAGAAGAATGAGGGGGGATCTCATAGAAACTTATAAAATTCTAACAGGACTGGACAGGGTAGATGCAGGGAAGATGTCACCAATGATGGGTGTGTCCAGAACGAGGGGTCACAGCCTGAGGATTCAGGGTAAACCATTTCGGACAGAGATAAGGAGACATTTCTTCACCCAGAGAGTGGTGAGCCTGTGAAAATCGTTGGTGAGCCTGTGGAATTCATTACCACAGGACATAGTTGATGCTAAAACTTTGAATATATTCAAGAGGTGTCTGAATATAGCACTTGGGGAGAATGGGATCAAAGGCTATGGGGAGAAAGCAGGATTAGGCTATTGAATTGGATGATCAGCCATGATCGCGATGAACGGCGGATCAGACTCGAAGGGCCAAAAGGCCTCCTCCTGCTCCTATCTTCTATGTACCTATGATCTATGTTACACTGTGGATGCTCTGCTATAAAATGGAGGCAAGTACAAAACCATACAAATGGGCAGACAGAGCCCACAGGCTCTGTGTGATTGATCCACCTTTGGCATGATATCCAATGCAGGCACGCCTAGTAAGCAATGCAGGCAGTGCTGTCTCATACATGTACCAAGAAAATGATCAGCTTTTAACACTATATGCAAGGTTTGTGGCACTGGAGGACACTGGTATGCCATTTAAGAAGGGTAGTCCAAAACCAGTATTTGACATGTGACTAAAGACACATAATGTGGAGATGCCGGCGTTGGACTGGGGTGAGCACAGTACGAAGTCTTACAACACCAGGTTAAAGTCCAACAGGTTTGTTTCGATGTCACTAGCTTTCGGAGCGCTGCTCCTTCCTCAGGTGAATGAAGAGGTCTGTTCCAGAAACACATATATAGACAAATTCAAAGATGCCAAACAATGCTTAGAATGCGACCATTAGCAGGTGATTAAATCTTTACAGATCCAGAGATGGGGTAGCCCCAGGTTAAAGAGGTGTGAATTGTATCAAGCCAGGGCAGTTGGTAGGATTTCGCAGGCCAGATGGTGGGGGATGAATGTAATGCGACATGAATCCAAGGTCCCGGTTGAAGCCGTACTCATGTGTGCGGAACTTGGCTATAAGTTTTTGCTCGGCGATTCTGCGTTGCCGCGCGTCCTGAAGGCCGCCTTGGAGAACGCTTACCCAGAGATCAGAGGCTGAATGCCCTTGACTGCTGAAGTGTTCCCCGACTGGAAGGGAACATTCCTGCCTGGTGATTGTTGCGCGATGTCCGTTCATTCGTTGTCGCAGCGTCTGCATGGTCTCGCCAATGTACCACGCTGTGGGACATCCTTTCCTGCAGCGTATGAGGTAGACAACGTTGGCCGAGTCGCACGAGTATGTACCGCGTACCTGGTGGGTGGTGTAATAGTGGTATCTATGTCGATGATCTGGCACGTCTTGCAGAGATTGCCATGGCAGGGTTGTGTGGTGTCGTGGTCACTGTTCTGAAGACTGGGTAGTTTGCTGCAAACAATGGTTCATTTGAGGTTGCGCGGTTGTTTGAAGGCAAGTAGTGGGGGTGTGGGGATGACCTTGGCAAGATGTTCATCACTATCAATGACGTGTTGAAGGCTGTGAAGAAGATGACGTAGTTTCTCCGCTCCGGGGAAGTACTGGACGACGAAGGGTATTCTGTCGGTTGTGTCCCATGTTTGTCTTCTGAGGAGGTCGGTGCGGTTTTTCGCTATGTGTTTCTGGAACATACCTCTTCATTCACCTGAGGAAGGAGCAGCGCTCCGAACGCTAGTGACATCGAAACAAACCTGTTGGACTTTAACCTGGTGTTGTAAGACTTCGTACTAAAGACACATAGGTATGGCATTCCAACCGACCAAGAGCATGTTCCAAACAGTGTCAACAAAATATCTATGAAATATCTAGGCAGCACGGTAGCACAAGTGGATAGCACTGTGGCTTCACAGCGCCAAGGTCCCAGGTTCAATTCCCCGCTGGGTCACTGTCTGTGCGGAGTCTGCACGTTCTCCCCGTGTCTGCATGGGTTTCCTCTGAGTGCTCCGGTTTCCTCCACAGTCCAAAGACGTGCAGGTTAGGTGGATTGGCCATGCTAAATTGCCCTTAGTGACCAAAAAGGTTAGGAGGGGTTATTGGGTTCCGGGGATAGGGTGGACGTGAGGGCTTAAGTGGGTTGGTGCAGACTCGATGGGCCGAATGGCCTCCTTCTGCACTGTAAGTTCTATATGGTCAAATGACCAGGATGACCACATGTAAACACATATAGTGAGCTAACATTCAGCGTGGGGAGTGTAAAAGAATGTATTGGTACAGTGGTATCAACAGAAGCCTTTCCATTGTCCAGATTATATGCCCCCAGATGCAGGGCCAACATAATCGATATGCAAAACTAGATAGAGGTGTAGGTGAAAACATCACGTCGCACATTGAATGTACCGTGTATACTCAAGTAATACTTAATCTTGTGTCAGAGTTTACCTTTGGCTCCCACATTCCTTAGTGTTTTATTTACCTTGTACTAGTTTCGGAAATGAGGTTGGCGTGAACAGTCCAGTTAATGTTTGACGCACTTGCTCATTGAAACTATCAGAAATAGATATAGCAAGGGAGTTCAGAACCATGGCCAGCAACCGCTGAAACAGTGTGGTTATTGGCAGTTCGACAGTTTCCAAGAACTGGCATGGATTTCAATCCCTCTAAAGTATTTCTCTTTTAAGAGTCAACCCCCTACTTTTTGCCTAAAAATCGGGTCTCAAAACCTTGCTCTTACAGACGTATAAACAGTATATACAGATGGGGCAAATGATGATTCAACCAACCACTGTCAAATCTATCCTGTCCAGTGGCTCAGGGTTCATCTGATTACACTTGAGTGCTGCTACAAAAACTGACTCTCGTCTCTGCAGAAATGTTATATTAGCGATTATAGGCCTCCCAGCATGCAAGGATCTGTTTTTGCTCATCAACGCTGGTGTCATCAGGAAAAGGATGAGGACCACAAGGCATATCATTGGAAACTCTAAGCTTACGCTGGGTGAAGATCACCAAACTGGAATATTGTGTGCAGTTTTGGTCACCTTATCTGAGGAACAATGGTCTTGCTATAGAGGGAGGTTTTCCAGATTGATTTCTGGGATGGCAGTATTGACGTACGAAGAGAGAGTGAATCAGTTAGGATTGTATTCGCTGGAGTTCAGAAGAATGAGGGGGGATCTCATAGAAACCTATAAAATTCTAACAGGACTGGACAGGGTGGATGCAGGAAGGATGTTCCCGATGGTGGGTGTGTCCAGAACCAGGGGTCACAGTCTGAGGATACTGGGTAGACCATTTAGGACAGAGATGAGGAGAAATTTCTTCACCCAGAGAGTGGTGAGCCTGTGGAATTCGTTACCACAGGAAGTAGTTGAGTCCAAAATACTCTATGTTTTCAAGAAGCAGTTAGATATAGCACTTAGAGCCAAGGGGATCAAAAGATATAGGGGAAAGCGGGATTAGGCTATTGAGTTGGATGATCACCCATGATCATAATGAATGGCGGAGTGGGCTTGAAGGACTGAATGGCCTCCTCGTGCTCCAATTATTTTCTATGTTTTCTATGTTTCAACACAGCCTGCACCACATGGAACAGATTATATATACTCGTTCTAAATTTACAAATGTCATTCTGAGGAATCCACGTGGAATTGCTATTTGGCAGACTGGCGAAGACAATACTATCCAGTCATCACAAATTGGTACTCTCAGGAGAATGTGAAGCTTTACTCGAAAAACAAGAGAAGATGAAAGATGCCCATTACCGGCCTGTAGGTATCAAATTACTCAACCTGAATATGGGACAGAAAGTACCAATGGAGCACCCAACTGTTAGTACCTGGAATCCAGCAGAAATTGTCAGCATGTGTCCACAACCAAGATCGTATCAAGTATGAACGACAAATGGCTTGCCAGTGTGATGAATTAGATGCCACCTCAGACAATGCCACCACCAGAAATCATCCTATTGGAAACAGAACACAGCTAAGATGCAACACAAGCAAAAGCACCTAACCAACTTTCTGAAAGCATTCAGCTCCCTCCAATAAAGATCAACATGACTAAAGCTTGATGGATGAGCAAACTGCCAAAACATTTCAGCGATGGGTAAATTAATTGCTCTGTGTTAAAGTACATTCAAACACAATGTTATTTTATTTTGCTTTCATGTAAATGGTTTGTTCTTTCAACAGTAAAGCTCTAGCTAGAAAAAAAGGGGGATGTTGTGATATGAGGTGGCATGCACCTTGAAGGAAGCATTTCTTGAACTACTATCAATCATTACATCCTCAACAGGATGTGTAATATTAGTCCCATGACTTGGAATGACTTGTAGTAGTAGAGGGTCGATGTACTATGATTAGTCCCCTAGTGAATATGATCTACACCTTGTCTTACCTTAAAATAAAAAAGCACATTTCTTTTCACCAATCCTTGTGTATGATCGATACATGTACGCAAGAGGAGAACGTAATATTACTGTGACTATCTTTATTTTAGATTTATTTGATTCACTGGGTCTAAGGATCCAGTCACATGGGTTTATACCAGTATAAACCCATGTGACTGGATGACCCAGCCTACTTGATGACTACTCCAGTGACATAACCATGAGGCTACCATTCCTACCCAACACCATGTGACCTCCTCATCTTCCATTGTCAAAATAACATTTGCTCATTTGGACAATGGCGTTAAACCAACAGTTGTGCTTGTAAACATTAAACAAGTGAGAGCACAATATTGTTTACAGTCATTAATAATTCTTCAAACAGACTTCCGGTTGCAGGTATGCCTAGGTAGGTCGCACGTTCGGCAGCTCCCGCCGCGAACGGACTTTTGGGCTCTTCAGAGGGGCCCCAACGGCAATTGTTCGACGGCTTCCAGTGTGGGAAGGTGACAGCAAGGTCCCCCCGACATTATATGGATTGGACCAGGAGTGGAGTGGTTAAAAAAGTGATCCTGGTGCAGCAAAAAGTGCGAGGGAGGAAAAGCAAGATGGCGGCGGGTGGAGACCAAGCAGCGTGGGCGCAGTGGTCGCAGGAGCAGCAGGAGTTTCTTAAACGCTGCTTTGAGGAGCTGAGGACAGAAATGCTGGCGCCAATGAAGGCGGTGATTGAGAAGCTTGTGGAGACCCAGAAGGCCGAAGGGGCGGCGATCCGGGAGGTGCGGCAAAAAGCTTCGGAGAACGAGGACGAGATCTTGGGCCTGGCGGTGAAGGTGGAGGCACACGAGGCACTGCACAAGAGGTGGGCGGAACAATTCGAGGACCTGGAGAATAGGTCGAGGTGGAAGAATCTTCGGATCCTGGGTCTCCCTGAAGGAGTGGAGGGGCCCGATGCCGGGGCATATATGAGCACGATGCTCAATTCGCTGATGGGCGCGGGAGCTTTCCCGAAGCCCCTGGAGCTGGATGGGGCTCATCGGGTCCTGGCAAGGAGACCCAAAGCCAAAGAGCCGCCAAGGGTTGTAGTGGTGAGGTTCCACCGCTTTATGGACAGAGAATGTGTCCTGAGATGGGCCAAAAATGAGCGGAGCAGCAGGTGGGAGAACACGGAGGTCCGAATTTATCAGGACTGGAGTGCGGAGGTGGCTAAGAAGAGGGCTGGTTTCAACCGGGCTAAGGCAGTGCTCCATCGGAAGGGGGTGAAGTTTGGGACGCTGCTGCCAGCGCGATTGTGGGTCACGTTCCAAGATCGGCACCACTATTTTGAAACGCCTGATGAGGCATGGAACTTTATACAGACTGAAAAGTTGGACTCAAATTGAGGGTTTGTCGTGGGGGGATGTTTACTGTGTTTACCGCGTTTGGGGAATGTTCTTTTTGTTTGAGTGCTAGGTGGGGATGGGTGAATGGATTTGGTGGGGGCTGTGGGAGAGTGTGGGCGTCGGTGTTGGAGGGGCAGGGCCCCACGGAGGAGGAGGGGGGGTGGAGGGCCAGGGATGGGGAGTTGGGGTAAGGCCGCAAACAGGAGCTGTGCCAGAGGGGGCGGGGCCGGCTCTGGAATGCGAGGGCTTTTTCACGCGCTAGGGAAGGATGGGGGCGGGGCCAGGGGGGAAGGGCGGTGTTGGAGAGGAGTGCACACTGACTGCCAAGGCGTGGGGGGATTCTCACACTGGGGGGTCGATGGAATGGTGGGAGAGGCCAGGGTCAGCAGGAGTCAGCTGACTTACGGGAGTGTCATGGGGGGAGCAAAATGGCTAGATGAGGATCTAGCGGGGAGGAGGGAGGGGGGAGGGGGGGAGGGGGGGGGGGAACTGGGTTGCTGCAGCATTGGCCAAAAGGGAGCTGGAAGTAGGAGAGGTAGTCGGGGCGGGGGTCCGCCGCCTGGGGGACTGGAGTGTGCGGGAGGCGCGGGCCCGTGGCTGGCCTAGAAAAGGAGATAGCTAGTCGGCAGGGGGGGGGGAGGGGGTTATCCAGATCCAGCTGATAACTTGGAATGTGAGGGGCCTGAACGGGCCGGTCAAAAGGGCCCAGGTGTTCGCGCACTTAAAGGGACTGAAGGCAGACATGGTTATGCTCCAGGAAACACATCTGAAGGTGGCAGATCAGGTTAGGCTGAGAAAGGAATGGGGAGCGTAGGTCTTTCATTCAGGGCTGGATGCGAAGAACAGAGGGGTTGCTATACTGGTGGGGAAGCGGGTGTTGGCGAAGATGATTCTGGATAAGAGCGAAAGTAACAGGGTAGTTATTATGGGAGACTTTAACTTTCCAAATATTGACTGGAAAAGATATAGTTCGAGTACATTAGATCGGTCGTTTTTTGTACAGTGTGTGCAGGAGAGTTTCCTGACACAATATGTTGACAGGCCAACAAGAGGAGAGACCATATTGGATTTGGTTTTGGGTAATGAACCAGGCCAGGTGTTAGATTTGGAGGTAGGTGAGCACTTTGGGGACAGTGACCACAATTCGGTGACGTTTACGTTAGTAATGGAAAGGGATAAGTATACCCCGCAGGGCAAGAGTTATAGCTGGGGGAAGGGCAATTATGATGCCATTAGACATGACTTGGGGGGGATAGGTTGGAGAAGTAGGCTGCAAGTGTTGGGCACACTGGATATGTGGAGCTTGTTCAAGGAACAGCTACTGCGTGTTCTTGATAAGTACGTACCGGTCATGCAGGGAGGAAGGCGTCGAGCGAGGGAACCATGGTTTACAAACAAACAAAGAACAAAGAAATGTACAGCACAGGAACAGGCCCTTCGGCCCTCCAAGCCCGTGCCGACCATACTGCCCGACTAAACTACAATCTTCTACACTTCCTGGGTCCGTATCCTTCTATTCCCATCCTATTCATATATTTGTCAAGATGCCCCTTAAATGTCCCTATCGTCCCTGCCTCCACTACCTCCTCCGGTAGTGAGTTCCAGGCACCCACTACCCTCTGCGTAAAAAACTTGCCTCGTACATCTACTCTAAACTTTGCCCCTCTCACCTTAAACCTATGCCCCCTAGTAATTGACCCCTCTACCCTGGGGAAAAGCCTCTGACTATCCACTCTGTCTATGCCCCTCATAATTTTGTATACCTCTATCAGGTCGCCCCTCAACCTCCTTCGTTCCAGTGAGAACAAACCGAGTTTATTCAATCGCTCCTCATAGCTTATGCCCTCCATACCAGGCAACATTCTGGTAAATCTCTTCTGCACCCTCTCTAAAGCCTCCACATCCTTCTGGTAGTGTGGCGACCAGAATTGAACACTATACTCCAAGTGTGGCCTAACTAAGGTTTACCAAAGAAGTGGAATCTCTTGTTCAGAGGAAGAAGGAGGCCTATGTGAAGATGAGGTGTGAAGTTTCAGTTGGGGCACTTGATAGTTACAAGGTAGCGAGGAAGGATCTAAAGAGCGAGCTAAGACGAGCAAGGAGGGGACATGAGAAGTATTTGGCAGGTAGGATCAAGGAAAATCCAAAAGCTTTCTATAGGTATGTCAGGAATAAAAGAATGACGAGGGTAAGAGTAGGGCCAGTCAAGGACAGGGATGGGAAGTTGTGTGTGGAGTCTGAAGAGATAGGCGAGATACTAAATGAATATTTTTCGTCAGTATTCACTCAGGAAAAAGAGAATGTTGTGGAGGAGAATGCTGAGACCCAGGCTATTAGAATAGATGGCATTGAGGTACGTAGGGAAGAGGTGTTGGCAATTCTGGACAGGCTGAAAATAGATAAGGCCCCGGGGCCTGATGGGATTCATCCTAGGATTCTCTGGGAAGCCAGGGAAGAGATTGCTGAGCCTTTGGCTTTGATTTTTATGTCATCATTGGCTACAGGAATAGTGCCAGAGGACTGGAGGATAGCAAATGTGGTTCCTTTGTTCAAGGAGGGGAGTAGAGACAACCCCGGCAACTATAGACCGGTGAGCCTCACGTCTGTAGTGGGTAAAGCCTTGGAGGGGATTATAAGAGACAAGATTTATAATCATCTAGATAGGAATAATATGATTAGGGATAGTCAGCATGGCTTTGTGAAGGGCAGGTCATGCCTCACAAACCTTATCGAGTTCTTTGAGAAGGTGACTGAACAGGTAGACGAGGGTAGAGCAGTTGATGTGGTGTATATGGATTTCAGTAAAGCGTTTGATAAGGTTCCCTACGGTAGGCTATTGCAGAAAATACGGAGGCTGGGGATTGAGGGTGATTTAGAGATGTGGATCAGGAATTGGCTAGCTGAAAGAAGACAGAGGGTGGTGGTTGATGGGAAATGTTCAGAATGGAGTTCAGTTACAAGTGGCGTACCACAAGGATCTGTTCTGGGGCCGTTGCTGATGTCATTTTTATAAATGACCTAGAGGAGGGCGCAGAAGGGTGGGTGAGTAAATTTGCAGACAACACTAAAGTCGGTGGTGTTGTCGACAGTTCGGAAGGATGTTGCAGGTTACAGAGGGACATAGATAAGCTGCAGAGCTGGGCTGAGAGGTGGCAAATGGAGTTTAATGTAGAGAAGTGTGAGGTGATTCACTTTGGAAGGAATAACAGGAATGCGGAATATTTGGCTAATGGTAAAGTTCTTGGAAGTGTGGATGAGCAGAGGGATCTAGGTGTCCATGTACATAGATCCCTGAAATTTGCCACCCAGGTTGTGAAGAAGGCCTATGGAGTGTTGGCCTTTATTGGTAGAGGGATTGAGTTCCGGAGTCATGAGGTCATGTTGCAGCTGTACAAAACTCTGGTACGGCCGCATTTGGAGTATTGCGTACGGTTCTGGTCACCGCATTATAGGAAGGACGTGGAAGCTTTGGAGCGGGTGCAGAGGAGATTTACCAGGATGTTGCCTGGTATGGAGGAAAAATCTTATGAGGAAAGGCTGATGGACTTGAGGTTGTTTTCGTTAGAGAGAAGAAGGTTAAGAGGAGACTTAATAGAGGCATACAAAATGATCAGGGGGTTAGATTGGGTGGACAGTGAGAGCCTTCTCCCGCGGATGGAAATGGCTAGCACGAGGGGACATAGCCTTAAACTGAGGGGTAATAGATATAGGACAGAGGTCAGAGGTAGGTTCTTTACGCAATGAGTGATGAGGCCGTGGAATGCCCTACCTGAAACAGTAGTGAACTCGTCAACATTGAGGGCATTTAAAAGTTTATTGGATAAGCATATGGATGATAATGGCATAGTGTAGGTTAGATGGCTTTTGTTTTTTGACTTCCCATGTCGGTGCAACATCGTGGGCCGAAGGGCCTATACTGTGCTGTATCGTTCTATGTTCTATGTTCAAGGCACTGAATATTGTAGTGGATAATGGAGGTCGATACATGATGGTGAGTGGTAGGTTGCAGGGGGTGCGGGTGGTACTGGTGAACATATATGCCCCGAATTGGGATGATGCCGGATTTATGAAGCGCATGCTGGGTCGGATTCCGGATCTGGAGGTAGGAAGCTTGATGGGGGGGGGGGGGGGGGGGGGGGGGAGGGCTTTAACACAGTGCTGGACCCAGCATTGGACCGTTCTAGGTCCAGGACTGGTAAGAGGCCGGCTGCGGCCAAGGTGCTCAGGGGGTTTATGGACCAGATGGGGGGAGTGGATCCATGGAGGTTTGCCAGGCTGCTGGCCAGGGAATTTTCCTTCTTTTCACACGTCCATAGAGCCTACTCCCAGATAGATTTTTTCATTTTGAGTAGGGCGCTAATCCCGAAAGTGGAGGGAACGGAATATTCGGCCATAGCCATCTCAGACCACGCCCCGCACTGGGTGGAGCTGGAGTTGGGGGAGGAGAGGGACCAGCGCCCGCTGTGGCGCCTCGATGTGGGACTATTGGCGGATGAGGGGGTGTGCGGACGGGTGCAGGGGTGTATTAAAAGATATTTGGAGGCCAACGACAACGGGGAGGTGCAGGTGGGGGTAGTCTGGGAGGCGTTGAAGGCGGTGGTCAGGGGAGAGCTAATCTCCATTAGGGCCCACAGGGAGAAGAGAGAGGGGAGGGAGAGGGAGAGGTTGGTGGGGGAGATTTTAAGGGTAGACAGGAGGTATGCAGAGGCCCCTGAGGAGGGGCTACTTAGGGAGCGACGAAACCTCCAGATGGAATTCGACCTGTTGATCACAGGGAAAGCAGAGGCACAGTGGAGAAAAGCGTAGGGGGCAACGTATGAGTATGGGGAGAAGGCGAGCCGGATGCTGGCACATCAGCTTCGTAAGAGGGAGGCAGCAAGGGAGATTGGTGGAGTTAAGGATAGAGGGGGGAATACGGTGTGGAGTGCGGTGAGAATAAACGAGGTATTTCGGGACTTCTATGGGGATCTGTACAGGTCTGAGCCCCCAGTGGGGGAGGAGGGGATGTGACGATTCCTAGATCAGCTGAGGTTCCCGAGGGTAGAGGAGGAGGTGGCTGGTTTGGGGGCGCCGATTGGGCTGGAGGAGCTGGTTAAAGGATTGGGGAGCATGCAGGCGGGGAAGGCCCTGGGGCCGGATGGGTTCCCGGTTGAATTCTACAGGAAATACGTGGACCTGCTGGGCCCGTTGCTAGTGAGGAATTTTAATAAGGCGAGGGGGGGGGACCTTTCCCCCGACAATGTCCAGGGCACTGATTTCTTTGATCTTGAAGCGGGACAAGGATCCATTGCAATGTGGTTCGTATCGACCGATCTCGCTCCTCAATGTTGATGCTAAGTTGCTGGCGAAGGTGCTGGCTGCGAGAATTGAAGACTGTATCCCGGGGGTGATTCATGAGGACCAGACGGTATTTGTGAAGGGTAGGCAGCTAAACACAAATGTGCGGAGGCTCCTCAATGTGATCATGATGCCCTCGGTGGAGGGGGAAGCGGAGATAGTGGCGGCTAACGACGCGGAGAAGGCCTTGCATCGGGTGGAGTGGGAGTATCTTTGGGAAGTGCTTGCGAGGTTTGGGTTCGGGGAAGGGTTCATACGATGGGTCAGGCTGTTATATAGGGCCCCAGTGGCGAGTGTGGCTCCGAACCGGCGGAGGTCGGAGTACTTTCGGCTGTACCGGGGGACAAGGCAGGGTTGCCCCTTATCCCCCTTGTTGTTTGCACTGGCAATTGAGCCGCTGGCCATGGCACTGAGGGAGTCCAGGAAATGGAGGGGACTGGTCCGGGGGGGAGACGAACACCGGGTGTCGTTGTGTACCGACGACCTGTTGTTGTATGTGGCGGATCCAGTGGAGGGGATGGCGGGGGTCATGCGGATCCTTAGGGAGTTCGGGGTATAAATTCAACGTACGGAAGAGTGAGCTCTTTGTGGTGCATTCAGGAGACCAGGGAAGGGGGATAGACGAGCTACCACTGAAGAGGGTGGAAAGGAGCTTTCAATACCTAGGGATCCAAGTAGCGAGGAGTTGGGGGGCCCTGCACAAGCTCAATTTGACGCGGTTGGTGGAGCAGATGGAGGAGGATTTTAAAAGATGGGATATGCTGCCACTCTCACTAGCGGGTAGGGTGCAGTCGGTCAAAATGACGGTCCTCCCGAGGTTTCTCTTTGTGTTCCTGTGCCTTCCCATTATGATCCCCAAGGCCTTTTTCAAACAGGTAGGCAGGAGCATCATGGGATTTGTGTGGGCGAATAAGACGCCAAGGGTGAAGAGAGTGTTTCTGGAGCATAACAGGGACGGGGCGGGCTGGATCTGCTGACTTTGTGTGGCTATTATTGGGCAGCCAATGTCGCAATGATCCGTACGTGGGTAATGGATGGAGAGGGGGCAGCGTGGAAGAGGCTAGAGATGGCGTCCTGTGTAGGCACGAGCCTGAGGGCGCTGGTGACGGCACCGCTGCCGCTCTTGCTGACAAGGTACACCACGAGTCCGGTGGTGGCGGCGACGTTGAAGATCTGGGGGCAGTGGAGGCGACACAGGGGCGAGGTGGGCGCCTCGGTTTGGTCCTCGATTCGGGAGAATCATCGGTTCGTCCCGGGAAGGATGGATGGGGGGTTTCGGAGCTGGCATCGGGCAGGGATTAGAAGAATGGGGGACCTGTTCATCGATGGGACGTTTGCGAGCCTAGGGGTGCTGGAGGAGAAGTTTGGGCTACCCCCGGGAAACGCTTTGAGGTACATGCAAGTGAGGGCGTTTGTGAGGCGGCAGGTGAGGGAATTCCCGCTGCTTCCGGCATGTGGGATTCAGGACAGGGTGATTGTGGTGGTATGTATTAGGGGTAATACAGTACACCATGAATGGCGAGGAGCTATTGGAGGACAGATGCTGGGTCCCAATTGGATCTGCCGCCTACTGGGCTCCACCCAGATAGGCGGGGTATAAGAACCTGGGTTAATCCCCGCAGCTGCATTCTGTGACTGAGCTGCTGGGGAACAAGTCTGAACAAGTCTGCTCAATAAAGCCTCGATTGAAGTTCTTTACGTCTCGCCTCGTGTGTGATCGATGGTGCTACAGTGATTTCGGGTGTATGGGTTGGAGAAGGCAAGGTTTCGGCGATTTACCAGGAGCTGAAGGAAGAGGAGGAGGCTTCGGTGGAGGCGTTAAAGGGCAAGTGGGAGGAGGTGCTTGGGGAGGAGATAGATGAGGGTCTGTGGGCCGATGCCCTGAGTAGGGTTAATTCTTCCTCCTCTTGCACCAGGCTCAGCCTAATACAGTTCAAAGTTACTCACAGAGCGCATATGACAGGGACGAGGTTGAGTAGGTTCTTTGGGGTGGAGGACAGATGTGGGAGGTGCTCGGGGAGCCCGGCAAATCACGTCCATATGTTCTGCTCGTGCCCGGCGCTGGATGGGTTTTGGAGGGGTTTTGCGAGGACTATGTCCAAGGTGGTGAACGCCCGGGTCAAGCCGAGCTGGGGATTGGCATTATTTGGGGTATCAGACGAGCCGGGAGTGCAAGAGGCGAAAGAGGCCGGTATTCTGGCCTTTGCGTCCCTGGTAGCCCGGCGGAGGATTTTGCTTCTCTGGAAAGATGCGAAGCCCCCTAGTGTGGAAGCTTGAATCAGTGACATGGCAGGGTTCATCAAGCTGGAGAGGATAAAGTTTGCCTTGCGAGGGTCTGTGCAGGGGTTCCTCAGGCGGTGGCAACCGTTCCGAGACTATCTCGCGGAGCGTTAGGGGGAGGTCAGCAGCAGCAGCCCAAGGGCGGGGGGGGAGGGGGGGGTTCTTTTGGGGTGGCGTTTGGGTGAAGGTGGGGGGGGGGGTTTCGCTATTTGTGTTTTTAAATGTTATATGGAGGGTTATTGTATATGGGGGAAATCCAATGTATAATTTCTGATTGTTGTGTTCTTGTTTCTTTCTTTTTGTTGGGGGGGGGGGGTTTGTTGAAAATTTGTTGAAAAATTTGAATAAATATATATATTTTTAGAATAATTCTTCAAACAACAAAACAGCATTTCATTTTTGACACAATCAGAGCGACACAGTCCAACATTGTGCCGCAATTCTGGCACAATCACAGCAGCGGAAAGGATATGGGATCTGAGGGAATTCCTGCTCCGAACTGCATCAGCTAGACTCGGTGTCCATTACATGGAATGCTCCAACCTACTGGCTCATTTCATTGATTTGTGTCAAACACTTTCCGTGCCGTTTTTGACAAGGTTCCAACTCAATTCCAATACCGGCAGTCAAAATAAACCAATCTCCCTGAAGGCCGCCCTGAGTCATCATTGTCTGCATCTTGTGCTGAGGTGTGAACAGTGGCAACCTTTAATGTGCATTGTATTGTACGTGGTGTATATATGGGGCTGGTTTAGTTCAGTTGGCTGAACAGTTGGTTCATGATGCAGAGAATGCCAACAGCGTGGGCTCAATTCCCGTACCCGCTAAGGTGATCCATGAAGGCCCCGCCTTCTCAACCTTGCCCCTCACCTGAGCTATGGTGACCCTCAGGTTAAATCACCACGAGTCAGCTCTCCACCCTCAATGGGAAAAGTGGCCTTTGGTCATCTGGGACTGTGGCGACTTTACCTTTTATAGTTGTATATATCGACCAGAATTCTCTGGCCGTTGCAATTCACTTTTCCTACCTGCAGCACATCACAGGTTTCCTGGCAGCGTGGGATAGCTTTAATGGGAAATCCCATTGACAAGTGGCGGGAAGACAGAATCCCGCCACCAATGACTGCCGCGCCACCAAGCATCACGTGGCTCCGGGACCGGAGAATCCTGCCATAATGTGTATAATCTGCACAAACTGGCTATAATTGTATATGTGATTTGACCAATGGAAAAAAATCTCATCAATAATCTAACTAAGCCTTCTCCTCCCTGGTGGCCCAGAGACGGATCTTGCTGGGATGGAGGGACTCGGAGCCCCCGAAGTCAGGAGTGTGGGTCAGTGATATGGTCGGGTTTCTCAGTCTGGAGAAAATCAAGTTCGCTCTGAGAGGATCAATACAGAATTCCCCCGGAGTTGGCAGCCGTTCATCGATTTCTTCAAGGAAAATTGAACGTCAGCAGTAAGGGGGGAAAGGGAAAAGGTGGGGGAGAAAAACAGGAGGCATGGCAATGTTAGATAAGGACAGGGAACTTAGTATACGGGTAATTGGGGACAGGGTGGGAGAAGTGGGGGACGTGGTTTACTGTTTGTTGTCCTTCTAGGGGGTTTTGTGTGTGTCGGCCCGTGCGGTTGTTTTAGAAATGTCAATATGTTAAACTGTGAAAATTACAAATGCTTCAATAAAATATTTTCTGAAAAAAAACTAACGAAAGTGAAACGCTGCATTTTGATACAATCAGCAATTTGTCGTCTCATTTTGGCTTGAAAGTACCACATTACCTCGTAACTTGGACAGGCGAGATCTGTGCGCTATCTCCAGTGAAGAACAGAAACCTGGGACTGGATTTTACAGGGCGTCGTATTCCCTGTACCCCTGACCAAAAATTGGGTCACCAGCTCACCTAGCCACAATCCAGCCCCCCCCCCCCCCCCCCCCCCCCACCAAGAATATGATGCTGGGAGCAGCTTTACTTATTTACGAGTGGGACTTTTGTCCCCATCTGGGAGGAAGCTCCACCCTACCGGGGGTGCCGACCAATCTGATTGGCTGGCAGCTGTGTAGCCTCAGCAGCGTCAGCTCAAGCGGTGGCCACTCCTGGGACTACAGGCAATCCCCAAGAAGAAGACTGATGGAGCCGAGACTTAAAGGTCAGTCTGGGGTATTTGATGGGCCTGGGTGGCAGACGCCGTGAAGAGGGGGAAGGAGGAGGGTGGGGGCCAGGTTTGAGAGCCCGGGGAGGGAGTCTAGAGTAGGGGTACGATCTTGGAAGGGTACCTCCGATGGACAACAGGGATCTCCCAAAGGAGGTACACTCACTTCCTGCCCAACAGCAGCCAGGCAGTGAAAGCTGCCAGCTACCCACCATGCCTCCGCCTTCTCTTGCTGCGGTTAAAATAGCGGCAGAGATGGAATTAAGTCTTTCATTGGCCATTTCAGGATCTCAATAGGCCTCAGGGGGGGTTAGTCTTCTCTGCCTAGTATAATATGGGAGACAGGTCATGGGTGGGTGAGAAGGCAGTGGGAAGGTCACTTGCTTTATTTTACCAGCCCCCCCCACGCTCATCTTCAAACATGCCAGTGAGAGGCCATACACTCGGCCCCAGGGATCTATGCACCGTCTCCAGTGCAGATTACAAACCAGAGTTCTATATGTACCGTCTCCAGTGCTCAAATATTTCACTTGAGTCTCAGTAATCAGAAGTAGACATAGGTATCAGTGGGATCTGTCTCGCACACTATACAATCTGAATATGACTCCTGCTGGAATGTTTAGTAACAATAATAATAATCTTTACTGTCACAAGTAGGCTTACATTAACACTGCAATGAAGTTACTGTGAAAAGCCCCTAGTCGCCACATTCCGGCGCCTGTTCAGGTACACAGAGGGTGAATTCAGAATGTCAAAATTACCTAACAGCACATCTTTTGGGACTGTGGGAGGAAACCGGAGCACCCGGAGGAAGCCCACGCAGACACGGGGAGAACGTGCAGACTCCACACAGACAGTGACCTAAGCCGGAAATCGAACCTGGGACCCTGGAGCTGTAAGCAACAATGCTAACCACTGTGCTACCATGCCGCCAGGGGCTGAACTCCTGTTGCTATGTCTTTCTGTGATTCCGAAATTCAGACAATAACGCCAAGATAGGGAAAGAGTCCGGATCAGAACCTGAGATAGGCTTTATTGATTGTTCCTTTGTATTTTGAACATGTTGGTAATAATGCAAAATGGGCGATGGTGAATCAGGCGCTCGTTGTACTCCCCGCCAGATTTTCTTGTTTCATTTTATGTTTTCTACATTACAACAGCAACGAGATTCAAAAGCACTTATCTGGCTGTGAAGCACTTTAGGATGACCAAAGGTCATTGGAAGGCGCTGTATAAATTCATGTCCTTTATTGACTTCAATAAAAAACAAAATTGGATGTAAAATGGACTGGAGATTTGCTACTTTCCATTTTCTGCCTCAGCAAAAGACCAATTTTACTTTCATTGATTCCTTGGTCTCCCTCAGTTTCATCTATCAAATTTTCTATAGAATCCCTACAGTGCACAAGGGGGCCAATATGGCCCATCGAGTCCGCACCGACCCTTTAAAAGAGCACCCGACCTAGGCCCAATCCCCTGCCCTATCCCCGTAACCCCACATAGGGGCAATCTGACATGGCCAATCCATCCTTCGCATCCTTAGCTTGACACCACTTCTAGAATGAATATGTTAGCCAGCCTTTCTTCCAATAGGCAATATCCTGCAATCAGAATCACAGGAATCATACGGAACAGAGAAAGTCCAGTCAGCCCTTCGACCTGTGCCAGCTCTTTGGAAGAGTTGTCCAATTGGTTCCCTCCTCTGCTCATTCCCCGTAGCCCTGTCTTTTGAAATTCCCATGTGAGAATTGCTGCTGAATCTGCTCCCACCATCCAGTGTATTCCAGATTGTAGCCAGGCACTGCTTGGAATAATATTCTCCTCAACACACCTCTTTTGTCAGTGCTCTTAAACCTTTAGCCGACACTTCTCTGTATTAAATCTCGGGCAACAATTGCCTGGCCCACGGAAATATTTAATTGAAACCAAATAAACTAGGGAGTCAGGAGGGGGGTCAAGCAGCAATGGTGTGTGGGTACCCATTGATAAGCAATTTAGACAATAAACGCATTGTGGCATACGGTGAGAGATGCTTAAAGCTACGAGGTGCATCTGAAGTGTTTTCATTAGCAGGAGAGGACTGAAAAGAGAGAAGCAGCAATGTCAGACTTCAGTGATGGATGATTCAATGCCCGGAACACACATTGTTACTACAGCATGAGCAGTATATTGGTACAGCTCAGATCCTAAGAAGCTGTTCTAATGAATAATACTGGCACCAAGCCAGTCAGCCAATTTTATTTTTAAATGGGATCTTCACTTCTCCCTAATGTAACAGAATGGATGGTTTACATCTACGTTTGCATTCCACGTCAGCCATCTTCTGTCAGCCTTTGGAATCCTGGATCGCGTTTCCTCCCAATATGTTCTTTTTTAAAACTGCAATCAAAACAATATCCCTTTCGTAACCTGATAATTTAACATCCTGAATCCCAAAGTCCTCCTTGTCATTCTGAAACTCCCTGTAATGCACTAATGGTCTTGTGGAAATGTAATACCCCATGTATGCAAGACAATACAAAACTCTTCTTGTTAATGAACTGTTTTTAAAATTCTTACATGGGATGTGAGCATCGCTGGCTGGAACAGCATTTATTGCCCATCCCTAATTGCCCTTGAATTGAGTGGCTCGCTAGGCCATTTCAGAGTCAACCCTATTGCTGTGAATCTGGAGTCACATGTAGGCCAGACCAGGTAAGGATGGCAGATTTCCTTCCCTAAAGGACAGTAGTGAACCAGGTTGTTTGTTTTGCGACAATCGACACTGGTTTCACGGTCATCATTAGACTTTTAATTCCAGGTTTTTATTCTATTCAAATTTCACCATCTGGCACTGTAGAATTCAAACCCAGGTTCCCAGAGCATGCACTGAGTCACTGGGTTACTGGTCCAGTGACAACAGCACTTACAATATGACAATTGCGTTACAAAGTACAGTTACATTAACTTACAATGTCTTTCATCTGCCGATTATCCGGACAGGAAAGGAGATAAATAAAGACCTGCACTTGCATACCGTCTTTCACATCCTCAGACCATACCGAAGTACTTTGTTGAAGCGTAGTCCCTGTTGTAATGTTAGAAATGTGGCAGCAAATTCGTGAATAACAAGATCCCATAAATCGGCAATGTGATAATGACTAGATCATTTGTTCTTTCTTGTGACCTTGATTGAAGGATAAATATTGACCAGGGCACTAGGGATTGTAGTGGAAAGATATCTGGCATATCAACGGTTAAATGTGGGGCTGGGAAACAGTGCCACCTACAGTATGATGTAAAGAGACACATGACCTGAGACTGCAGTCAGTTGTTGATGAGACAGAGACCTGTGGAGGAGCAAGCATGGAGCTAGCTCATAACTTGGATTATATCTCGTATACATGTACACAGTTATGTCACCAATAAACACTTTGGGCGCGATTCTCCGAGCCCCGCGTCAGGCCGGAGAATCGCCGCAACCGCGCCCCGACGCCCCGACGGCAGCGCGCGATTCTCTGAGGTGCGGAGAATCAGCACCATTTGCACCCCCGCGTTTGGCGCGGCGCCGGCTGCCGGCTGCTGGAATCGGCGGGGGCCGCCGATTCTCCAGCCCGGATGGGCCGCGCGGCCGCGCGGATACGACAGAGTCCCACTGGCGCCGTTCACCCCTGGTCGCTACTGGCGGGAACTCTGCTCGAAGGGTGGGGGGGCGGCCTGTGGGGCGGGGGAAAGCACTCCTTCACCGGAGGGGGGCCTCCGATGGGGTCTGGCCCGCGATCGAGGCCCACCGATCGGCGGGCCGGCCTCTCCCCCTCCGGGCCTACTTTGTTGCGCGGCCGGCCCCTGAATCCCGACACCATGTTGAGTCGGGGCCGGCGCGCTGAAGAAGCCCCCCGTGCGCGGTGCCCATTTGGCACCGGGAAGGGAGGCTGGAGCTGCGTGAACCGCTCCAGCACCGTGCTGGCCCCCTCTGGGGGACAGAATCGGTCGTCCCCGTTTCGCGCCGTCGTGAAATGCGACGGCGTTCACGACGGCGTGAACACTTCGTCTCCATTTTGGAGACTCACCCCCTTTATGCTCAACCATAGAAGACTCAGAACCGCTTTGTGAAACCTACTGAATATACAACATTCAACAGGGATACCTCCTTCCTTTCTCTTCTTGATCTAGTGCCATGGGACATTTTATGTCCACCAGAGAGGAAAGGCTGTTTAATGTCTCATCCAAAAGGTGGCTCTTGCCTCCAACAGTGCAGCATTCCCTCAGTATGGATTTTTGTGCCCAGAACCCTCTAATTTTAACGTTCTAATTCAAGCAGGACCGCTACCAACTAAGCCATGGCAGGACACTTAAACAGCTTCATAAATAGTGAAAACATTACCTAAGTGTTCAGTCATCATTTCTGTGTCCTTTTCATTTTCCATATAGAATGATACACACAGAATGAGCCATTCAGCCCATCACGCGTATGACAGCCCTTGAAAGAGAATTTGTCAAACTACCTTAGCTGTCCTTTCTCCAACCTTGTCCTTTCAAGTCCTCAGTGACAGAACAGGCGAAGGATGATGAGCCATCTGGAGTATTTCAAAGAACAAAGAACAAAGAAAAGTACAGCACGGGAACAGGCCCTTTGGCCCTCCAAGCCGTGCCGACCATGCTGCCTGTCTAAACTAAAATCGTCTACACTTCCTGGGTCCGTAACCCTCTATTCCCATCCTATTCATGTATTTGTCAAGATGCCCCTTAAATTTCACTATCGTCCCTGCTTCCATCACCTCCTCCGGCAGCGAGTTCCAGGCACCCAATCCCTCTGTGTAAAAAACTTGCCTCGTATATCTCCTCTAAACCTTGCCGCTCGCACCTTAAACCTATGCCCCCTAGTAATTGACCCCTCTACCCTGGGAAAAAGCCTCTGACTATCCACTCTGTCTATGCCCCTCTTAATTTTGTAGACCTCGATCAGGTCGCCCCTCAACCTCTGTCGTTCCAGTGAGAACAAACCGAGTTTATTCAACCGCTCCTCATCGCTAATGCCCTCCATACCAGGCAACATCCTAGTAAATCTCTTCTGCACCCTCTCTAAAGCCTCCACATCCTTCTGGTAGTGTGGTGACCAGAATTGAACACTATACTCCAAGTGTGGCCTAATTAAGGTTCTATACAGCTGCAACATGACTTGCCAATTCTTATACTCAATGCCCCGGCCAATGAAGGCAAGCATGCCGTATGCCTTCTTGACTACCTTCTCCACCTGTGTTGCCCCTTTCAATGACCTGTGGACCTGTACACCTAGATCTCTCTGACTGTCAATACTCTTGAGGGTTCTACCATTCACTGTATAGTCCCTATCTGCATGAGACCTTCCACAATGCATTACCTCACATTTGTCCGGATTAAACTCCATCTGCCATCTCTCTGCCCAAGCCTCCAAGCGATCTAAATCCTGCTGTATCCTCTGACAGTCCCCATCGCTATCCGCAATTCCACCAACCTTTGTGTCATCTGCAAACTTACTAATCAGACCAGTTACAGTTTCCTCCAAATCATTTATATATACTACGAACAGCAAAGATTCCAGCACTGATCCCTGTGGAACACCACTAGTCACAGCCCTCCAATCAGAAAAGCACCCTTCCATTGCTACACTCTGCCTTCTATGAACTAGCCAGTTCTGTATCCACCTTGCCAGCTCACCCCTGATCCCGTGCGACTTCACCTTTTGTACCAGTCTGCCATGAGGGACCTTGTCAAAGGCCTTACTGAAGTCTAGAGGCAACATCCGCTGCTCTACCTGCATTAATCATCTTTGTGACCTCTTCGAAAAACTCTATCAAGTTAGTGGGACACAAAACCATGCTCCCTCTCGCTAATACGTCCATTTGCTTCCAAATGGGAGTAGATCCTGTCTCGAAGAATTCTCTCCAGTAATTTTCCTACCACTGATGTAAGGCTCACCGGCTTGTAGTTCCCTGGATTATCCTTGCTACCCTTCGTAAACAAAGGAACAACATTGGCTATTTTCCAGACCTCCGGGACATCACCTGAAGACAGTGAGGATCCAAATATTTCTGTCAAGGCCTCAGCAATTTCCTTTCTAGCCTCCTTCAGTATTCTGGGGTAGATCCCATCAGGCCCTGGGGACTTAAAACGCCCAACACCTCGTCTTTTTGGATCTCAATGTGACCCAGGCTATCTACACACCCTTCTCCAGACACAACATCCACCAATTCCTTCTCTTTGGTGAATACTGATACAAAGTATTCATTTAGTACTCGCCCATTTCCTCTGGCTCCACACATAGATTCCCTTGCCTATCCTTCAGTGGGCCAACCCTTTCCCTGGCTAACCTCTTGCTTTTTATGTACTTGTAAAAAGCCTTGGAATTTTCCTGCACCCTATTTGCCAATGACTTTTCGTGACCCCTTCTAGCCCTCCTGACTCCTTGCTTAAGTTCCTTCTTACTTTCCTTATATTCCACACAGGATTTGTCTGTTCCCAGCCTTCTAGCCCTGACAAATGCCTCCTTTTTCTTTTGAACGAGACCTACAATATCTCTTGTTATCCAAGGTTGCCGAAATTTGCCGTATTTATCCTTCTTCCGCACAGGAACATGCCTGTCCTGAATTCCTTTCAACTGACATTTGAAAGCCTCCCACATGTCCGATGTTGATTTACCCTCAAACATCCGCCCCCAATCTAGGTTCTTCAGTTCCCACCTAATATTGTTATAATTAGCCTTCCCCCAATTTCTCACATTCACCCGAGGACCACTCTTATCCTTGTCCACCAGCACTTTAAAACTTACTGAATTGTGGTCACTGTTCCCGAAATGCTCCCCTACTGAAACTTCTACCATCTGGCCGGGCTCATTCCCCAATACCAGGTCCAGTACAGCCCCTTCCCTAGTTGGATTATCTACATACTGTTTTAAGAAGCCCTCCTAGATGCTCCTGACAAACTCTGCCCCGTCCAAGCCCCTAGCACTAAGTGAGTCCCAGTCAATATTGGGGAAGTTGAAGTCTCCCATCACAACAACCCTGTTGTTTTTACTCTTTTCCAAAATCTGTCTACCTATCTGCTCCTCTATCTCCCGCTGGCTGTTGGGAGGCCAGTAGTAAACCCCCAACATTGTGACTGCACCCTTCTTATTTCTGATCTCTACCCATATAGCCTTGCTGCCCTCTGAGGTGTCCTCCCGTAGTACAGCTCCCTAGCCAATAGCGCAACTCCGCCACCCCTTTTACATCCCCCTCTATCCCACCTGAAACATCAAAATCCTGGAACGTTTAGCTGCCAATCCTGTCCTTCCCTCAACCAGGTCTCTGTAATGGCAACAACATCATAGTTCCAAGTACTAATCCAAGCTCTAAGTTCATCTGCCTTACACGTAATACTTCTTGCATTAAAGCATATGCACTTCAGGCCACCAGACCCGCTGTTTTCAGCAACATCTCCCTGCCTGCTCTTCCTCAGAGCCATACTGGCCCTATTCCCTAGTTATCCCTCAGTGCTTTCACCTTCTGGCCTATTGCTCCGGTACCCACCCCCCTGCCATACTAGTTTAAACCCTCCCATATGACACTAGCAAACCTCGCGGCCAGGATATTTATGCCTCTCCAGTTTAGATGCAACCCGTCCTTCTTATACATGTCACATCTGCCACGGAAGAGCTCCCAGTGGTCCAGATAACGGAAATCCTTCCTCCTACACCAGTTGTTTAGCCATGTGTTTAGCTGCTCTATCTTCCTATTTCTAGCCTCACTGGCATGTGGCACAGGGAGTAATCCTGAGATTACAACCCTAGAGGTCCTATCTTTTAACTTTCTGCCTAGCTCCCTGAACTCCTGCTGCAGGACCTCATGCCCCTTCCTGCCTATGACGTTAGTACCAATATGTACAATGACCTCTGCTGCTTGCCCTTCCCCTTCAGGATGCCCGCTACCCGTTCCGAGATATCCTGGACCCTGGCACCAGGGAGGCAACATACCATCCTGGAGTCTCTTTCACGTCCACAGAAGTGTCTATCTGTGCCCCTGACTATAGAGTCCCCTATGACTATTGCTCTTCTGTGTTTTGACCCTCCCTGCTGAACATCAGAGCCAGCCATGGTGCCACTGCTCTGGCTGCTGCTGTTTTCCCATGATAGGCTATCCCCCCGACAGTACCCTCTAATTGACATTGCGTCAATTAATTAGTAAATTAAATTTTTTTTAAATGTTTAAGTTACTGTTAACTATATGTTTCCTAGCACTAGATTTCTACTATAAATGTGAAAGCTAAATACAGTACTCTCCGATCTCTGGCTTAGATACCCCTCTAAATTATAATTAAGTGATTCATTAATTAGTTTAACAATGTTTAATTTTTAAATTTAGTGCAGATTCCCAACCAGCCAATCAGCTCACAGCTTTACTGTGATGTCACCTCAGATTCCCCCCCCCCCCCACACACACACACACACAATTTGAAAAGGTAATAAAAATAAAAATAAAAATCATTTACTTTCCCAGGATGCCCTCTGGTTCTCTCCCTGCAGATTAACAGTTACAGGCCAGAAGAAAGAGAACAAAACAGTAGGGAAACAGCACCTTCTCCCACTCTGCACCGAATTACCTCACTGCACCAAATTACCAAGTTCCGATTCCCACTCTGAATGTGTCTCCCTCAGGATGTGTCCCCTTGACCTGCACAAATCTCACCTGACCTACCGACTTAATTCCCATTTGCCAGCACTTGGCTCATAGCCTTGAATGTTATGACGCGCCAAGTGCTCATCCATGTACTTTGTAAAGACTGTGAAGCAACCCGCCTCTACAACCCTCCCAAGCAGTGCATTCCAGACCGTCACCACCCTCTTGGTAAAAACGCTTTTCCTCAAATCCCCACTGAACCTCCCGCCCCTGACCTTGAACTTGTGACCCATCATGACTGACCCTTCAACTAAGGGGAACAACTGCTCCCTATCCACCCTGTCCATGCCCCTCATAATCTTGCCCACCTCGATCAGGTCACCCCTCAGTTTTCTCTGCTCCAGCGAAAACAACCCAAGCCTGTCCAATCTCTCTTCATAACTTAAATGTTATTGCAGCTGTACAGGGCCTTGGTCAGACCATTCTTGGAGTAATGTGTGCAGTTTTGGTCTCCTTATATAATAAGAATATATTTACCACAGAGGGAGGCATGATAGCACAGTGATTAACACTGTTGATTCACAGCTCCAGGGTTCCAGGTTCGATTCCCCACTTGGGTCACTGTCTGTGCGGAGTCTGCACGCTCTCCCGTGTCTGCGTGGGTTTCCTCCAGGTGCTCCGGTTTCCTCCCACAGTCCAAATGTGTACAGGTTAGGTGGATTGGCCACGCTAAATTGCTCTTAGTGTTCAAAAAAAGGTTAGGTGGGGTTACGGGGATAAGGTGGAGGTGTGGGGTTAAGTAGGGTGCTCTTTCCAAGGGCCGGTGCAGACTCGATGGACCAAATGGCCTCCTTCTGCACTGTAAACTCTATGATTCTATGAGGGAGTGCAGCAAAGGTTCACCAGACTGATTCCTGGGATGGCAGGCTTATCATTTGAGGGGCGATTGGGTTGACTGGACCTGTATTTACTGGAATTTAGAAGAATGAGATGGGATCTCATTGAAATGTATACTGTTCTTACAGGGCTGGACAAACTGAATGCAGGGATGTTGTTTTCTCTGGCTGTGGCGTCTAGAACAAGTTGTCACAGCCTCAGATACGGGTCAGGTCATTTAGGATTGAGATGAGGAGAAACATCTTCACTCAGAGGGTGGTGAACCTGTGGAATTCTCTATCACAGAAGGCTGTAGAGGCCACGTCACCGAATATATTTAAGAACAAAATAGATTTCTAGACTCTAAGGATGTCAAGGGGTATGGGGAAAGCTCGGATGTATGCCATTGAGATAGAGGATCAGGCATGAACATGTTGAATGGCAAGCTGGACCGAAGTGCCGAATGGCCTACTCCGATCCTATTTTCTGTATTTCTGTGTCGTGTATCCAAATGTTAGCTATGACACAATGATAGATGGTATTGTAAGCGCTGTAGATGGAAGTGCAAAATTCTGAAGGGATATTGATAGTGTTGCTTTAAAAAAGTCATGCTGTTGAAGCTTTTTATCTTGCATTCTTCTGGACAGATACAAGAATACCAAATTTCAAAGGGAATAACAATTTACACTGCATGAGAAAAGGGTACTGATTCGTTGGCAAGTTGACTCTGGTCGATGAGTTACCATGGACAAGGTTCCAGAGAACATTCCAGACTCCTACTCTTCTTTTTAATTCAGAAAAGGCACAATACTTCGACATGGTCCTTTCGTTACAGAGGACAGACCCCTGCCTATGAATCTATGTAGCTTCCAGTAGGCATGAGTGAGCCACATTACGAAATCGACTGACAATCTTAAATTGGTTGTGAGTGCAATTGTCAGCACACTCAGGATTGTTCAGCAAGTACTGTCCAATTGATGAATCACATTTAATGTTAAACATTCTGTTCTGAAGTTTGCAAGCATGGTTTGGTTGGGTGTGGTCAATAGGCAGCCTATTGCAAACAGCCAAAGGGACGTACTGATAGGTGTAATCCACCAGCTGATGACAGCATCCTTTTTGTTGAAAGCACAACTTGTGTTGCTACTGCACAGTAGCCGCATGAAGTGGCTGGCTTCCTTTCAGTTGCTCAAGCTTTTGAGATACTTTACCCTTCCAGGTTAATCTGAGGTAAACCGGGCACTTTTCAAGTCTGAAAGTGGCAGCCGTGGGTCCACTCGTGAGCATGTGTGATACACAGTGAGCAATGATCTGAACAGGGTCGCTATTATCCCACTGGATAGTTTTGACAAGCTCTATTTTGGTGTTAAGCTTGCAAGGTGAGAAAATGGCTCAAGCCCTGCGGGATAATAGCCACCCCGTTCCGATCATTTTGTGCTGTGCGTCATGCATATGCCCAAATGGGCCTAATGTAATGTTATAATGGCATAAACCCACCAGTCAATCATAAGGGATCGGATAAAGACATTGTGGGCTCATTTAGTGAAACTAGGCACATGAGAACATTAATTCGGAGGCATAAAGCTTGACGACACCAGCAGCAGAGCTGTCTGTGTGTGTACTCTGCTGAAAAGCAAAGTGAAACTAAAACTGGGTCGCGTGACATACTTCCTTTCTGGTAATGTCTTGCTCATATCCCTTAAAGGCATATTACAACACCTGCAAATTAGTGTACAGTACAATTATACGTTTGGGCTTCAGATTAGAACCCTGTCTTTGATTGTAGGAAGATCATATGGGAAAGTGCAGATATTCTGCGATGAGTATTCCCAGTCTCATGATGACAAGTCTCAGGGGAGCGTAAGTGGAGGGGGAGGGGGGCAGCTGATAAAATAGGGAGAGTAATGTTGGGATAGTTCCCGCCACAGTGTAACTTTTCTAGGGCAGATTGAGACTGAGATTGGTTGTCACACAGAGGTAGGCAGCAAATTAATTCGCTTGCGGCCCCAATTAGGTGTGATTTTATGGGCTTGACAGTGGGGGTGGGGCTAGCCCTCCCACGTGCAAAGGCTGCCAGGCTCAGTGGAGGTGGTGTCCCAGAGGCAGGTCGGGGTTGGGGGGGGGGGGGGGGGTCCATTGGAGCCGGAGACTCTATGCCCCAACAATGGGGTAGGAGAGTCTGCACCCTGCATGTATTGCCCGTTCCAAATTGCCCGTGAGCTGAATAGTTGGCTAGGCCATCTCAGAGGCCATTTAAGAATCAATCACATTGCTGAGTGTCTGGAGTCACATGTAGGCCAGACGAGGGTGAGGATGGCGGATTTCTTTTCCTGAAGAACAGTTGTGAACCAGATGGGTTTTTGTGGCAATCACAAATGTGGTTTCATAGTCATCGTTTTTAATTCCAGTTTTTATTGAATTCAAATTTCACCAACTACCATAGCAGGATTCGAACCTGGAATGCAGAGCAATACCCTGGGTCTCTGGATTACTGGTTCAGTGACAATGCCAGTATGCCACCCCCTCCTCTATATATTGTGTCAGCAGCAGTGGAAGCCCACCGATGATCCTTCATTGAACGGCGAACACAAAGGTGACCAATTAGGAGGCCATTTCTGAGAAGATTGTGCATTCAATCCTGCCATAGAACATAACAGTACAGAAGGTGGCCTTCATCACATCGAGTCCGCACCGACTCTCTGAAAGAACACCCTACCTAGGATCACTCCCCCGCCCGACCCCATAACCCCACCTAACCTGCACATCTTTGGACTGTGGGCGCAAACCGGAGCACCCGGAGCAAACCCACGCAGACACGAGGAGAACGTGCAAACTCCACACAGACAGTGACCCAAGGCCAGAATTGAACCCGGGTCCCTGACGCTGTGCTAACCACCGTGCCGCCCGGCCTGGCTCTGGACCCTCTATTGGTTTAAGGTCAGAGTCCCAAAGCTCACAGTGAAATCCAGCTCTGACTGCAGTTAAACACGCAACAGAAATTTGCATTATGTGTTGCGTTATGTTTGGTGTGTGGGATCAAGAGTGTGGCAAAGCTTTCCTCATTATATAACCAACCAGCAAGGTGCCAATGGAGTTAGGCTGGAAACATGGCTCTTGGTAGCATTTAGAGGCCAGAGAAGAATGCAAGTGCATTGTGACAGTGACACAGCAAATTCGAATGAGAAATGTTGACGGCAATCTGCAGTAGTAGCTGCTGGAAATATACGACATGGTAACTTAGACACTGTGAACTATTTTCTCTGTCGTGGGTATTCACCACAAGAGGGCAGAATGTGAAAATCATTTGCCATTTGTGAAATCAGGAAGCTATTTGTCAAATAAAAAGTTGTGAAATGTCGGGACAAGGCTGTGGACATTAAATCAATGGGGCAATGAAGAGATTTGAATTTTTTAAACTAAGCTTTATTTCAGGTCAGTGATAACAGTAGGGCCGCAGCGAAGGTACAGATGGGCCTTCAACTAATCAAGTGGCATAACAGGCTGGAGGAGCAGAACGGTCCATTCCTGTTTCTCTGGTCCACATCGTTATTAAAGAAAAACCTCATAGCTTAACTTGCTTTTCAAGTATTTCCTCACGACTGACGCCCTCCTTGGCAGTATCGTAGTGAATCATTTTCCATGCCTTTCCTGTGACTTTGACATCTTTTGCAGCCAGGGTTAAAAGGACAAGTGCTTGTAAACCCGGTGATATAGGTGGCTGGAGTGAGAAGGGGTGCATGGATTAGGGGCTTGTGGGGGGGAGGTTCACAACACTGTATCCAGGTGGCAGGGTTTTGGAGACCTGGCGGACCAGGACGCACTGTGAATGGGGTCTCCCTTCTGTCTGGTGATGAGAAAATAGGAACCGGCCAAGGCAGCAAGGAAATGTTGATGGCCGTGTCGACACAGACAGCAGTGGAGGATATGGCAATGAACTGGCTGGGTGTACTGGAGTGGGACCAGCCAGCACGAGTGTCTCCTGACCAACTCTGACACTCAGCTACTAAGCCCGTTTATCGAACCCTCCTTTGGCAGCAGAAGCAGCCACAGAAATTCGAGCCGCATTCCCGTTCCAGCAGCTCGCGGGGCAGCATAGCTGGAGGCTGCAGCATTCCTTTACATTTATTCTGTTTCCATTTCCCCCGTCTTCCACCAAGTGTCTCTCCTTCTGAAAATGCCGACGCTTACCTGGAGGAATTCCACACAAACAGGGAGATCTCTAGTCCGCATGTGGGTGAGCACTTGAGATCTGGTCCCGTCCGTCGCGGCAATCATTGTCGAGGGCGGGACTGAAAATTTGACGGCCCAGCGAAAGATCCATTGACCCTGGGCGGGAATTAGTGGACGCGGGACAGGAATTTACTGGGGGTGAGCGGGGGTGGTAAAAGTAGGGAAAATCCCAAGGTATTCTATAAATATATCAATGGGAAGAGGATAACTAGGGAAATAGTAGGGCCCATCAAGGTCCAAGGGGGGGGGGGATCTGCGGGTGTAGCCTGAGGGCATTGGTACGATGTTAAATTAATATTTCTCATGAGGCACTTCTAAGGAAGACAAATACACTTGGGATACAGGGGAACTTGATAAGGTGGATTCAAAGCTGACTGAGCTGTAGGAGACAGAGGGTAATGATAGACGGCTGCTTTAGTAACTGGGAGCCAGTGTCCAGTGGCTTACCACAGGGATCCGTGCTGGTTCCCTATTATTCGTCACTTATATAAATGACTCAGATGACTATGTGGGTGGTAGGATCAGTAAGTTTGCGGATGGCACAAAGATTGGCCGGGTGGTTAACAGTGAGGCTGAGAGTCTTGAGTTGCAGGAAGATGTAGACGGGATAGTCAAATGGGCAGAAAAGTGGCAGATGGAATTTAATCCTAAAATGTGTGTGGTGTTACATTTTGGAAGGAGCAATTTGACAAGGAAATATTCAATGAATGGCACCGCATTGGGAATTCCTGAGGAACAAAGAGACCTTGGCGTGTTTGTAAATGAATTTTTGAAGGCAGAAGGACAGGTTAATAGGATGGTGGAAAAGGCATATGGTAGACTTGCCATAGAATTCAAAAGCAAGGAAGTCATGTTGGAGTTGTATAGAACATTGGTGAGGCCACAGCTGGAGTACTGTGTGCAATTCTGGTCACCACATTGTAGGAAGGATGCGATTGCACTGGAAGGGGTGCAGAGGAGATTCACCAGGATGATCCCTGGGATGGAACATTTTAGTTATGAAGGGAGGTTGGATAGGCACTGGAGCAGAGAAGACTGAGGAGCGACCTGATCGAGGTGTATAAGATTATGAGAGGCATAGACAGGTGGACAGGGTGGAAAGGGAGCAGTTGTTTCCCATAGTTGAAGGATCAGTTACGAGGGGACACAAGTTCAAGGTGAGTGGCAAGAGGTTCAGAGGGGATTTGAGGGAAATCTTTTTTACCCAGAGGGTGGCGATGGTCTGGAACGCACTGCCTTGGAGGGTGGTAGAGGCGGGTTGCCTCACACCCTTTACAAAGCGCCTGGATGAGCACTTGGCGCGTCTTAACATTGGAGGCTATGGGCCAAGAGCTGGCAAATGGGATTAGGATTGGCAGGTCAGGGCCTTGCATGAGGCGGTGCAGACTCGATGGGCCGAAGGGCCTTTTCTGCTCTGTTTGACTGTGGGAATGTCACAGAATAAGGAATACGCGCTTCGCCGCGCCTGTCACCAGCTGGCAGTCAGGAAGGGGAGCCCTGGCTGAACTTATTTCTTCACTTCCCCCACTTTAGCCCGGGACATGAATTGTCTGAAAACAGGATGCAACATTCCCGTATAGTTTATTAGCAGGGCAAATCACACATTTATCCATTAGGCCACCTGGGCAGCTCTGCCAAATGGGTTTAAGCCGATTGAAATATTTTTTTTCTCAGACCGTTTTGCACTCAAGCATTTGTGCCACTTGAAGGAAGCGAGAAATTAAACCAGCGAAGGTTTCTGCAAGATGTCACTTTGTGTTCTGAGGGATCCATCTCATCCCAGGCACTAGAGACCAGTCAGCAGATGATGTGATTTATTCCATTCACAGCCAAAACATAATGATGGCGCTGGAAGATTGAGGCAGTGTTGTTTCCTGAACTCTGGTGGGTTTTAGTCATCAAGTCATCGGTCTGACTGAAACAAATAGCTTGTGGGATCTTGAGGGAGACCAGGATTAATGGCAGCTGCTTGCTCTGTATATGAAAAATCCCATAACAGCAAAGAGTGTTTTTAACAGTTTCTTTTGGACAATCTGTTAAATGTCTGTTAATGTTCCTTGTACAGCGTGGCGTGGATAGAGAAAATAAAATCCAAATGTGAACGTTATTTAACGTCGAGAGTTGGCATTATGCCTTGGACTGGTGGTTTAAATTAAAGGACATCCCAGGGCGGGATTCTCTCAGCCCACGCAGGGTCGGAGAATCGCCGGGCCGGGCGCGATTCGCGCGATGACGCCCCGATGCTGGGCCGCCAATTCTCCAGTGACCGGAGAATTGGCGCCATTGGCGCTGGCACGGTCGGCGAGGCGCCAGTCGGGGGCCGCTTTATGCGGAACCCCCGGCGATTCTCTGCCCAGGATGGGGCGAGTGGCCGCCCAAAAAAGCCTGAGTCCCGCCGGCGCCGTTCACATCTGGTCTTACCTCGCGGGACATCGGCATCCATCCTGTCTGGGGCGGCCTGGTGGGGGGGGGGGGGGGCGAGGAGGGGTCCGACCCCGGGAGGGCCTCCACCATAGCCTGGTCCGCGATCGGGGCATACCAATCGGCGGGTCGGCCTCTCGTGGTGGGGGTCTCTTTTGCGCTGCGCCGGCCCCTGTAGCCCTACGCCATGTTGTGACGGGGCCGACGCGGAGAAGGAGGCTACCGCGCATTGGCGCCAGTCGCAGTGTGCATGCCTGCATTGCCGCCAGTCGCAGTGTGCATGCACGCATTGGCGCTGGTCGCAGTGTGCATGCATGCATTGGCGCCGGTCGCAGTATGCATGCACGCATTCACGCCGGTCGCAGTGTGCATGCACGCATTGGCGCCGGTCGCAGTGTGCATGCACGCATTGGCGCTGGTCGCAGTGTGCATGCACGCATTGGCGCCGGTCGCAGTGTGCATGCACGCATTCACGCCGGTCGCAGTGTGCATGCACGCATTGGCGCCGGTCGCAGTGTGCATGCATGCATTGCCGCCGGTCGCAGTGTGCATGCACGCATTGGCGCCGGTCGCAGTGTGCATGCACGCATTGGCGCTGGTCAGAGTGTGCATGCACGCATTGGCGCCGGTCGCAGTGTGCATGCACGCATTCACGCCGGTCGCAGTGTGCATGCACGCATTGGCGCTGGTCGCGGTGTGCATGCATGCATTGGCGCCGGTCACAGTGTGCATGCACGCGTTCGCGCCGGTCGCAGTGTGCATGCACGCATTGGCGCCGGTCGCAGTGTGCATGCACGCATTGGCGCCGGGCGCAGTGTGCATGCACGCATTGCCGCCGGTCGCAGTGTGCATGCATGCATTGGCGCCGGTCGCAGTGTGCATGCACGCATTCGCGCCGGTCGCAGTGTGCATGCACGCATTGGAGCCGGTCGCAGTGTGCATGCATGCATTGGCGCCGGTCACAGTGTGCATGCACGCATTGGCGCCGGTCGCAGTGTGCATGCACGCATTCACGCCGGTCGCAGTGTGCATGCACGCATTGGCGCCGGTCGCAGTGTGCATGCACGCATTGGCGCCGGTCGCAGTGTGCGTGCACAGACCCGCGGCACCCATTTGATGCCAGTATCGGCAGCTGGAGCGCCGTGGGTCGCTCCAGTGCCGTGCTGGACTCCTGTAAGGCAGAGGACCGCTGCCCATAGCGGTCCGATGATGCCATCGTTAAACTCTCCAGTTGTTACGACGCCATCAACACTCTGCCTTTAGATGGGAGAATCCCGCCCCCTGTTTTTCTATTTTTAGGAATTCGCAGAAAATTGTGGACAAGTTCGCCAGGGTGCCACTCAGGAGATGAAGGTGGCGGGGGATAAGGATCGGATGTAGGAGAATGAAAATGGGGAGCTTATGGGATCTCCCAACAGGGGAGAGGAAAATGAAGAATAACAAATGTCATAATGTCCACTCATGTATATAATGAGAGGCAGACAGGCAGTGATTGACACACAGGATAACCAATGAACACACACGACACATAACAACCAATCACCAGACAGGACACCACCACTATAGAGCACACAGGGCATTAAGACTCTCTCTCTCTCTCTACAGGACTCAGCTACTGAGACAGTAAGAGTGCACAAGCCAGTGAGCACTATCACCATGAGGTAGAGAGTTAGTCTGGTCAAGCCAGTAGGAGGTTATTAGTTTGATTGATAGAGTGTCAACTCACAGCAGACTATGTACAGCAATCAGGAAGTTCAATAAAACAGCGTTGGACCATCTCCTGTGTCAGAAGCCTGTTTCTAGTTTCACTGCATCCAGTTGCAGTCAACGTTGGACCAACTTACTTAACAGATCAACAAATATTCATGGACAAGATTAGAATGGAGGGTGGCAAGCGGTTGGGTAAACGGCCAAAGCAAGTGGTTCTGTATCGCAATGTTATATCCAGCTTCCATCGATTAATTAGCATTCCCACATGTCTCAAAGAGGGGAGAAGAGGAGAGCATTATCTTACAGGGCAAATTGTGATGTGGAATCTGCCTGAATGTGTGGTGAATACATATTCAATATTAACTTTCAAAATGGATATGCAACAGTGATGAGTAATGCACCTCCCTCCCCTGACATCCACGCAGATGGATTTTTTTTAATCGTCACAATGGCGATCAGATGTGGAAATGCTGGCATTGTCCTTCTCACTGCCCTGAGTGGAGGGATGGGCCTCGCTCTGCATCACAACCAGCTGTCCAGCCAACTGAGCTAAACCGGCCCTCATGTGTGAGTAAGTCACCAGGGAAATTCAGCCACAGCCCCCCTCACATCCAAAATGGTACAGATAATGCATGATTCTAACTGAATGGCATAACACAGTATTCTTCAAACTCGGGGGCGCGACCCGCGGGTGGGTTGCGGGCAGGTGTCAGGAGGGTCGCGGAGCCGTCCTTCGCGGCACTCCCGATCGCGCAAATCCCCGAGCAGCAGCCAACTTTTAATAACGCTGGCCGTGAACATGTAAAAAAAAAATTTGGCCGCATTGTGCATGCATGCACGATCATCGGCGCGCGTGCGCAGTGCAGCCGCTATTTTTTTAAACGGTCGCAGCTTTTTGTTTTACAAGTTCGAGGGGGGGGGCGGTTATTCATTTTTTTCATTTATTTTATTCGTTTTTTTTTACAAGTTCGGGGGTGGGGGGGGGGTTTATTCATTTTATTCATTTATTTTATGAATTTAATTTTTTTTATTCTTTTTTTTTTACAAGTTCGGGGTGGTTTTATTTAATAAAATTTAACGGAAAAAAATGCAGAATTTTGGACAGATGGAGACTCCATACTTTCCGACACCGGAAGGCTTAGCCTTCATCCAACAGGTTCCATTGGAGGAGCATGTACGAGGGCCAAAGGGACCCAAAACCATTCCCTCCATTTTTATCAGCAGCAAACAAGGTAAGAGAAAATGGTGGGTCACTCAGTTTGGCCGGCATGGGTCGCGAAGGTCGGCCGGGTTGGCTCCCAAAGGTTGGCCAGTTGGTAAAAATGGGTCCCCGGAAATAAAGTTTGAAGAACACTGGCATAACAGATACAAAGGGCCGAATGGCCTACTCCAGCTCCTCTGTTCCTAATCGATTGACTAATTGGTAATAAATCCCTCTGGCATAAAACAAAGCTTTCCATGAAAACTTTTGTAAGATTTCTCGTCAGTCGACTAAATGTGGACTTTTTTTTTCTCCCTTGGCAGATGGACTGTCGAATGTGGAAGGGGCCCACAACGACTGTTTGCAAGCCAGCGAGACCTGCATCAATGACCCCAAATGTAGCCCCAAGTACAGGACGTTCCGCCAATGCATGGCGGGCAGCAGTGCCGCTCCGCTCGGGCCCGGAGCCAAGAACCAGTGCATGAGTGCAGTCATGTCACTTCTGTCCAGCCCCCTGCACAACTGCAAGTGCAAGCGAGGCATGAAGAAGGAGAAGAACTGCTTGGGGATCTACTGGAGCCTACATCAGAGCATGACGCAAGGTTAGTCCTTCCAACCTCTCTTTCTTGGCTCCATCCTGGTCAGAACAGAAATGGACAGATAATTCCTCCATCAACCACACTGCTATAGGTGATTGGGATTGATTTGCGCATGTCAATTGTAAAATGTAACTATCCCCCACTCACTATATTTTGCTTTAATCTGTGGTTACTGCAGTTTCAGTCATGTTTTCTGTAGCCCGTAGAGATTCCTCTTAAATATTGTTAACCGGACACGAGACTGCACTGAGGGAGGAAGTACGTTGTAGGAATCACTCGCAATCCAGACATTGCTCTTCTATTGCTTTGTTATTATTATGATCAGGCAGGCGGCAAGTGCCATGCGAGCCAAATCCCCAAATGGGAAACTTGACAAGCGATCACAACCATTATTATTTATATTTAAATACATGTACTGAAGTCAGGAGCCACACACTCGAGTAACATTTTGGAGATTTTCTATATCAAAATTAAAACATTTTTTTAACAAAAGAAAAGAAAACTTAAACACACAAGATTACTTTTACACAGTTAAAATTAGTCTTACAGAACATTTCCCCAGAAGATTCTTACTTGGTTAGATTCACAAATAAACACCCATTAAGACAATAGACCTTACATATTTAATCTATAAAGTTCTAGTAATATTAGCGCAAGGCACAGCCCACTGTTACTCTCATTCGGATATGGATATTCAAGATCTTGCTTCATGGAACAACCAGACACTTCTCAGGGATGGCTGAAGTCTGTTCACCTCACTTCTTCACACTTTTGTGTGCAATTAGACTCTTTACCATTTATTTGGATGACTTTTGACTGTTTGAGAAAAGAGGAAAGGTTGGCAATCTGGCAAAACGTCATCCAAACAGGTCAGAAAGGGTCTAATTACAGAAACATTCTCTGGTGTGAGGAGACCGCAAGGTTTTACACGGGTTCCAGCCAATGAGGGCTGGAGTGAGGGGCTTAGACTCTGGCCTTTCCCACTGAGCCTCTGCAGCAGATGCCCTGAGCTTTGTTGCATCTATCAGCAGATAGTCCTGGAAGTTGGGAATGCGCCAGTTTGCAACACTCAGTTGTAGACTGCTCCTCTGTTCTGGACAGCCAACAAGATTGTACCTTTCACCGAGTTGATCGCCCCCATCTCTGCTCCCGCCCTCCACACCCCCAGGCAGCAGTTAATGTTTGCCTCTGTGTGCATCCATGGGAATAGCCTATGGAGTAGAGTCTTTATATTATGGAGGCTGACAAAATCCACTGCATCTCTTTCCAGACCTGTTCTGTAAAGCACACCCATGAGGAGGTGGAGACAGTCTGTTCCCTGTCACAGCCACCTCAGAGGCAGCGTAGAGTGGTACTGAAACTCAGGGTGTGCATGACTGATCTGAAAGGAAAGGCCCTTCTCACTACCAGTCAAGCCAAGTATTGGTGCTGTTTGAAAGTTCACTTGATGGGACCTTCTGCCACATGACATTCTGCTCGGGGAACCTTCTAACACAATCCAACATCTTTTCCCAAAGGTGCTCCCAAAGAGTCACACCACCAGCGAACAGCCGGAGAGTTCCGGCCTATATATGGTCCATTGTTTGTGGGGTTGTCTATCTCTGTCTATCACTTGTGTGCTTATGCTGTGTGGCGTGCAAGTAGCCCTGTGCTGTAGCTTCACCAGGTTGACACCTCTTTTTTCGGTATGCCAGATGTTGCTCCTGGCATGCCCTCTGGGGGCATTCTTCATTGAACCAGGGTTGATCCCCCAACTTTATTTTAATGGTAGAGTGGGGGTATGCACTGAAGCATTTCATGTCCAAATCAGCAAGACCTGGATAATATCTGGACTTGGGCTGACAAATGGCAAGTGACATTCACGCCACACAAGTGTCAGACAATGACCATCTCCAATAAGAGAGGATCTAACCATCGCCCCTCGACATCCAATGGCATTACCATCGCTGGAATGTACCCATTATTAACATCCTGGGGGTTATCATTGGCCAGAAACGGAACTGGGAGAGCCATATTAATAAATACTGTGGTTACAAGAGCAGGTCAGAGGCTAGGAATCCTGTTGTTAGTAACTCACCACCTGCCACAACCCCCCCCCCCCCCCCGAAGCCTGTCCCCCATATACAAGACACAGTTGGGAGTGTGATGGAATACTCTCCACTTGCCTGGATGAGTGCAGCTTCAATAGCACTCAAGAAGCCTGCTTGATGTGCACCACATCCATCACCTCTAACACCCACCCCCTCCACCATTGTCGCAGAGTGGCAGCATTGTGTATCTTCCGCAAGGTGCACTGCAGCAACTCGCCAAGGCTTCTTTGACAATACCTTCCTTGCCTGCAACACTCACCAATTAGAAGGACAAGTGCAGCAGAAACATAGGAACACCACCACCTGCAAGTTTCCCTCTGAGCCACTCACCATCGTGTCTTGGAAATATATCATCATTCCTTCACTGCTGCTGGCTCAAAATCCAGGAACTCCTACCCAAACAGCACTGTGGGTACATGTACATCCCATGGGCTGCAGCAGGTCAGGAAGGTGACTCACCATCACCTTCTCAAGGGCAATTCGGGATGGGCAATAAAATCGCCGGCCTAGCCAGCGATGCCCATATCCTACGATGCTCCCTTGAAAGAATATTAAAAGAAAACAGTTTGAGGGCAGCATGTGGCGCAGTGGCTAGCACCGGGACTGTGGCGCTGAGGACCCGGGTTCGAATCCCGGCCCTCGTCACTCTCCATGTGGAGTGTGCACATTCTCCCCATGTCTGCGTGGGTTCCACCCCCACAACCCAAAGATGCGCAGGTTAGGTGGATTGGCCACGCTAAATTGCCCCTTAATTGGAGAAAAAATAATTGGGTACTCTAAATTTATTTTAACAAAGCAATTTGGAGAGACAAGAGAGGCATGAAAAACCACGGGCAGGTAGGATTAGGGAGAATCCCAAAATATTCTATAAGTGCATTAAGAGGAAGAGGATAACCAGGGAAAGAGTAGGGCCCATTAGGGACCAAGGGGGCAATCTGTGGGTGGAGCCAGAGGAGCCAGGGTGTTAAACAATCACTTCACATCTCTCTTCACTCAGGAGAGGATGATAGAGATACAGAATTTGGGGGGAGTGGGACCGTGAGGTTCTTGGACAGTTTGACATAGGGAATGAGTTCGGACTGGAGGTTTTGGCAGGCTCAAAAGTGGACAAATCCCCAGGGTGAATGGGTTGTATCCCAGGCTTGTGGGAGGAAAGTGAGGAAATTACAGGGGCTGTGATCCAAATGTTTAATTCCTCTCTGGCCACAGAGGAGCTGCCAGAGGATTGGAGGACAGCTAATGTAGTTCCACTTTTCAAGAAGGGTGGTAGAGATAAACCAGGGAACTACAGACCAGTGAATATTGGAGAAAATTCTGAAGGAGAAAATTAATCTCCACTTGGAGGGGCAAGGTTTGATCAGGGATAGTTAGTGTGGCCTTATCAGAGGGAGGTCATGCCTAATGAATAAGATTGAACTTTTTGAGGAGGTGACAGGGTGTGTAGATGAGAGTAATGCAGTTGACGTACATGGATTTCAGCAAAGCCTTTGGCAAGGTCCCACATGGGAGACTGATAAAGAAGACAAAAGCATAAAGGAACTGGGGTAACTTGGCAAGTTGGATCCAAAACTGGCTTAATGGTAGGAGACAAAAGGTAGGAGCCTGTTTGTGTGATCCAGCAGCGCATCACATGTATCTGTGCTAGATCCCTTATTGTTCTTGATATATATATATATAAAACCTATATAGATGAGAAAGTGGGGGGAATGGGCAGCAGGTGCCACAGTGGTTAACACTATGGCTTCACAGCACCAGGGTCCCAGGTTCAATTCCCGGCTTGAGTCACTCTCTGTGTGGAGTCTGCACGTTCTCCCCGTGTCTGCGTGGGTTTCCTCCGGGTGCTCCAGTTTCTTCCCACAAGTCCCGAATGACGTGCTGTTAGGTAATTTGGACACTCTGAATTCTCCCTCTGTGTACCCAAACAGGCGCTGGAGTGTGGCGACTAGGGGCTTTTCACAGTAATTTCATTGCAGTGTTAATGTAAGCCTACTTGTGACAATAAAGATTTCTTTTTTTAAAGTTTACAGATGACAGAAGATTGGCAAGTGGTTAATAGTGAGGAAAAAGGTCTTAGTTTGCAGGAAGATACAGATAGGTTGATCAGATGGACAGATCAGTGAATTTAACCATGTAAAGTGTGAGCTGATGCACTTTGGAAGGAGTAACAAGACAAGGGAACACTCAATGTATGGCAGGACACTAGGAATCTCAGAGGCACAGAGGGATCTCGGGGTGCTTGTCCACAGATCCCTGAAGGCCGCAGGGACGTTGATAGCGTAATTAAGAAGACATACGGGACACTTGCCTTTATCGATCGTGGCATAGAGCAGAGAGATGATGGACTGTTCAAAATTTTAGTTAGGCCACAGCTGGTGTACTGTGTTCAATTCAGGTTGCTACACTATATGAAGGATGTGATTGCACTAGAGAGAGTGCAGAGGAGATTCGCCAGGATGTTGTCTGGGAAGGAGTGCTTTAGCTATGAAGAGAAGCTGGATAGGTTTGAGTTGTTTTCTTTAGAGCAAGGAACATCCTTCCATGTTCCAAGATGGCGCCGGAGCGAGGCGACTCTCTGCGAGCTCTCCCAAACAGATCCACTTTTTACTATTCCCTTTTCTTCTCATGCACTTAAAGATCTGTTGAGCTGCTCGCAGTAAAATACTTTTCACTGTACCTCGGTACACGTGACAAATAAACAAATCAAATCAAATCAAATCAAAGAAGGCTGAGGGGAACCTGGTTGAGGTGTGTAAGATTGTGAAGGGTATGGACAGGGTGGATAGGAAGCAGCTGTTCCCATTTGATGAAGGGTCAATAACAAGGGGGCATAATTTTAAGGTGAGAGGCAGGAGATTTAGAGGGGATTTGAGGAAGAGCCTTTTCACCCAGAGGGTGGTGGGAGTCTGGAACGCACTGCCTGGGAGGGCATCATAAAATCCCTCCAGTGGAGAAGGAGGCCATTCGGCCCATCGAGTCTGTGCCGGAGCACCCGGAAAAAACCCACGCAGAGACAGGGCGAATGTGCAAATTTCACACACCCAGGCCGGAATTGAACCCGGGTCCCTGGTGCTGTGAAGCAGCAGTGCTAACCACTGTGCCACTGCACTACCCTAGCAGTAGAGGTGGGGAAACACACAACCTTTAAAAAGTGCGTGGATGAGCACTTGAAATGCCACAACATTCGAGGCTCTGGACCAAGTGCTGGAAAGTCGGATTAGTGTAGATTTAGTGTAGTTTTTCCATTGCAGACTCAATGGGCCAAAGGTCCGCTTCTCTACTGGACTGGACTCTAACCTCCAGAGCAAATAGACCCAATTTACTCAAGCTTTCATCATAGGACAGTGCCCCCATCCCAGGGACCAATTTAGTGAAACTTCACTATGCCGCCTTCAAAGTGAGTATATATTTTCCTAATTGAGACGAGAACTACAGAAAGGGCAATTTTCCTTGTCTCATTTCCCTCCCTCTCCATGTAGCCGTGCACATTTTTCCCTTTCAGATATTAATCCAATTCCTTCTTTCATTGAACTTTTCTCTACCATACTTTCACGCAGTGCATTTCCAAATCCTAATTACTCTCTGTGTGAAAGTTTTTGTAATATCGCCATCTCTCATTTAGCCAGTTGCATTCCATTCCCTTGATCCCAAGAGACGAGCTGGTTAGGTGAATTGGACATTCTGAATTCTCCCTCTGTATTGGACATTCTGAATTCTCCCGAACAGGCGCTGGAGTGTGGCGACTCGGGGTTTTTCACAGTAACTTCATTGCAGTGTTAATGTAATCCTACTTGTGACAATAATAAAGATTATTATTATTATACTCCTTGGCCACAAAGGGTCAGCTATTAGGTGATAATCAGTAATAATAATGCATTGCAAGACTGCCCAAATGTTCTTGTCAAGGAAGGGTTTCGGAGCTGATTAGGCAACTGGCTTCGTCCTGTGGCAGGTGAGGCCCACCTGATCCATGTTGAGACAGCAATTTGCAGTCACCTTCATCCTGAGATGGAACTCCCATTCCCCCAGCTCTCATGGGCTGCAGATTAAATGAACCTTCCACCTTGAACAGCCACACTGGCTTTATTCCCTGATGGACTGGCCTCCATAACCAGTGGCCTTTCCCTTCCAGACAGCTCTTGCCCTGAGGGTGCACACTTTGCAGCCTGAGCGTGGGGTTCAATTTGACTGTACTCATCCTCCCCCGCTGTGTGAGGGTCTTCTGCCCTCATGTCGCTGTTGAACTTCCCTCGTTAGAGTCTCCCATTCTGCATGTGCAGCCTGTCATTTCACGGGAACCCCACCCAGGGATGTCACAATCTGCCGACCCACCCCCTCAGTTTCAGCTGCCACACGGCAATCTGTCAGCAGAGATATTGCCAGAAGCCCAGCAAGGGGCCTCCAAGAAACGCGACTTAGACACCAGTCGCCAGACTCCTTGAGACCTGGAGGCCCACAGCAATGAAGGGCTACGAGCAACCCCTGCCGCCCCCTCCTAACTCCCGGTTCACTTGTCTGGGTTCCCCCATGTCTCTCCGGTGCCCCCTCTCCATTTTACACCCTAGAGGGTAATAGCGACCTGGCGCTCACCTCTGTCACCAGCTGTTGTAAATCGGGCCATTGTGATGTCACGCCGGCACGCAATGAATATTTAGTGTGGGGGGAAGTCCCGGCTGGAGAGCTCGCTGATCATACGTTAATTCATTGAAATGAGGTTCACGCCCTTCCTGGGCGAGAACTTAATTACGTCACCGGCGAGGGCCGTGGATAATCGGGAAACACGATCTCGCCAGCGAAAATCATGTTTCCCCGATTCTCGTGGGATTTTGCGCCCGCGTCGCCCTTCTTGCCGACGGCTAACGCGGGCTCAAATTCCGCCCTGTGTCCGGGTACTTTCAGATTCGGTTAATTCCGACAAAGTGTCATCCAGACTCGAAACGTTGGCTCCCTTCTCTCTCCACAGATGCTGTCACACCTGCTGAGATAGTGCGGCATTTTCTGTTTTTGTTTCCAATTCCAGCATCCGCAGTAATTTGCTTTTAATTTAATTATTGGTTGGTTTTAATTGGGGTTTGACTAGTCAGTGTCTCTTGAAAGGACAATGCTTCTTCTGCAGTGTCGTTTGTTATCTTACTTTGCACAATTGTCTATTGTCCATTTGGCCCTGGATTATACTGAGCTTAGCACAAATTATCAACCAAAGCAGAAACTTTAAACTTAGAAGCTTTTAAATCCAGCTTTAACATAACTATTTGATTAATTACGACTTCTTCAATCAGAACTTAATTGATATACACTATTTGGTCATCATCTGTTTCTGCCTAGTTCCTAATTATGTAATAACTCTTAATTAAAAGATGTGAGTGATTACAAAGTGCAGAACACAAAATGCGTTCTTTGTCAGCACAAAAATGGTGCTTTGACCATGTTAGGTTATGACAATGAATGTAACATGAAATTAAACGATGAAGAGTATATAGGTTTTCAAGAAACTATTCAATTTTGAGCATGGAACTTAAAAGGTGAAATAACACTTATAAATTTGAAAGTGTGACTATTCAGTGTCAGCTCCACTGAGTATGGTTAATTCTTTGGCTTGCAACCAAGATACATTGGTTACAATTAATCTGTTTCTTCTGGCACGTGTTTAAGCATGTTATAACAGTTATAGGCACACCTAAATCTACACGGTGTCTAAATACATGAAATATTTGGACTACATATTGTTTTGTTGACCCACAGAAATACAAAAATCCATTCTAAAATGCCTTCTAGGTCATGTGCTGAACCTAATTTGGCTCTTACTGTGTTGATGGAATGCACTGACGGTTAGGTGAACTAGCTTAAAACTGGCCGAAATGTGACTAATAGCAGTCTGTTTCACAGTATCCTCATTTGTTTCACACTCCTCCAGATCTGATGCACACACCTCCCGATCTGCTTTACAGTGATGCTGACCTGCTTCACTCTCCTCCCAGTCTGTTTCACAGTGATCCTGACCTATTTCACTCTCCTCGAGGTCTGCTTCACAGTGATCCTGACCTATTTCACTCTACTCCCGGTCTGCTTCAGTGATCCTGACCTATTTCACTCTACTCCCGGTCTGCTTCAGTGATCATGACCTATTTCACTCTACTCCTGGTCTGCTTCACAGTGATATTGACCTATTTCACTCTCCTCGAGGTCTGCTTCACAGTGATCCTGATCAATTTCATTCTACTCCCGGTCTGCTTCACAGTGATCCTGACCTATTTCACTCTCCTCCCGGTCTGCTTTACAGTGATCCTGACCTGCTTCACTCTCCTCAAGTTCTGATTCACAGTGATACATAAGAACATACATAAGAACTAGGAGCAGGAGTAGGCCATCTGGCCCCTCGAGCCTGCTCCACCATTCAATGAGATCATGGCTGATCTTTTGTGGACTCAGCTCCAATTTCCGGCCCGAACACCATAACCCTTAATCCTTTTATTCTTCAAAAAACTATCTATCTTTATCTTAAAAACATTTAATGAAGGAGCCTCTACTGCTTCACTGGGCAAGGAATTCCATAGATTCACAACCCTTTGGGTGAAGAAGTTCCTCCTAAACTCAGTCCTAAATCTACTTCCCCTTATTTTGAGGCTAAGCCCCCTAGTTCTGCTTTCACCCGCCAGTGGAAACAACCTGCCCGCATCTATCCTATCTATTCCCTTCATAACCTTATATGTTTCTATAAGATCCCCCCTCATCCTTCTAAATTCCAATGAGTACAGTGCCAGTCTACTCAACCTCTCCTCGTAATCCAACCCCTTCAGCTCTGGGATTAACCTAGTGAATCTCCTCTGCACACCCTCCTGTGCCAGTACGTCCTTTCTCAAGTAAGGAGACCAAAACTGAACACAATACTCCAGGTGTGGCCTCACTAACACCTTATACAATTGCAGCAGAACCTCCCTAGTCTTAAACTCCATCCCTCTAGCAATGAAGGACAAAATTCCATTTGCCTTCTTAATCACCTGTTGCACCTGTAAACCAACTTTTGTATTCCATCTGCCAGACCCTAGCCCATTCACTTAGCCTATCCAAATCCCTCTGCAGACTTCCAGTATCCTCTGCACTTTTTGCTTTACCACTTATCTTCATGTCGTCTGCAAACGGACACATTGCCCTTGGTCCCCAACTCCAAATCATCTATGTAAATTGTGAACAGTTGTGGGCCCAACACTGATCCCTGAGGGACACCACTAGCTACTGATTGCCAACCAGAGAAACACCCATTAATCCCCACTCTTTGCTTTCTATTAATTAACCAATCCTCTATCCATGCTACTACTTTCCCCTTAATGCCATGCATCTTTATCTTATGCAACAACCTTTTGTGTGGCACCTTGTCAAAGGCTTTCTGGAAATCCAGATATACCACATCCATTGGCTCCCCGTTATCTACCGCACTGTTAATGTCCTCAAAAAATTCCACTAAATTAGTTAGGCACGCCCTGCCCTTTATGAACCCATGCTGCGTCTGTCCAATGGGACAATTTCCATCCAGATGCCTCGCTATTTCTTCCTTGATGATAGATTCCAAAATGATAGATACCGAAGTTAAGCTCACTGGCCTATAATTAGCCACTTCCTGCCTACCTCCTTTTTTAAACAGTGGTGTCACGTTTGCTAATTTCCAATCCGCCGGGACCACCCCAGAGTCTAGCGAAATTTGGTAAATTATCACTAGTGCATTTGCAATTTCCCTAGCCATCTCTTCTAGCACTCTGGGATGCATTCCATCAGGTCCAGGAAACTTGTCTACCTTTAGCCCCATCAGCTTGCCCATCACTACCTCCTTGTTGATAACAATCCTCTCAAGGTCCTCACCTGTCATAGCCTCATTTCCATCAGTCACTGGCATGTTATTTGTGTCTTCCACTGTGAAGACCAACCCAAAAAACCTGTTCAGTTCCTCAGCCATTTCCTCATCTCCCATTATTAAATCTCCCTTCTCATCCTCTAAAGGACCAATATTTACCTTAGCCACTCTTTTTTGTTTTATGTATTTGTAGAAACTTTTACTATCTGTTTTTATATTCTGAGCAAGTTTACTCTCATAATCTATCTTACTCTTCTTTATAGCTTTTTTAGTAGCTTTCTGTTGCCCCCTAAAGATTTCCCAGTCCTCTCGTCTCCCACTGATCTTTGCTACTTTGTATGTTTTTTCCTTCAATTTGATACTCTCCCTTATTTCCTTAGATATCCACGGTCGATTTTCCCTCCTTTTACCGTCCTTCCTTTTTGTTGGTATAAACCTTTGCTGAGCACTGTGAAAAATCACTTGGAAGGTTCTCCACTGTTCCTCAACTGTTTCACTACAAAGTGACCTGACCTATTTCCTGACCTATTTCACTCTGCTCCCGGTCTGCTTCACAGTGATCCTGACCTATTTCACTCTCCTTGAAGTCTGCTTCACAGTGATCTTGACCTATTTTACTCTACTCCTGGCTGCTTCACAGTGATCCTGACCTATTTCACTCTCCTCCCGGTCTGCTTCATAGTGATCCTGACATATTTCACTCTGCTCCCAGTCTGCTTCACAGTCCCATCTCTTCATTAACACCATAAGAAATAGGAACAGGAGTGGGCCGCTCAGCCCCTCGAGCCTTATCCACCATTTAATATGATCATGGCTGATCTGGCATTGCTATTGTCCAATTTTCTGCCCTTTCCCCCTTGATTCCATTAATGATCAAGAATCTACATATCTCAGTCTTAAATATACACCATGGGAGGGATTCTCCAATAATGGGGCGATGTCCTTTTGTGCTGGCGAATCACTCTGGACTTTCCTTAAGAAAGCTCTGGCTGCTGATACGGGGCCCCGCATTTCCTATCGGGAGTCCACGCATGTGCAAGGTGGCGGCCTGCAGCAGCCGCCCCGTGGCGGAGTCGGACTGCGGAGCAACAGCAGAAATGTAGGCCCCCCTGAGATCATGCGCGTCCGCGGATGCGTGACACCCGATCGCCTCCCTGGCATCCATGAGGCCCCCCCGGTGATCGATCCCCCTCAGACTGAGTCAGTAGCCGCCACCGGCCATTCCCGACAGCCGATATGTGGTCAGAACCACACCGTCGGGAACTCGGCCAGTTTTCCTCAGAGAATCACGGGGGATGCGTCTGTCAATGCCCCCCTACCCACACCATGTAGTTCGCGCGTGAGAGATCCCCGAGCGATTCTCCGGGGACTAGAGAATCGCGGGAGCAGCGTCAGACCGGATTTCGGCATTCTCCGCCCCCACGCCGATTGCGATTTCTGCGCGGAGGCTCGGAGAATCCAACCCCTGCACTCTGCCCCCACAGCTCTGTGTGGTAAGGAGTTTCAAAGACTCTCAGCCCTCTGAGAGAAGAAATGCTTCCTCATCTCAGTCTTAAATTGGCTCCCCTTTACTCTGAGACTGTGCCCTCTGGTCCTAGACTCTCCCACGAGGGGAAACACCCTCTCAGCATTTACCCTGTCAAGCCCCTTAAGCATCCTATATGTTTCAATCAGATCACCTCCCATTCTTCTTAATTCCAATGAGTCCCAACCTGTTCAACCTTTGCTCACAAGACAATCCCTCCATATCGGGGATCATCCTAGTGAACCTTCTCTGAACCGCCTCCAATGAACTAATATCTTTCCTTAAATAAGGGGACTAAAACTGGTCACAATGCTCCAGATGCGGTCTCGCCAGTACCTCGTACAGCTGCAGCAAGACTTCCCCACTCTTATATTCCAACCCCAGAGTTAACATTTTGGATCTAGACGATTCTTCTACCGAACTGAAGCAAGGAAGAAATGTACAGAATGATGTAGTTGGAAAGGAGATGGAGGGGGTGGGGCAGAATAGAAGACTAGGGATAGGTGGGGCAAAGGAGATATGGACAAATTATCTCGACTTCCCATTCACCAGTTGGTGATATCTACACTAGACCAATCAATATTATTGCACCGTTTTCATTTCTTACCTCTAACTGCGGACCCCTCTGGAACATATCTTTTCCTACCTATGTCATTGGTCCCAATGTGGACCATGACATCTGGCTGCTCACCCTCCTTCCATTTACTGCATATAAAAGCCTTTTCTTATGACAGTTTATCTTATTCTGCACATTACCTTCGTCCGTGTCCTCAGGTTCAGGCGCTGGGAATGCTCTCTCTAGACCCCTCATAATTTTGAATATCTCTACCAAATGTCCTCCCAACACTCTCTTCTCTAAGAAGAACCACAGCTTTTCAATTTTATCCACATAACTGAAGTTCATTCAGCGACCCCCCGCCAGGTCGGAGAATCCCTATGGGAGCGGCGCAAATCCCACCCCGCCGCCCCAACGCCAGCTGCTGTATTCTCCGGCGCCGGTTTCCGGGTGGGGGCGGGTTCACACCATGCCATTGGGGGCCGTTGGCAGCCCCCACCCCCCACCCCCACGACCGGCAACTCTCCGGGCCCCGATGGGCTGTCCGTTTTTGGCCAGTCCCGCCGTCATGGGTTACGTATGGTCCCACACGGTGGGACCTGGCAGGTAAGTCGGCTGGGGCGGTCCTCAGGGAGGCACGGGTGGATCCGACCCTGGGGGGGGTCCCCACGGTGGCCTGGCCCGCGAGCGGGGCCCACCGATCTGTGGGCGGGCCTGTGGCGTGGGGGCACTCCTTCCTTACACGCCGGCCACTGCAGGGCTCCGCCATGGCCAGCGCAGAGAAGAGAACCCCCCGTGCATGCAGAAAAACACGCCGGCGGTTCCGCGCATGCCCAAGATCATGCCGGCCCTTTGGCGCATGCGCAAACTAGCGCAGTCCCTCCGGCGCAGCTGGCGCAGCGCCAACCCCTCCGGCATCCACCTAGCCCCCAAAAGTGCGGAGAATTACACACTTTTGGGAGCTGTTGACGCCGGAGTGGTTGGCGCCGGTTTTCCCGCCGGTTTTCCCGCCGGCGTGGGGACTCAGTCCCCGGAAAGGAGAATCCCGCCCATTGTCTCTGGAACCAATCTCGCAAATCTTTTCTGCACCTTCTCTTATGTCTTCTCTCACATCAGACCTAAAGGGAATGTCTGTCTGTCTCAGTGTCTCCATATCTGCGTTGTGGTCACATTTGAAGCACCAAGATTACATTGTTGTGCATTCTTGAAGTATTCAATTGGAACACAGATCATGCATTGATTGCGTCACATACAACAATCAAGTTTACCTGTAAATTAGTAATCCATGTTATAAAAATAAATACAACATCAAACTCAGTTTCCTTCCATGGATCTCTTTTCTTTTTCTTCATTGTTACATGGGATGTGGGCATTGTAAGGTGGGTATTCGTTGCCCATATCTAATTGCCTTTGGATTGAGTAGCTTGCTGGGCCATTTCGGAGGCAGCTAAGAGTCAACCACATCGTTGAGTCACATGTAGGCCAGACCAAGTAGGATGGCAGATTTCCTTCCTGAAATGGACAGTAGTGAACCAGATGGATTTTTACGGTGATCAAACATAGTTTCCTGGTCACCGTTACTGAGACTAGCTTTCCATTCCAGACTTTATTAATTGAATTCAAATTTCATCATCTGCTGCGGTGGGAATTGAACCTGTCTTGCTGAAGCCTGAGCTTTAGTCCAGTGACATTACCACAATGCCACCTCCTCTCTGGAATTTGCCCATTCTTATTCCTATTTTATCCCTGTACTCGCCAATCTCCCTGCTTTATATTCAGAAATCATCCAGAATACCCATGATCCCATCTACATTAAAGTCTGTATTCCTATGTTCTCACGCAGCATAATTTTCTTCCCATACAAATGTAAGAAGCAGGAGCAAGGAGTAGGCCATTCGGCCCCTCGATCCTGTCCCGCTGTTGAATAAGACCATGCCTCATCTAATATCTCTTTCCAGCCTCCCTGCCATAACTCTCGACCCACTTGCAGATCAAAAGTCTGTCAGACTCCCCCTTGAATATATTCGATGACCCAGCCTCCACCGATCTCTGGGGAAGAGAATTCCAAACACTAACGACCTTCTCAGAGAAGAAATTCCTCCTCAACTCCATCTTATTTTTAAAATCAGCCCTGTAGTTTTATATCCTCGCACATGGAAACATCCTCCTAGCATCTACCCTGTCAAGCCCCCTCAGATTCTTACATGTTTCAATAAGATCTCCTCTCATTCTTCTAAATCCCAAAGAGTTTCCCATGTCTGCAGTAACAGCCGTAAGATTTTCTTCCTCACTTTCGAAGCCTGCCACTTATTTCTCCTTCCGTATCCTTGTACCCGGGCTTCCATCCTCCAACACTGGCCTTCATTTTGCTCCCCATTCCCTCCACCACTAGCCCTTCAGACAACTGGAACTCCAGTCTCAACCTCCCCCGCTTTCATAAAAACCATTGATGCAGCTCCACACTGGTTTGACAATCACCTGATACCCTGCAAAAGATGCTCTTTGGGGCTGCCCCTTTGTACACAATGAGCAATGTAGAAATGTATTTGCTGTCTGTGTGTGTTCTCTCTCTCTCCCACTACCTTTTTGTGTCTATTTTTAGCAATCTTCCTTTGGCTAGTGTTTCTTTTTAAGCTCCTGTATTTTAAGATGATTGGCAAAGAAATGAGAGGAGATTGAGGAGAGTTTGTATCTTTACACCATGAGCTGCTGTGATCTGGAATGTACTGCCTGAAAGGGTGATGGAAACGACTTTGATCGTAACTTTCAAAAGAATATTGGATATATGTGTAGAAAGAAAAAGTAAGCAGGGCTATAGAGAAAGAGCAAGGCACAGTCTTACTGGCTAACTGGCAGAGTAAGGCAGAGGCACAGTGGGCAGCATGGTCTCCTGTGATACATGCCATGCTGTTTTCTCTCTCCTTTCCTCAGTCTTAAAATTAAGATTCCTTTTACACCGTCTCCTACCTCACTCTTTCCCAGGGAACCAAACTTCTTTGACACACTTAGTCCCCAAGCACCCACCCCCTCCCTTTGAGTTTCAATCCAACATTTAGAATATTTCTGTCCAAGACTGATGGCTATGAATATGGTCATTATCAGAAAGGCAGTTCAGGAAACTAGTTCTTTATTGTTCCAACGTACACTGCAAGTATGTTTGGGTGGCAGTGTTCAGCTTGGGCTCAGTTCTTATGCTGATGGTAGCTATCTATGGAGATACTGATAACCCTTTCATCTTTGAGGTACAGACGGACGTACATACATACGGGTCTGGAGCAGGAGCAGGAGTGGGCCACTCGGCCCCTCAAGTCTGCATCACCATTCAAAAAGATCATGGCTGATCTGATTGTAACCTCAACTCCCAAATTGCTGCCTCCCCCCCCCCCCCCCCCCACACTTGTTAATCAAGATTCTATCTAGCTGTGCCTTAAAAAAATTCAAAGACTCCACTTCCATTGCCTTTTGAAGAAGGGAGTTCCAGATATTCAAGACCCTCTGAGAGAACATAAGTTCTCCTCACTTCCGTCATCAATCAGTGAGTGCTTGGGCGGGATTCTCCGCAATCGGCGCGATGTCCGCCGACCGGAACCAAAAACGGTGTGAATCAGTCCGGCAGCGCGCTGCCCCAAAGGTGCGGAATTCTCCGCATCTTGAGGGGCCGAGCCCTCACCTTGAGGGGATAGGCCCGCGCCGGACTGATTTCCGCCCCGCCAGCTGGCGGGAAAGGCCTTTGGTGCCCCACCAGCTGGCGCGGAAATGACTTTGCCGTGCGGCGCATGCGCGGGAGCGTCAGCGGCCGCTCACGGCATCCCCGCACATCCGCCGTGGAGGGGGTCTCTTCCGCCTCCGCCATAGTGGAGACCATGGCGAAGGCGGAAGGAAAAGAGTGCCCCCACAGCACAGGCCCGTCCGCGGATTGGTGGGCCCCGATCGTGGGCCAGGCCACCGTGGCGGCACCCCCCGGGGCCAGATCGGCCCGCGCCCCCCCCAGGACCCCGGAGCCCGCCCGCGCCGCCTTGTCCCGTAGTTTGATTCTCGCCGGTGGGACAGGCATTCCAGCAGTGGGACTTCGGCCCATCACGGGCTGGAGAATCGCCGGGGGTGGGGGCCCGCCAACCAGCGTGGCGCGATTCCCACCCCCGCCGAATATCCGGTGCCGGATAATTCGGCAACCGGCATGGGCGGGATTCACGCCAGCCCCCAGCAATTCTCCGACCCGGCGGGGGGTCGGACAATCCCGTCCCTTATTTTTAAACCAGTAGTTTCAGTGGTCTTTCCCATTCCCATAGTTATCTCCCCACTGCTATTGACTCAAGTGTTCATCACATACATAGGCCGGTGCTCTGCAGGGGTCCGTCACTAGGGTGTGTTGCTCCAAAAATACAAAGGCTCTGCTGCGTAATATTAACAAAAAAAACAAAAACAAAGTTTAGAACAACATTTTTTTTCAATATACATTGGGGAAGTATTTCAGAAAAGAAAAAGTTTTTCTTTAAGCTGACAGTCCACCTTGAGTAAAATGCATGAGCAAAGATATGAATCGCCTTGGCAACCGCTGAGTGACCCCTGTAAAATAAATGCTTTCATTAGGCAACATTTATTGGAGTAGAACATTAGGCCTGGGAGAGATGGGGGGGGGGGCGGGTGGAATTCCAGTGGGGATGGAGGGGGGAGGGAGGCAGTGATCAGGGGCATGTTGCCTGTTTTACTCTTTACTGACATGAACCAGAAGGAAACATCTGGAAAGTCTCTCAGTGGGAGGGGGAAAAAATGGCCCTGAAGGAAGCTTTCAGATTCCATCATTCCTCATCCCAGAGGGCAACAAAACCCATAAAACACAAAGGATGGATGGTACTCGAGGGGATGCAACACATCGCTCATCATTTCCCGGAACATATTATATGATGTTGATCTTGGCCATTGTACCTAAGTTTCTAATGGTTTTAAAGAAAACAATTTGAGGAGCGGAGTCTTCAGCTGAAAATGTCTTTGAATTGCTTTTTTGGCGGAGGGCACTGACTGGCCCTGAGGCCCAGGTGGTCTCCCCCTGTTGCTTAGACGTGGGGCAGCATGTATCTAACTGGGCTAGCTGCCTAATTAGTTGCCATTAGGAGCAGTGGAACTAGGCGCTTTTCAGATGCTGAGGGCTGTTTCTCTCCTTGATTTAATGATTTGATGTAACTAAGGGCTGCCCTAGTTCCAACTCAGACACCACAAGTAATCCCCCGCCTGCCAGAACATCTTGTACCATCCAGCATTGTAGAAAGGTGGATTTGTTTCAATCAAAAAATAAATCACTGAAGGTGACCCAGCTGGATCCAACCTTTACAGGGGTGGCCTGCAATTAAATTCTGATAGGATTCAGTGGCTAAGGTGATGTCGGGAGGAGAGTGGAGGGGGAGGGGGTTAGTGTGGAGAGGTGACGCGGTAGCTGTGCTTGCCAATTTGCCACAAGCACTACCTTCAGACAATCCTGGCTGGAGTTAGTCGAAAACAGAGCAGCAGCAGCTCGGGCTGCTATCGGGATGCCAAGTCTCCAATCTTCCCAGTTTTCCGCTGTCCTCTGGTGGAAGAGACTCCTGTAGGAGATGGTACAGAAGTAGCTAATAGCCAGATCGTTAGAGGCAGTGAGCTGAGACTGACAGCTCAGTAGGTGGGCAGAGACCCAGGCCGTCCGAGTTAATGTCACAAAGTTCTTGGTGGCTCTTTGGTACTTAGACTCCAGAAAGCACAATCCTTGTGGATTGTATGGTTTCCCTGCCAAAGTGGCCACTTCCAGTTAGTGAGTGCCAACAGGTGCCATTGCTTATCATCTGGACACTTCACGGTGTACCTGTGGAGGACGGGGACCCTGAGGAATGATTTGTTCTTCAGCAGTGCTGAGGCTAATTGTGTGCACCTAGCCTATATATTGCCACCTGCAGAATCACAGGAATGATAGGACAGAACAGAGAGACCTTTTGGACCCACCACAATGGCCAATCAACTGGAGCTGGTACAAGCATCGACATAGGAGAAAGTCATCTGGCCCAACATACCTGGCTTTTTGAAAGAGCTATTCAAATGATCACACTTTCCTCTGCTGTTTTCAGCAATGTTTCCCTTTTTTGGAGTCACTAATGAATCAGCTTCTTGGCAATGAGATCTAGATCACGACTTGCTACGTAAAAAGAATTCTCGTCATTCCTCCCTATTTGGGCCAGTATGGTGGCACAGTGGTTAGCAGTGCTACCTCACAGCGCCAGGGAGCTGGGGTTCAATTCCAACCTCGGGTTACTGCCTGTGTGGAGTTTGCAGTTTCTCCCCGTGTCTGCGTGGGTTTCCTCCGGGTGCTCCGGTTTCCTCTCAAAGTCCAAAGACGTGCGGGTTATGTGGATTGGCCATGCTAAATTGCCCCTTAGTGTCCAGGAATGTACAGGTTAGGTAAGATTGCGCAGATAGGGTGGGGGTACTGGGCGTCTTTCTTTCAGAGCACCGGTTCACACTCGATGGGCCGAATGGCCTCCTTCTGCACTGTAGAGGTTCTATGATTTTGTAGTTCTCTGAAAGCTCTTTGTTATATTTCAAATAATAACTTATCTAAAATATATATATTACTCTTGAATCCAGCAGGATGATAAAATGACCAATAGTCTTCTTGTTGAAAGATGAACTATTTAATGAGTAATAAAATAATAAACTGTGAGTTCTTTTGCTCAATACTAAACTAACAATAAAGAATTAAAGTACAATACAGATAACTATATAACTATACACTATTATAACAAACTTGCTCTACTTCTCTCGCTCTAGCTATTCGATGTCTTGCTTGTTAACTGTTCTGAATCACATCATCATGTCATATGACTTAGAAATGGCTGGAAACCAGTTCTTATAGTTGCTGACTGTGAGCCATCTAGTGTTGAAATGACTGTATTACATTTACATACATTGATCATGTCTATTGATTTTGTCCTTGTGATGTGATCATTGCTGGTAAGGTCAGCATTTATTGCCGATCTCTCCCTTTAGAGGGTGGTGATGAGCCGCGCCCATGAACCGCTGCAGTCCGTGTGGTGTAAACACGGGCCTAAAGTTGGAAAGTGGGATTAGGTTAGATGACTATGTGTCTATCATGTGGTAAATTTCAATGACTTCCTCTCCAACGACAATGGCAATGTCATTCCAAGTTCTTAGTCTCAGTAATGGTGACCATGACAACTATCATCGATTGTTATAAAAACTAATCAGGTTCAGTAATGCCCTTTCGTGAAGAAACCCTATCATCCTTACTTGGCCTGGTCTACATGTGACTCCAGACCCACAGAAATGTAAACTGCCCCCTGAAATGGTGAGTCTGGTGCCAGTCAAGTGGGCTGCTTTGTCCTGGGTGGTGTGGAGCTTCTTGAGTGTTGTTGGAGCTGCACTCATCCAGGCAAGTGGAGAGTATTCCATTACACTCCTGACTTGTGCCTTGGAGACAGGCTTTGTGGGGGTCAAGATGGAGAATTACTTGTCATAATGTTGAATCCCAAATTTCTTTATCCGTCAGTCTGGCCTCAATAAAAGGCGAGATGGATTTGCAGGTATAACATTAGTTATTTTATTCAGCTTGCAAGCTTGATTCATTTCACAGAAACATAAGAGACATCCAGTCTCCTACATCCCAGAAAGCGAATGAACAAAGAGACAAAGGGTTCTCTGCAAATCAATTCAAATGGTATCAAGTTTCACATACTCGACGCCCATAGGTCAGCCTATATCCCTCCTGACCTGTTTGATCTATTCTGATTGGCTCACTTCCAATCCCTTCCTCTGGCCCCTATCAATCCAGCATCACTCTCGTAGACACACCTCTTCCTGCTTTCCACATGCGGTCTAACATCCTTTGTCTCTGAACTAACCAGAATCAAAGTGGCTTATTTCTACATTACATTAACTAATATCTCTAAAGTAACTATTTTATATCACATTCGTCAATAATATACACCAGTATATCATGGTGCAGACACACACTGATGGACACACAGTGGGACCAATCAACACACACAACACCGCAGCCAATCACCAGTGAGAGCACACGCATTATAAAGACAGGGGGCATCAGAGTTGCCGCTCATTTGAGTTGCAGCTAGCTAGGAGGACAGAGCTCATAGCCTGTAACACAGACATTCACCATGTGCTGAGTGCATCGACTGGTTAGGACAAGGCAAAGGTCTTTAGTTAAAGCTAGTATCATATTAACCCACAGTCTGAGTATGTTTAAACAGTTAATGATTCAATAAAATAGCGTTGCACTATTTCAAGTGTTGGTGACCTGTATGTGATCCAGAACACCCAACACATCATGCTGCCAGGAGTTGAGGGATATTAACACTTCTTAGACCTACCTGCAAGTGATCTGCCTTCCGCCAGCGTTCCGGCATCCTGCGACATGGACAACATCAGCCCGTCGCCGCCGCTCCGCATCGCCGGCAACCTCGGGGCCAACTGGAAGATTTTCAAACAGCGCTTCCAGCTCTTCCTCGAAGCCACAGACAGGGATGGTGCCTCGGATACCAGGAAGGTTGCTATTCTCCTCTCCAAGGCCGGGGACCATGCTTCTTTCAACTCTCTCACCTTTGCGGATGATGAAGATAAAAGGAAGTTCAAGACGGTTCTCCTCAAGTTTGAGACTCACTGCAGCGTAGAGGTGAATGAAAGTTTTGAGCGCTACGTGTTCCAGCAGCGTTTGCAGGGTAAGGATGAGCCTTTCCAATCCTTTCTCACGCACCTCCGTATCCTTGCGCAATCTTGCAGCTACGGACCCACCTCCGACTCCATGATACGCGACCAGATCATTTTTGGTGTTCAGTTGGACCCCCTACTACAGCAGTTCCTCAAAGTAAAGCAACTCACCCTCGCGACCGCCATCGAGACCTGTGTCTTACATGAAAACGCCACCAGTCGGTACTCCCACATACAAGTGGCTGAAACAGCGCGGCAAGGTCCCCACGGGGCGGAACGGGTCCAAGTGATTGAGCACCTCCAGGGCCTCAGCCTGGATGAGGGTGGCCATTTCGCGCGCTTTTCGCGGACTCTTGTGTGCACCAAACGAGTGGACGGCGACATTGAGGAATGTAATGCGCAGGCGCGCACCACGCAGGACCGCACCGCGCATGCATGGTGGCGCAGCGAACGTGCTGACATCACGACGTGTGGCAACTGTGGCTACGCCCATTTAAAGTGGCAATGCCCTGTAAAATCTTGACAATGCCTACGATGTGGAAGACTTGGCCACTATGCTGCCTTCTGCCGTGCAGCTCAGCCTGCCAATTCATATCGCTTCAGCCAGCCTCGCAGGAATGTTCGGACAATTCAACCCACGGTCACCGAGTCCGATGCGGACCTCCCACACAGCAGTGACACCGAGGACCCGAAGGCGCCTTTTCGAGTCGGTGTCGTAACGAAAAACAGGCTGTCCCCGAAGCAAAGACACCAGCCGCTGTCGGTATACAGCATCGATCCAGACGATGAGTGGTGTGCCACCCTGATGGTCAACCGGTCCCAAATACGATTCCACCTGGACACTGGTACCTCCGCCAATCTCATTGCGCGGTCTGACTTCCAAAGCCTTCATGTCAAACCAGCCATCCTTCCATCAGCCAGCCAGCTATTGGATTATAATGGCAACGTCATTCCTGCTAGTGGCTCGTGCCAACAAGTGACGCACAGGTCACGCAAAGCCATCCTTCCTTTCGAGATCGTGGGCTCCTCGAAAACCTCCCTGCTTGGCGCACAGGCATGCAAGCTGTTGAACCTCGTTCAGAGAGTGCACTCTCTCTCTCCTGATGACATGTCTGCCTTCCAGGACGCTGACTTCAGGGCGCAACTCGACGCCATCATCGACCAGCACCGCGTCGTCTTCGAAGGCATGGGCACGCTCCCATATACTTACAAGATCCTACTCAAACAGAACACCACGCCTGTGGTGCATGCACCTCGCAGGGTCCCAACACCCCATAAGGACCGCCTCAAGCAGCAGCTGCAGGATCTCCAGGACCAAGGAGTGATCTCCAGAGTTACGGAACCAACCAACTGGGTCAGTTCCATGGTGTGCGTAAAGAAGCCTTCCGGCGAGCTGAGAATTGGCATTGATCCCAAGGACCTGAATCGCAATATCATGAGGGAGCATTATCCAATTCCCAAGCGCGAAGAGATCACATGCGAGATGGCTCGCGCCAAGCTCTTCACCAAACTCGACGCCTCGAAAGGATTCTGGCAAATCCAGCTCGACAAATCCAGCAGGAAACTGTACATTTAATACCCCCTTTGGCAGATATTGTTACAACAGGATGCAGTTTGGGATCATATCGGCGTCAGAAGTGTTCCACAGGATCATAGAACAAATGATGGAAGGCATTGAAGGTGTTCGCGTCTATGTCGACGACATAATCATTTGGTCCACCACCCCACAGGAGCATGTCAGTCGCCTCCAGCGCGTGTTCAAACGCATACGTGAGCAGGGCCTACGCCTCAACAGAGCCAAATGCTCGTTTGGTCAGATGGAACTCAAGTTCCTAGGGGACCACATCTCCCAGTTGGGTGTGCGGCCGGGTGCGGACAAGGTGGCTGCTATCACAGCCATGAAAACGCCAGAGGACAAGAAGGCGGTCCTCCGATTTCTGGGCATGGTCAACTTTTTAGGGAAGTTCATCCCTCACCTCGCCTCTCATACCACGGTTCTCAGGAACCTGGTCAGGAAGACAACAGACTTCCAATGGCTCCCTGCCCACGAGCACGAATGGAGAGAACTCAAAACAAAACTCACCACGGCCCCGGTCTTAGCTTTCTTTGATCCAGCAAAAGAGACCAAAATTTCGACCGATGCCAGCCAATCCGGCATTGGGGCGGTGCTCCTGCAACGCGATGTGGCCTCATCATGGGCCCCCATTACATATGCGTCACGCGCCATGACCCCCACGGAGCAGTGCTACGCACAGATAGAAAAGGAGTGCCTGGGCCTTCTGACCGGTGTCGTCAAGTTTCACGATTATGTGTACGGCCTTCCTCAATTCACCGTCGAGACCGACCATCGCCCGCTGGTCAATATAATACAGAAAGACTCGAACGACATGACGCCTCGCCTCCAGCGTATTCTTCTCAAGCTCAAGTTTTGGGCAATATGACTTTCAGCTCGTATACACCCCGGGCAAAGACCTCATCATTGCCAACGCTCTGTCCAGGGCTGTCAACAGTCCGTGGGACCCAGCGAGATTTGCCTGCCAGGTTGACGCCCATGTGGCCTTCGTGGCCTCCAATCTACCGGCCACGGATGAACGCCTCGTCCAAATTTGCCTCGAGACGGCGGCTGACCCTTTGCTACAACGTGTCATGCGCCACCTAACTGATGGGTGGCTCAAGGGCCAATGTCCGCAGTTCTATAACGTCAGAGGTGATCTGGCGGTAGTTAATGGTGTTCTCCTGAAACTGGACCGCATTGTCATTCCACACAGCATGCGCCAGCTCATCTTGGAACAGCTACACGAGGGCCATCTTGGCGTGGAAAAGTGCCGCCGATGGGCCCGAGAGGCAGTGTACTGGCCCGGCATCAATGACGACACAGCCAACACAGTGCTCATCTGCCCCACTTGTCAGCGCTTCCAGCCGGCCCAGCTGCTCATGGGTGAGACCCTACAGCCCCATGAGTTAGTCACGTCCCCTTGGACCAAAGTGGGCATCGACCTGTTTCACGTGCTGGGCAGGGACTATGTCCTGATTGTAGACTACTTTTCAAACTACCCGGAGGTGGTACGTTTACACAACATCACATTGTCTGCAGTCATCCGTGCCTGTAAGGCCACCTTTGCTCGTCACGGCATCCCACTCACTGTGATGTCGGACAATGGCCTCTGCTTCGCAAGCCAAGAATGGTCCAATTTTGCCAAGAGGTACAACTTTGTGCATGTGACATCCAGTCCCCTGTACCCCAAATCCAACGGCAAAGCAGAGAAGGGCGTCCACATAGTCAAACGGCTCCTCTGCAAGGCTGCCGATGCTGGGTCCGAACTCTACCTCGCCCTGCTGGCCTATCACTCAGCCCCACTGTCCACTGGCCTGTCGCCAGCCCAGCTGCTCATGGGTCGCACCCTGAGGACGACGGTGCCGTCCATTCATGTCCCAGACCTCGACCACGTTCCGGTCCTTCAACGGATGCAGCTGTCTTGTGCACAACACAAGGCGGCTCATGACTCCCGTGCAGCTGATCTCCCTGCTCTGGCTCCAGATGACAATGTCCGCATTAATCTTCCAGATGGTTGCTGGTCTGCAACTGCTGTGGTTCTTCGGCAGGTGGCTCCCCGCTTGTTCCTGGTTGGTCTACCAAACTGGACCCTATCGGTCAGATAGGGCCGCAATCGACGTGCCCTTCGTCTCGTTCCGCACTCGCTACGTGATCCTCCGCCAGTGCCACGCCCTCCTGTTGACCCTGACCTGGACTATGCAGAGATTCCGGTCACTCTGCATCCTCCTCACTCTGACTCAGTCCAGCCCGCTCCTCAGCCGGCAGCTCCCGACGCACCCTTGAGGCGGTCAACCAGAATTCGTCGCCCACCTCAGACTTAATTTGTGAACTTTGTGGACTTATGGACTTTCTGATTTGTTCTGTTCTTCCGTTTAATCGTTCAAGTGGTTTGTATATAGTGCTCATCTCGTTATTCTTGTGACACACTGTTTTTCTGCACCAGGCACCTTCCCATGTAAATAGCTTAGTTTTCATGAAATAGTCCTGTAAATACTTCGCACACACGTAGTCAGGAACATTCACCACACACTATTTATTGCCACGCAGGTACATTTTTTATAAAAGGGGGGATGTCATAATATACACCAGTATATCATGGTGCAGACACACACTGATGGACACACAGTGGGACCAATCAACATACACAACACCTCAGCCAATCACCAGTGAGAGCACACGCACTATAAAGGCAGGGGGCATCAGAGTTCCCGCTCATTCGAGTTACAGCTGGCTAGGAGGACAGAGCTCACAGCCTGCAACACAGACATTCACCATGTGCTGAGTGCATCGACTGATTAGGACAAGGCAAAGGTCTTTAGTTGAAGCTAGTATCGTATTAACCCACAGTCTGAGTATGTTTAAACAGTTAATGATTCAATAAAATAGTGTTGCACTACTTCAAGTGTTGGTGACCTGTATGTGATCCAGAACACCCAACACATCATTACTCACTGCAGAATTTCCAGTCTCTGACTTGCTTTTGTAGCCACGGTATTTTTATGGCTAACCAGTTAAGTTTCTGGTTGATGGTAACCCCAGAATGTTGATGGTGGGGCAGTCTGCAATAATAATGGTGTTGAACATCAAGGGGAGATGGCCAGATGCTCTCTTGCTGCAGATGGTCATTGACTGGCACTTGTGTTGCAAGAATGTTACTTGCCGCTTACCAAACATAGTCTCAATGTTGGCCAGGGCATGCTGCATGTACGAATGTACAAATTAGGAGCAGGAGGAGGCCACTCGGCCCCTCGAGCCTGCTCCACCATTCAATAAGATCATGGCTGATCTGACTGTAACATCAAACCCTCATTCACGCTGACTGCCGATAACCTTCACCCTCTTGTTAATGAAGAATCTACTGAGCTCTGCCTTAAAAGAAAGGCTCACCACTCTCTGAGAGAAAAAAACTTCTCCTCATCTCTATTTTAAACGGGCGATCCCTTTATTTTTGAAACAGTGACCGCTAGTTTTAGAATCGACACAAGTTGCTTCAATATCTGAAGAGTTGCGATGGTAAAATCATGGAATCATAGAATAGAATTATCGAAACCCGGCAGTCCAAAAGGAGGTCATTCAGTCCATCGCATCTGTGCTGACCCTCTGAAAGAGCACCATACCCATGCCTACTCCCCTGTCCACCCCACCCTGGCCCCATAACCTAACCTGCACATCCTTGGACACTAAGGATCAATTTTAGCATGGCCAATCGACCTTACCCGCATATCCGGGGTGGTGCTGAACATAGTACCAGCCAATGCTCCCACTTCTGACCTTACAATGAAAGGAAGGTCATTGTTGAAGCAGCTGAAATGTTTGGGCCTGGGTCACTTCAGTGATGTCCTAAGGCTGCAATAATTGACATCTAATAAACACGTTCATCCTCCTTTGTGCTAGGTGTGACTCAAACCAAAAGGATGTGGATGCTTTGGAGAAGGTGCAGAGGAGGTTCACCAGGATGTTGCCTGGAATGGAGGGTGCTAGCTATAAAGAGAGGTTGAGTAGATTAGGATTATTTTCATTAGAAAGATGGAGGTTGAGGGGAGTTCTACAAAATCATGAGAGGTATAGAAAGGGTGGTTAGCAAGAAGCTTTTTCCCAGAGTGGGGGACTCAATTACTTGGAGTCACGAGTTCAAGGTGAGAGGGGAAAAGTTTAAGGGAGATATGCGTGGTAAGTTCTTTACGCAGAAGGTGGTCAGTGCCTGGAACGCATTGCCGGCGGAGATGGTCGAGGCGGGCACAATAGCGTCATTTAAGATGTATCTAGACAGACACATGAATGGGCAGGGAGCAGAGGGATACAGATCCTTAGAAAATAGGCGACAGTTTTAGATGAGGAACTGGATCGGCGCAGGCTTGGAGGGCCGAAGGGCCTGTTCCTGTGCTGTAATTTTTCTTTGTTCTTTCGTTGTTCGTTGAACCAATGGAAAGTTTCCCCCCTGATTCCCATTGACTCCAATTTTTCCAGTGCTCTTTGATGCCACACCGTTCAAATGCTGCCTTGATGTCAAGGGCAGTCACTCTCACCCCACCCCTTGGGTTCACCCTTTTTGTCAATGCTTAGACCAAGGCTATGATGAGTTTTGGAGTTGAGTGATCCTGGCAAAACCCAAATTAAGCATTAGTGAGCATTTTATTGCTGAGTGTCGCTTTATAACACTGTCAATTACACCTTCCATCACTTTGTCGGTAATTGCCTAGTTTAAACCTGTCCTCTTTTATGTGGACAGGACGTAACTGGGCAATTTTCCATGTTTTCGGGTAGATGCTAGTCCAGTAGCTTGGCTAGGGGCATAACTCGTTCGAGAGCACAAACTTAGATGTTGCCGGGGTCCATAGCCTTTGCAGTGTTCAGGGCCTGAAGGCGTTCTTCGATATCAGAGACAGTGAATTGAATTGTCTGAAGACTGGCATCGATAATGCTGGGAACCTCATGATGTTGCCAAGGTGGATTATTCGCTCAGCATTTGTGGCTGAAGAAGATTGCAAATGCATCAACCTTGTCTTCTGCATGATGCACTCAGTTACTCCATCGCTGAGAGTAGGGTTATTTGTGGTATCCTTCCTTCTGTTTAGCTGTTAAATTGGCCAACACCATGTTGACTAGATGTGGCAAGACTACAAAACGTTGAGCAGATATCTTCATTTTGGGAACAGTTAGCTCTGTCCACAGCATGCTGCTTCTGCTGCCTGGAGTACATATAGTCCTGTGTTGTAGCTTCACCGGTTTGGCACTTCATTTTCAGGTATGCCTGTTGCTGCTCCTGCCACGCTCTCCTACACTCCTCATTGAACCAGGGTTGACCCCCTGATCCCTGTCTAGGTGGTAATGGGAGAGTAGGGGATATGCCGGGGCCTTAAGGTTAGAAATTGTGGTTGAGTACAATTCTGCCGTTGCTGATCACAGCACCTCGTAGGTGCCTGGTTGTGAGTAACGAGAGACTTCCTCAAACTATCTCATGGTTAAAACTAAAATCACATGGGATTCGGGGTGGGCTGGCTAGATGGATACAGACCTGGCTTGGTTATACAAGACAGAGAGTAGCGGTGGAAAGGTGTTTTTCTGAATGGAGATCTGTAGCTAGCGGTGTTCAGCAGGGATCAGTGCTGGGACCTCTGTTGTTTGTAGTATATGTAAGTGATCTGTAGGAAAATGTGGGTGGTCTGATTAGTAAGTTTGCGGCTGACACAAAGATTGGCGGAGGTGTTAATAGTGCCGAGGGTTGTCAGAGGATACAACAGGATATAGATAGATTGGAGACTTGGGCATAGAAATGGCAGATGGAGCTTAATCCGGACAAATGTGACTTCGGGTGGCGACCATGGAGTGAGCGGTCGCACATTTGGCAGCTCTCGCTCATGGTGGTCTTTTTGTGGCCTTAATGCCAGATTGTTGCAGGAGTTTTGGAGAGGAAAGATGCAGAATTGAGAACAGAAGAAATTGACCCCTAGTTTATGGAGCTGCCACCCAGAAGTAATCATAAAAGAACGATCCAGGTGGTGGTGGCGAGTGAGGAGCGGACAACGCGCGTGGAGATGGCGGACGAACAGGGTTGGACCCCGTCAACTCAGTGGTCGATGGACCATTGGTGAGCTTCTTAAATGGAGAAGTTCACCCAACAGCAGAAGGAGAGTGCTGAGGACCTGGCCCGGGCGGAGGACCTGGCCCGGGCGGAGGACCTGGCCCGGGCGGAGGACCTGGCCCGGGCGGAGGACCTGACCCGGGTGGTGGACCTGGCCCGGGCTGAGGACCTGGCCCGGGCGGAGGACCTGGCCCGGGCTGAGGACCTGACCCGGGCGGTGGACCTGGCCCGGGCTGGGGACCTGGCCCGGGCGGAGGACCTGGCCCGGGCGGAGGACCTGACCCGGGCGGTGGACCTGGCCCGGGCTGAGGACCTGGCCCGGGCGGAGGACCTGGCCCGGGCGGAGGACCTGGCCCGGGCGGAGGACTTGGCCCGGGCGGAGGACTTGGCCCGGGTGGAGCACCTGGCCCGGGCGGAGGACCTGACCCGGGCGGTGGACCTGGCCCGGGCTGAGGACCTGGCCCGGGCGGAGGACGTGGCCCGGGTGGTGGACCTGGCCCGGGCGGAGGACCTGGCCGGGGCGGAGGAACTGGCCCGGGCTGAGGACCTGGCCCGGGCGGAGGACGTGGCCCGGGCGGAGGACCTGGCCCGGGTGGTGGACCTGGCCCGGGTGGAGGACCTGGCCCGGGCGGAGGACGTGGCCCAGGCGGAGGACGTGGCCCGGGCGGAGGACCTGGCCCGGGCGGAGGACGTGGCCCGGGTAGTGGACCTGGCCCGGGCGGAGGACCTGGCCCGGGCGGAGCACCTGGCCCGGGCGGAGGACCTGGCCCGGGCGGAGGACCTGGCCCGGGCGGAGGACCAGGCCGGGGCGGAGGACCTGGCCCGGGCGGAGGACCTGGCCCGGGTGGAGGACCTGGCCCGGGCGGAGGACCTGGCCCGGGCGGAGGACCTGGCCCGGGCGGAGGACCTGGCCCGGGCGGAGGTCCTGGCCCGGACGGGGGTCCTGGCCCGGGCGGAGGACCTGGCCCAGGCGGTGGACTCGATCGAAGCGGTGGTTGACCGCATGGAGACGAGACTGGCAGCCCAGGGACAGGCGATCAGAGGTTGGAGAAGCTGGCAGGGGAACAGGAGGAACAGTCCACCCCAATAGCAGCAGAGATTGGGATGCTGCGTGACAGAAGAGGCTGCTGGAGAAAGTGGAGGACTTGGAAAATCGTTCGCGGAGGCAGAATATTCGGATCGTGGGTCTGCCGGAAGGAATTGAAGGATCGGATGCTGGAATGTATGTGGGGAAGATGCTGGAGAAGCTGCTTGGGGAGGTGGACAGCTGGAGGTGGATCGTACCCACAGGGCACTGATGCGCAAGCCCCAGTGGGGTGAGCCGCCGAGGGCGATGGTGGCACGATTACATCGGTTCCTAGAGAAGGGTGGGTCTTTGGGTTCGGACCTTGGAGGGATGGTTTGTTTGTTTCTACTTCTTGCCTTTGTTTCAACTGTTTTGAATGTTTGCAGTAAGAGCGGGGGGAGGGGAACCAGTGGGGGACAAGATGCTCGGCGCCATGGGCGGGGGATGCCAGGCTAGCTGGGTAGGCTAGTTCACGGAAGCAAACTGGGGTGTGAGCTGAAGACCGATGTTGGGGGGGGGAATGGGAGGGGGAGTGGGAGTGGGAGGGGGTTGGGTGGGGGGGGGGGAGTAGACTGCTGACGGGGAGGGGACTTTCAAGGTGGAGGAGGAGGAAGGTTGACGACGGTAGTTGCCCGAGGGCGGGCCAGGGGAGGTGCGGGATATGTGCCGAAGACTGGCCTAGTTATGGTTGACCAGCAGGGAAGGGGGAACGGGGTGCCCCCCGACCATGCTGGTCACGTGGAACGTTCGTGGGCTGAATGGGCAGTCAAAAGGACCCGTGTGTTCGCGCACTTGAGGCAACTGAAGGCGGACTCAATCAATGTGAGTCCAGGGTCGAGATTCTCTCCTACCCGGTGGGGCGGGGGTTCCCGGCGGGGTGGAGTGGCGGAATCATTCCGGCGTTGGGCCGCCCCAAAGGTGCGGATTTCTCCTCACCTTTAGGGGCCAAGCATTCACCTTGAGGGGCTAGGCCCGCGCAGGAACGGTTGGCGTGCCGCCGGCGGGCGGGAAAGACCTTTGGCGCCACGCCAGCCGGGGCCAACTGCGTCGGCTGGCGGAAGTCCGCGCATGCGCGGGAGCGTCAGCGGCTGCTGACGTCATCCCATCGCATGCGTGGGGGGGGGCTCACTTCTGCATCGGCCATCGTGGAGGCTGTGGCCGAGGCAGAAGGAAAAGAGTGCCCCCGCGGCACAGGCCCACCCACGGATCGGTGGGCCCCGATCGCGGGCCAGGCCACCGTGGGGGCACCCCCCAGGGCCAGATTGCCCCACACCACCCCCCCCAGGGCCCCGGAGAGCGCCCGCGCCGCCAGTCCCGGAGGTAAGGTAGGTGGTTTGATTCACGCCGGCGGGACTGGCATTACAGCAGCGGGACTTCGGCCCATCGCGGGCCGGAGAATTGCCGGGGGTGGGGCGCCCACCGACCGGTGCAGCGCGATTCCTGCCCCCGCCAATTCGACGGCCGACGGGGGGGGGATTCACGCCGCCCCCCGACGATTCTCCAACCCGGCGGGTGGTCGGAAAATCCCGCCCCAGGTCCGGGATCTTCCCCAGCACCCGTATAACAAACTCAACGTCATCGCTATGTTGTAGGAGACACAGCTGAAGGTGGGGACCAGGTTAGGTTAAGGAAGGGATGGGTTGGGCAGGTGTTCCATTCAGGATTAGACTTTAAAATGAGAGGTGTGGCAAACCTAGTCAATAAGCAGATGGCATTCGAGGTGGGGAAGATAGAGGCGGACCCGGGGGGTAGATATATTGTGGTTAGTGGGAAATTGGAGGGAATGGCCGTGGTATTGGTAAAAATAGATGCCCCAAACTGGGATGACGTTGAGTTTGTTAGGCGGGTGCTGGGGAAGATCCCGGACCTGGACTCACATCGATTGATTATGCGGGGAGATTTTAACACGGTCTTGGGTGCAAGGCTGGATCGGTCGAGTGCCAGGTCTGGGAAGGTATCAGTTGTGGCAAAGGAGCTGCGGTGGTTTATGGAGCGCATGGGGGATAGATCCATGGAAGGGCCTCCCCCGGCGATTCTCCGGCCCGCGATGGGCCCACCGCTGCTGTCATGCCAGTCCCGCCGGCGTGAATCAAACCACCTACCTTACAGGCGGGACTGGCGGCGCGGGCGCTCTCCGGGGCCCTGGGGGGCCCTGGGGGGTGCCCCCACGGTGGCCTGGCCCGCGATCGGGGCCCACCGATCCGCGAGTGGGCCTGTGCCGTGGGGGCACTCTTTTCCTTCTGCCTCGGCCACAGCCTCCGCGATGGCCGATGCAGAAGTGACCCCCCCCCGCGCATACGATGGGATGACGTCAGCAGCCGTTGACGCTCCCGCGCATGCACGGACTTCCGCCAGCCGACGGAGATTTGGAAGGCCAAGGTGTAAGGAGTTTTCATTCTACTCCCATGTGTACAAGGTGTATTCCCGGATAGACTTCTTTGTGTTGGACTCTGCTAGCTGAGGTGGTAGATGCTGAATATTCAGCAATTGTGGTGTCAGACCACGCCCCACACTGGGTGGACTTGCAAGTTAACAAAGGAAAGGCCCAGCGGCTGCAATGTAGGTTTGATGTGGGGCTATTAGCGGAGGGGGAGGTATGTGAGTGGGTGAGGGGATATATAAAGATCAATGACACAGGTGAGGTTTCGGCTGGGGTGGTGTGGGAGACACTGAAGGCGGTTATTCGGGGGAACTCATCTCAATTCGGGCCCATAAGGAGAAGGCTGGGCGAGTGGAGTTAGACAGGCTGGTAGGAGAAATTTTACAGGTGGACAGGAGGTACGCGGAGTCTCCGGATGATGGGCTTCTGAAGGGGCATCAGGGACTGCAGTTGAAATTTGGGTTCCTGTCCACAGGTAAAGCGGAGGGAGAGCTGAGGAAGGTAAAGGTGGCGGTGTATGAATATGGGGAAAAAGCCAGCAGGATGCTGGCGCATCAGCTGAGGACACAGGAGGCAGCAAGAGAGATTGGGAAAGTAAGAGATACAGGGGGGAAGGTGGTTTTGGATCTGGCGGGGGTGAATGATGGTCGGGATTCTCCCCGAATCGGCGTTGCGGCCCGTACTGCATCAAGAGCGGCCTGAACCACTCCGTCGTCAGGCCGCCTGGAGGCTCTCCCCCCGCACTTCTAGGCCGGCGCTGGAGGGGTTGGCGCCGAAGGCTTTCCGCCGGCCGGCGCGAGTTGGCGCATGCGCAGGACTGCCAGCGTGTTCTGGCACATGCGCAGAACCGTTGCTGTGTTTCCTGCGATGCGCAGTGGGTTTCTTCACCATGCCGGCCATGGCGGAGCCTTACAGAGGCCTTACAGATCGCTGGGCCCCGATTGCGGGTCAGGCCACCGTGCCCCCCCCCTCCCGGGGCAGGATCCCCCGCGCCCCCCTGTGGACCCCGCTAACCACCCTCCAAGCCAGGTCCCGCTGGGATGGACCATGTCCATTTCACGGCGGCGGGACTGGCCGAAAACGGGCGGAGCTCGGCCCATCGGGGACCGGGGAATTGCCGGGGGGGGGGGCTGCTGTCAATGGCCCCTCATTGACGCGGAGCGTCCCCACCCCCGCCCGAAAACCGGCACCGGAGAATTCGGCAGCCGGCGTCGGAGCGGCGGGGCGGGATTCACGCCCCCCCCCCCCCCCCCCCTCTGACCCGGCGGGGGGGTCGGAGAATCCCGCCCGATGTGTTTTGGGAATTTTATAGTGGATTGTATAAATCGGAACCCCCAGCCAGGGAGGAGGGTATGAAGCGATTTCTGGGATAGGTGAGGAGTCGGTGGAGGGTTTGGGAGCCCCAATTGGGCTGGAGGAGATTATAGATGGATTGGGAGCAATGCAATCGGGTAAAGCCCCGGGAACAGACGGATACCCGGTGGAGTTTTATAAAATGTTTTCCGGGCTGTTGGGGCCGCTCCTGGTAAAGGCTTTTCATGAGTCCAAGGAGCTGGGAGTGCTCCCCCCAACGTTATCAAAGGCATCGATTTCCCTTATTTTGAAGTGAGATAATGATCCGGAGAGCTGTGGGTCGTATAGGCCAATCTCCCTGTCGAGTGTGGATGCGAAATTGCTGGCAAGGATCTTAGCCACACGTATAGAGGATTGTGTTCCAGGGTAATAGGGGAGGACCAGACGGGATTTGTGAAGGGACGACGCCTGACGTCCAACATTAGGCGGCACCTAAATGTGAGGTCGAGGTGGTGGTGGCCATGGATTCAGAAAAGACCTTTGATCGGGTGGAGCGGAAGTACCTGTGGGGTGTCTTGGGAAGGTTTGGGCAGGGATTTGTGGATTGGGTCCAGTTGCTATATCAGGCACCGGTGGAGAATGTAAGGACCAACCGGGTTCAATCAGAATATTTTAGTCTGTGCAGGGAGACAAGGCGGGGGGTGTCCACTCTCCCCACTGCTGTTTGCCCTAGCCATAGAGCCTTTGGCAATGGCACTGAGGGCATTGATCATTTGGCAAGGGATAGTGAGAGGGGGGGTGGAACATAGGGCTCAGTCTATACGGGTGATTTACTCCTTTATGTCGCAGGCCAGTTGGGGGGAATTGCAGGAATTATGGGAGTACTGGAGGAATTTGGCCTGTTCTCAGGTTACAAACAAGGCCAGGGGGCAGGAGAGGAGACTGAGGGAGATGCCGTTCAAAGTGGTGGGAAGGAGTTTTAGGTACCTAGGGATTCAGTTGGCAAGGGACTGGGGTCAGCTTCATAAACTAAATTTGGGTAGGGTGATTAAGCAAATGAAAGGGGACTTCCATAGGTTGGACGTGCTCCCTCTGTCATTGGCAGGGAGGGTACAGACTGTGAAGATGACAGTCCTCCCGAGATTGCTGTTTGTGTTTCAGTGTCTCCCAATCTTCATCCCCAAGGCATTTTTTAGGAAGGTGAATGTGGCGACCTCGGGTTTTATATGGGCCGGGTAAGCACCGAGGGTGAAGAAGGTCCTTCTTGAGCTGGGGCGCAGTGAGGGAGGCTTGGCCCTTCAGAACTTTAATAATAATCGCTTATTGTCACAAGTAGGCTTCAATGAAGTTACTGTGAAAAGCCCCTAGTCGCCACATTCCGGCGCCTGTTCAGGGAGGCTGGTATGGGAATTGAACCCTCGCTGCTGGCCTTGTTCTGCATTACGAGCCAGCTATTTAGCCCACTGTGCTAAATCAGCCCCGATTAACTATTACGAAAGAGAAAATGCTGGAAAATCTCTGCAGGTCTGGCAGATCTGTAGGGAGAGAAAAGAGCGAACGTTTCGAGTCTGATCACTCTTTGTCAAAGCTAACAGACAGAGAAAGTGGGAAATATTTATACTGTGGAGTGAGAATGAAAGATGAGTCATAGCCACAGAAACCCAGGGAAACCGGGAGCTAATGGCCACAGAAAAAAAGGGGAAAGAGTGCTAATGGCAGTCCCCAGAGAGAACAAAAGATGTGAAAGGCCAAACAGCAGGGAAACTAACATCAGAGGATGAACTGTAGATGTGGGGGGAGGGGAAGGGGGAAACAAAGAGGAGAACGGTTAAGGAAAGTTGGATAAGATGGGGGGGGGGTTAAATATATATTAAGAAAGAAAGAAATGGTAAAAGACAGTTAAAATGAAATGGGATGAAAACAAATGGGTCGAGGTGGGGTAGAGCTGATCATCTGAAGTTGTTGAATTCGATGTTCAGGCCGGAAGGCTGCAGTGTGACTAACCGGAAGATGAGATGTTGTTCCTCCAGTTTGCGTTGAGCTTCACTGGAACATTGCAGCAGGCCAAGCACAGACATGTGGGCATGGGAGCAGGGTCTTTTGTTAAAATGGCAAGCAACGGGAAGGTCAGGGTCTGAAGATGCTCAGCAAAGCGATCACCCAGTCTGCGTTTGGTCTCTCCGATATAGAGGAGACCACATTGGGAGCAGCGAATGCAGTAGACCAAATTAGAAGAGATGCAAGTGAAACACTGCTTAACCTGGAATGAGTGTTTTGGGCCTGGGATGTTAAATATGGAAGGGGAAAAGGGACAGGTGTTACACCTTCTGCGATTGCATGGGAAGGTGCCATGGGTGATGGGAGAGGTGTTAGGTATGGTGGAGGAGTGGACTAGATTATCTCGGAGGGAACGATCTCTGCGGAATGCTGACAGAGGGAGTGAAGGGAAGATGTGTTTGGTGGTGGCATCACGCTGGAGTTGGCGAAAACTCTCTCTGGGGACTGCCAACTGCACTCTTTCCCCTTGCCCTTGAGAAAGTGGCAGTGAGCTGCCTTCTTGAACCACTGCAGTCCCTGTGGTGTAGGAACATCCACAGTGCTGATAGGGAGGGAGTTGCAGAATTTTGACCCGGCAACAGTGAAGGAGCGGCGATGTATTTCCAAGTCAGGATGGTTAGTGGCTTGAAGAGGAACGTCCAGATGGTGGTGTTCCCATGCGTCTGCTGTCCTTGTCCTTCTAGTAGGCGATGGAAGGGTCTCTGACATTGGCTGTAAGGTCTGAATTGGTGACTATGTTGGGCTTTTGCTTGACTAATCTGTTGGACAGCTCTCTCAATGTTGGCCCAGATGTTAGTTTGAAGAAATTTGCAGGGTTGAATGGGTGTGCTTTTGTAGTTTCCTGTACCTAGGTAATCATCCCTTCAAAGAACAAAGAACAAAGAAATGTACAGCACAGGAACAGGCCCTTCGGCCCTCCAAGCCCGTGCCGACCATGCTGCCCGACTAAACTACAATCTTCTACACTTCCTGGGTCCATATCCCTCTATTCCCATCCTATTCATATATTTGTCAAGATGCCCCTTAAATGTCACCTTCGTTATTCAATGATTTTGCAATGGTTTGGTGCAACTGAGTGACTTGATTGACTATTTCTGAAAACACATTGTTGTGGGTCTGGAGTCACGTGAGGTCAGATCAGGCAAGGAGCCACAGATGTCCTCCCATGAAGGACATTAATGAACCACTTAGAAGAATCTGGTTGTTTAATGATCATTATTAATGAGACCAGCATTTTATTCCAGAATAATGAATTGATTTTAAATTCCCCCCCAGATGTTGTGGTGGGATTTGAACTCATGCCTCTGGAGCATTTGTCCATGCCTCAGAATTCCTAGACCTGTAACATTCCCATGATGCTACTGTCCTCCTTATTTTCCCTGTTATGAGGCAGGATCTTCTGAGACCTCATGTCACCAATGGACCTTCACCAGCAGCTTAGTGTGCGGGTGGTGACATTTCAGGCTTCCCCCATACTTAGAAATCCTCCCGACGGCCCGGAAATTGAGTCTGGGCGGGAAACGGCCCTTAAGTGGTCAACAATCAGCCATTTAAAGGCTTCAATTGGGGCGAGGGATGGTGGACCTCCCGAGGGCCTCGCCCACCCCAGTGTGAAAATACCGCGAGGTGAGGCAGGTGGGAAAACAGCAGGAAGCCCATCCGAGGAATTTTACGCTCATCCACCGCTTACAAACCCACTGGCAGGGGAGCGTAAAATTTCAGTCCTACAATTTCATCCCATTTAAATGTTGAGCTGGTTGCAAAGACACATTGGCTGAAACAGGCAGACGTGAACTTAATGTGATAAATCCTTTGGATTACAGGTGAGGAAATGGATGATAGCTCGCCCTACGAGCCCAGCAAGAGGGGATATGACTATGCCAGACTGGCCTCAATAACAGCAGGTGAGTCTCCTATTTATTAAATAAAAGAGCTCTCCAGTGCCTTGTGGACACAGCCTTGAATGGTTGATTGGGTCTGTTTAGGTAGTTTTGACGTGCCAAATGCCAGCAGCACGGAGTTGTGCCACTCACTCCGCATCACTCCATGCCCGGGCAAATATCTCACTCCCGAATTCCTTGAGGCTGGGATCTTCAGCCTGGGTTTGCAAGCCGGAATTTGAGATCCGTTCCGGGGAGGGAGTAAGCTCACCGCCCGGTTAAGGGTGGCAGCAGGTAGGCTCCCAAAGCTGGAGGGCCAATGGGAGAACTAACATATCGGCAGCCACTCCAGGCCAAGGTGGGAATTCATGATGGAGAGAGGTAGGGAGAGATATTGCCTCAATATGGAGTGCCCTGGGAAGCACAGTTCAGCCATTTTTCATATTTACAAAAGCCGCGATCCGTGGGCCAGCTTGCAGCCATGCGATGTTCCCCCCCCTCCGCGCCCCCCGCATCCACACACCCCCCGCCCCCCCCCACCCCACCCCAAGGCTCCGGATTCATCGCTTTTGGAGCAGGAGATGGCAGTAAACAGAAAAATGCATGCTTAAGATACCACCTTTTGTCCACTAAAAGAAAACCAAAAGCTTAGTTTATTCAACAAAATGTCAATTCCCTTTATTGTCCACTGGAAGTCCATTTTACCGCATTCACATAGAGTCAAATGGGCCTGGTCAACCACTTGTAGAATCGTAGGCCTGAATTTAATGCCCCCCGGCGGGATTTGACGCGTGGGGGGGATTGAAATTGCATTGTCGGGATTCCCTCCGGGATCCCACCCTCTCCGAATCCCACCCTCCCCAGCCCAGACGCGATTTTATAATGGGAGGCCCACCCATGCCTCTATTAAGGCCCTTAAATGGCCACCTAAGTGCCTTTTCCTGCCCAGCCTCAATTTTAAGGATAACACAGGTGCACCATCCTCAATATCAGGTATAATCCTCCCGACCCACCGTGATCGTCCCAAGGCATTCTCTACAACCCCCTCCCTGGGACATGGAAGAAACATAGAAAAAATAGGATCAGGAGGAGGCCATTCGGCCCTTCACGATCGCTCCGCCATTCATTATGATCATGGCTGATCATCCGACTCAATAGCCTAATCCCACTTTCCCCCCATATCATTCATCCCCTTCGCGTGCCACTTATCTCACACTCACTCCCCACACTTAGTACCAGGCATGACGTTATGATGCCTAGTCCAGCCACTGCCACGTTGTGATGCCTATTCCGGCCACTGTCGACCAATCTGATTGGCCACCAGCTCTCCAAGGCTGGGCTTCCTTCCAAATGCAGACGCATGTTCCAATCAATGCTGAATTGAGCGCAAAATGGCAGCGGACCTGTTGGAGTTGGTTGGAATCTGTTCCTCGTGGACTCTCCGAACCCCGCCATCTGAAAGATTCAGGCCATAGAATTGTTACAGCACAGAAGGAGGCCATTCGGCCAGTCGTAGCTGTGCTGGCTCTCTCCAAGAGTCTGCATTTCCCATGTCATCATCTAACTCACAGGAGCTGAAAGCAGATGCAGAAATGAACTCATGACTATGTCTTTATTTCAAATTACATTCAACCAGAAACATCAATAAATATATTCTTTCTTTCTACAAATAGCTTTTAGCAACATGACTCACCATCAGCTAACTTGCTCTCATGTGTAATCTATTTCTAAGAGGTGTTCACCTCAGTGTCATGATTGAACTGTGGCTGCCTCGAATGGATCAGCCTTACAGATCTGAGATAGCTCTCAGGAAAGAGCTTGCTGTTTTATAGGCTCTCCCGCTAACTCCGGGGCTGCTAACCGTGTTGTATAAAAGCTCGGCCAGTCAGGAACCGACCGACACAGAGAGAGGACCCGGTGAGGTATAACCGGGCCTCATGTAACTAATCATTCTTATTAATAAACATCTTCTTTTGTTAACTCGTCGGACTCCCCTCGCCTTTATTAAAGCCACCTCAGGTAGAACCTCTCCATTGAACCTCTGATGGTGAATTTAATTTTCTCTAAGTGTAGGAATGACATTAAGTTCCCCAACCAGGGTGGCACGGTGACGCAGTGGTTATCACGGCCGAGGACCCGACCCCGGGTCACTGTCCATGTGGAGTTTGCACATTCTCCCCAAGTTTGTGTGAGTCTCACCCCCACAACCCAAAGATATGCAGGGTAGCTGGATTGGTCACGCTAAATTGCCCCTTAATTGAAAAAACTAAAATAAAGTCCCCCAACCAACCAGAGGCACTGGGCAAAATGGAGGCCTCCATCCAAGTAATATCCGCCTCCAGGCTATCAGTGAGGCAAAGGTGACAATGTCCGCCTCTACCCCAGAGTGAACAGCTGGTGAATCCAAAACCCCAAATATGGCTACCAACAGACATGGGATTAATTCCAAACGGAGTACCTCTGACATGATGCTAAAAGAGGAAGCCCAGAAGCTGGCAAGTTTGGGGCAGGGCCAAAACATATGTGTATGGTCAGTGTGTTATTATCATAAATGTATGAACTGCAAGGGCTAATGAAATATCTAGAATAAGCATAAGAGGGAGCTACAGTTACAAGTATATAAGGCATTGATGCTAAGTCTTGTGGGGGAGAGTGTGCAGGAGTTCGCTAGGGACAGTCAGAAGTAAAGATAGTGTGAGTAAGAGCAGATCATAGTTTATATCAGTATAACGATTAGTTATAGATATGTGTAGTTTTTATGTTAATAATCAGCTGTGTATACTTTAGGAGTACATGTCGAATCCAAGTTAGTAGTGTTAATAAATGTGTAGCTTTGTTCAAGTTCAAGCTATTTTGTGGTCTTTGTGAACACTACACCAACCATCCTGAATGTAGTAACACAAAGAACACAACATGGTACCAGGAGTTTATTTCTAAAAGTAAGAAACAGTTAGATTAGAAAAGATTAGCATAAAAAGATTGATGAAAACCAGCAAGATGCTACAAAACTCTGAAAATCTACATCGAAGACAAATCGTAAGATGGAGGGTTTCAAGAAACCTGACCACTTCCGGACAAACAGTAAACTATGTCAAAATTGGGCATTCTTTAAACATCGGTTTGAAGATTTCCTATCTGCCTCTGCTAGAATGTGCTTCCAATCAAAGAAAAATAGCACTCCTATTAAATTTGGCGGGACCACAAGCATTAGAACTTTATAATTCATTTGAATTCAGTGCTGATGAGGATGAAACAAAATATAACACGGTGCTACAAATGTTCGATACGCACAGCAAGAAGCAGGTGAATGAGACCTATGAGTGCTACATGCTCAGAAAAAGGCTGCAGTTAAGAGAGGAGTTGGTACATTCTTTCATAACAGCTTTAAAGTTGAGAGAGCAGTCCTGTAATTTTTCCTCAGCCTCCGATTCAATGCTGCTTGATCAAGTTGTTTTGGGGATAAATGCTAATACCACCGATTTTACCGCTACAAGATGCGGTAAAATTTGAAAAGTCAGTGAACAGGCATCGACTGAATACGCAGAGTTCGCGACAAAAGAAAAGAGCGTGAAATTGGGAAACGTGGCTGACGCCATTAATGCTGTGTGGCAGCAAAGAAAACTGCGTACAACGGCCAGTGGCCATTTTGAGAGTGATGTCACGAGCGTGATGACGTGCACACACTGTGGCCACGCCCACAGTAAATAAAATTATCCAGCGAAAGGCAAACGATGTTCCAGTTGGTGCAAGTTGTACCACTTTCCAGCACTGTGTCGTTTCTCAGCAGCTTCTCCAGTAACCAAATTTAAAAAGTCCGACAATGACTTCAGAAGGATCCAAAGTGTTAAGAGTGAAGGTAAAAAATCCAATATCTTGACTGATAGAGAGGATTGCTCACCGTACCCACTAACTGATACGTTCATGATTGAAGCAGTCACTAGGATTAATTTGCTGGATTGCAATGACAGACCAGTGCAACAGCTCTCACAGATAATTAAGGAGTGGGCTGTATTATTAGAAATTAATGGCACAGATATACCATTTAAAATTGATACAGGAGCACACACAAATATTATCACAGAAAAATATTTAAGACACACTTATAGGACACCACCGATAAAAAAAAATCTACTTGTCGGCTGACCGATTGCAATGGTAACAATATAGTCACAAGAGGATCCTATCATCTCGTTGTTAGAAATGGTGACATCGAAATCCCCATCGACTTTGAGATAGTGGAAAATTAAAAGTCATCGCTAATTGGGGTGGATGCTTGCGAAAAATTGAAGCTAGTTGAAAGGGTTCATTCAACCAGTACTTCGACTGACCGACATGAAGAGTCAATGGGAGACTTAGGTGATGTGGATAACTTTTCCAGAGCTACCATTGATGCTGACACACCAGATACAAAGATAGTCCAAGTAGTGGAAATCAAGCCTCTTTCTTTACGAGATACTTCCAGTGTCTGACCGAAAACCACGTATTATCAAAGCCGAAACCAAAAAGGATTTGACACTCCAGTAGGTGAAGAAATACCTCAAAGAAGGATGGCCCAATGGATGTCGATCTGCCTTTCGAGATACAAGAGATGATATTTCTGTAGTAGATGGTTTCCTACTCAAGGGAGATAGGATTGTGATTCCTGCCAGTCTACGTCAAGGGATTCGGCAAGACATTTACGAGGGGCATCAGGGCATAGAAAAATGTTGTAGTAGGGCTAGACAGTTGGTATATTGGCCGGGAATCAATAGAGAGTTAATCAATATCTACAAGAATTCACAATCTGTCAGGTGCATCAGCCTGTACAGAGCAGAGAAAGAATCAAAGAAATGGAAATCGCCACCAGTCCATGGATCAAAGGGGGCATGGATTTGTTTTATTTTTAAGGTTGTGACTATCTAGTTGTCATAGACTATTACTCCAACTATCCAGAGGTGATGACGCTGAATGATTCAACAGCAAGATCTGTCATAAGGACAATAAAATCAATTTTTGCACACCATGGGATACCTTTATACGTTGTCTCTGACAATAGTCTGTGTTTCTCAAGCTGGGAGTGGACACAGTTTGTAGAGCAATACAACTTCAATCACATTACTTCAAGCCCATGTTGGCCACACCTGGAGTATTGTGTTCAGTTTTGGTCTCCTTACCTGAGAAAGGACGTACTGGCACTGGAGGGTGTGCAGAGGAGATTCACTAGGTTAATCCCAGAGTTGAAGGGGTTGCATTACGAGGAGAGATTGAGTAGACTGGGGCTGTACTTGTTGGAATTTAGAAGGATGTAAGGGGATCTTATAGAAACATATAAAATTATGAAGGGAATAAATAGGATATATGCGGGCAGGTTTTTTCCACTGGCGGGTGAAAGCAGAACTAGGGGGCATAGCCTCAAAATAAGGGAAGTAGATTTAGGACTGAGTTTAGGAGGAACGTTTTCACCCAAAGGTTGTGAATCTATGGAATTCCTTGCCTAGTGTAGCAGTTGAGGCTCCTTCATTAAATGTTTTCAAGATAAAGATAGATAGTTTTTTGGAGAATAAAGGAATAAAGGGTCATGGTGTTCGGGCGGGAAAGTGGAGCTGAGTCCACAAAAGATCAGCCATGATCTCATTGAATGGTGGAGCAGGCTCGAGGGGCCAGCGGGCCTACTCCTGCTCCTAGTTCTTATGTTCTTATGTTATCCTCAGTCAAATAGAAAAGCAGAGAAGGGAATAGGAATAATCAAGAAATTGTTCCACAAAGCAATTGATGATAATCAAGACCTATCGTTGGCGTTGTTGGCGTACAGAGCAACACCACTGCCATCTGGATTATCACCTGCTCAGATGCTAATGGGTAGATGACTTCGCACCACATTACCTGAGGTAATCATTCCAGACCTGGATCATCAAGAGATACACAACCGTATCAGAGCCAGAAAAAAGAAGCAAAAAGAGGACTATGCTAAATAAACAAAACCTCTACCTGAATTAAAAGAAGGTGTCTTTTTACGTATTCAGACTCCTGATGGAGGATGGCAATAATTAGCAAACGTTCTAAGACAAGTCGAACCAAGATCATACTAAGTTCAGACTGAACAAGGTTCTATGTTCAGACGAAACAGAAGAGCACTGTTGTGCATCAACATCATGTCAAGTCTCAACCTCAGAATGTTATTGATCCAGATAAGAAGTTCAAGGACATTGATATTCCCAATCCTTACTTGACACCAATATAGTAAGAAGAGATGGAAGAGTAATTGAATACCTTGAAGACACCGTTGAGAAGATCAACCAGAAAAAGAAGACCACCAGATCGATTAAATTTGTGAAGACCTTGTAATTAGTCATTTCATCAACTAAGTTCATCAGTACGGCAGCATTGTGGATAGCACAATTGCTTCACAGCTCCAGGGTCCCAGGTTCGATTCCCGGCTTGGGTCACTGTCTGTGCGGAGTCTGCACATTCTCCCCGTGTGTGCGTGGGTTTCCTCCGGATGCTCCGGTTTCCTCCCACAGTCCAAAGATGTGCAGGTTAGGTGGATTGGCCATGATAAATTGCCCTTAGTGTCCAAAATTGCCCTTAGTGTTGGGTGGGGTTACTGGGTTATGGGATAGGGTGGAGGGGTGGGCCTTGGGTAGGGTGCTCTTTCCAAGAGCCGGTGCAGACTCGATGGGCCGAATGGCCTCCTTCTGCACTGTAAATTCTATGATAAAAAAGTGGTGTAACAGTTATTTACAAATGAATGTATAAACTGATAGCACGTTTATGATCAAAACTAGCTAATGTACTCTTCAAAGAAAAATATCACAACCAAAGTTTATAATAGTTTTTCTTTTACAAAGAAAGGGGGATGTGGTATTATTATAAATGTAAGAACTGCAAGCATTAATGAAATGTTTAGAATAGCCAGTTGAGGGAGCTACAGTTACAAGTATATAAGGCATTGATGCTAAGCTTAGTGGGGGAGAGTGTGCAGGAGATAGCTAGAGACAGACAGAAGTAAAGATAGCGTGAGTAAGAGCAGATCATAGTTTATATCAAAGAACAAAGAACAATACAGCACAGGACCAGGCCCTTCGGCCCTCCAAGCCTGCATCAAACAACCGCCTGTCCCCTTCTATACCCCGTCTGTTCATGTGCCTATCCAGATAAGTCTTAAAGGTCGCTAACATATCTGCCTCAACCACCTCACTTGGCGGTGCATTCCAGGCCACCACCACCCTCTGTGTAAAAAACTTCCCCCACTCATCTCCACTGAATCTTTCCCCCGTCACCTCAAACTTGTGCCCCTTTGTAATTGTCATTTCCGCCCTGGGAAAAAACGTCCAACTGTTCACCCTATCTATACCCCCATTCCCCTAATAATTTTATGAACTTCTATCAGGTCGCCCCCTCACCCTCCGTCTCTCTAGGGAGAACAATCCCAGTTTATTCAATCTCTCCTCTTAGCTTATACCCTCCATACCAGGCAACATCCTGGTGAACCTTTTCTGTACTCTCTCCAAAGCCTCCATGTCCTTCTGGTAGTGTGGTGACCAGAATTGGACACAATATTCCAAATGTGGCCTAACCAACGTTCTATAAACTAACATAGTTTTTGAGCTTTTATGCTCGATACAGTCCTATGAAGGCAAGCATGCCATATGCTTTCTTTACCACCATTTCCACCTGTGCTGCCACTTTTAAGGATCTGTGGACCTGCACACCCAGATCTCTCTGTGTCTCTATGCTCTTGATGGTTCTGCCATTTATTTTACAGCTCCCATCTGAATAAAACACAATTCACCTCGCATTTGTCCGGGTTAAATTCCATCTGCCATTTCTCTGCCGAATTTTGCAGCCTATCTATATCCTGTTGTATTCTCTGACAATCTTCATCACTATCCGCAACTCCTGCAATCTTAGTATCATCCGCAAACTTGCTAATCAGACTCGCTATGTTTTCTTCTCAGTCATTTATATGTATATTACAAAGAGCAGAGGTCCCAGTACTGATCACTGCAGAACACCATTAGTTACAGAGCTCCATTCAGAATAACATCGTTCCACTGCTACCCTCTGTCTTTGATGGCCAAGCCAGTTCTGAATCCATCCAGCTCGTTCACCCCTGACCCCATGTGATTTAATCTTTTGCACCTTATCAAATGCTTTACTAAAGTCCATGCAGCCAACATCCACAGTCCTTCCCTCGTCAATCATTTTTGTCACCTCCTCAAAAACTTCAATTAAATTAGTGAGACATGACCTCCCTCGTACAAAACCATGCTGTCTGTCGCTAATAAGACCATTCACTTCCAAATATGCATAGATCTCTGAGAATCTTTTCTAACAGTTTAACTATCACTGACGTCAAGCTCACTGGCCTATAATTACCCGGGTTATCTTTGCAAAATTTCTTAAATGATGGTACAACATTGGCTACCCTCCAATCCTCTGGGATCTCACCTGTGGCCAATGAGGGCACAAAGATTTCTGTCAGAGGCCCAGCGATTTCATCTCTTGTCTCCCTCAGTAATCTGGGATAGATGCCATCTGGCCCTGGGGATTTTTCTACCTTAATGCTTTTTAACACACCTAACACTTCCTCCCTCGTAATAACGACCTGTTCGAAAGTGTTACACATCCCTCTGAGACACTACCAATCAACATGTCCCTCTCCTTTGGGCAGCACGGTAGCATTGTGGTTAGCACAATTGCTTCACAGCTCCAGGGTCCCAGGTTCGATTCCGGCTTGGGTCACTGTCTGTGCGGAGTCTGCACGTCCTCCCCATGTGTGCGTGGGTTTCCTCCGGGTGCTCCGGTTTCCTCCCACAGTCCAAAGATGTGCAGGTTAGGTGGATTGGCCGTGATAAAATTGCCCTTAGTGTCCAAAATTGCTCTTAGTGTTGGGTGGGGTTGCTGGGTTGTGGGGATAGGGTGGAGGTGTGCGGTTGGGTAGGGTGCTCTTTCCAAGAGCTGGTGCAGACTCGATGGGTCGTGTGGCCTCCTTCTGCACTGTAAATTCTATGATAATGATACCGATGCAAAATGCTCATTAAGGACCTCACCTACTTCCTCTGGTTCTGCACATACTTTCCCTCCTTTGACCTTGAGTGGACCAACTCTTTCTCTTGCTACCCTCTTGTTCCTAATATACGTATAAAATGCCTTGGGATTCTCCAGAATCCTGACTGCCAAGGACATTTTGTGACCCCTTTTTGCCTACCTAACCCCCTGCTTGAGCTTTTTTCTATTTTCCTTGTATTCCTCAATTGCTTCATCTGCTTTTAGTTGCCTGTACCTCATGTATTCATCTTTTTTCTTTTTGACACGATTCCCAATTTGCCTGGTCATCCATAGTTCCCAAATCCTGCCTTTCCTGTCCTTTTTTAGCGGCACATGCCTGTCCTGCACTCCCATCAACTGCTCCTTAAAAGACTCCCACATGCTAAATGTGGATTTACCCTCAACCACCCACTCCCAAACAGCAACCGCCAAATCCTGCTTAATCTGGTTGTAGTTAGCCTTCCCCCAGTTTAGCACCTTAACCCTAGGACAACACTCGTCCTTTTCCATGAGTAAGCTTACGGAATTGTGGTCACTGTTCCCACTGCAACTTTGATGACCTGGCCAGGCTTGTTCCCTAGTGCTAGGTCCAATATAGCTCCCTCTCTAGTCGGACTATCCACATATTGTTTCAAAAAACCTTCTTGGACATACTTAACAAATTCCTCACCGTCCAGAACCCTAGCCCAGTCAATATGAGGAAAATTAAAGTCTCCCACTACAGCAACCCTATTATTTCTACATCTATCCAAAATCTGCTTACATATCTGTTCTTCAGCTCCCCGTGGGCTGTTGGGAGGCCTGTAGGACACCCCATCATAGTGACTGCCCCTTCCTGTTTCTGAGTTCTACCCACCGTGCCTCGTTACTTGTTCTTCCATGGTGTCCTCCTTCTGTACAGCTGTAATATGTTCTCTACCCAGTATTGCAACTCCCCTATCTCTTTAACCTTCCTCCCTGTCTTGTCTAAAATACCTATATCCTGCAATATTTAGCTGCCAGTCCTGTCCATTTTTTAACCAAGTCTCCGTTACAGCAACCCCATCCAAGTTACGCGCTTGAATCAAGGCTTTAAGTTCATCTGTCTTACTTGGTATACTCCGTGCATTGGAGTAGATACACTCCAGACCTCCAGGCCCAAATATTCAACCTCCCCAAGCCTGCTTTTCCTCTTAGCCAGCCTGGCTCTGGTACCATGCTCATCCCCAGTCTCTACTTGCTGGCTTACAGTCCTGGGGTGTCATTCTCCGCCGGCGGGAGTCTCCGTTTTGCCGGCGCCCGGGGGTTTCCCGACGGCGTGGGGCTGCCCCACAATGGAAAACCCCATTGACCGGCCGGTGTTACGGAGACTCCCGCCGGCCGGTCGGGGCAGAAATGTGGCGGGGCGGGTAGGAGAATTTCGCCCCTGATTCCCAACCCCCTGGCAAATTAGTTTAAACCCACCCAAACCATACTAGCAAACCTCCCAGCCAGGATATTGGTGCCTCTCCAGTTCAGGTGTAACCCGTCCTTCTTGTGCAGGCCCCACCTTCCCTGGAAGACATCATGAAGTGATCAAAAAAACGGAAGCCCTCCCTCCTGCACCAGTTCTTTAGCCATGTGTTCAACTGCACTATATCCCTGTTGCTAGCCTCGCTAGCATGTGGCACGGGGAGCAATCCTGAAAAATGAAAATAAATGAAATGAAAATCGCTTATTGTCACAAGTAGGCTTCAAATTAAGTTACTGTGAAAAGCCCCTAGTCACCACATTCCGGCGCCTGTTCGGGGAGGCTGGTACGGGAATTGAACCGTTCTGCTGGCCTGCCATGATCTGCTTTAAAAGCCAGCGATTTAGCCCAGTGTGCTAAACCAGCCCCGCCCTGAGATTACTACCCTAGAGGTCCTGCTTTTTAATCTTCTACCTAGCTCCCTAAATTGCCATTGCAGGACCTCGCTACTCTTTCTACCTATGTCATTCGTGCAAATGTGGACAATGACCTCTGTCTGATTTCCCTCCCGTTTTAAGATGCTTTGTACCCGCTCAGAGACATCCAGGACCCTGGCACCAGGGAGACAAACTACCATCCTGAAGTCCTTTTCGTGGCCACAGAAGCGCCTATCTGTGCCCCTGACTATTGAATCCCCGACCGCTCTTGCTTTTCTAAGCTTTGTACTCCCCGTCTGTGCAGTCGGGTTAATTGTGGTGACTTTGGTCTGGCCACTGCTGCTGCTGTCCCCTGATGGACCTTCCCCCTCATCAGTATCCAAAACGACATATTTGTTAGATAGGGGGACAGCAATAGGGGACCCCTGCACTGTCTGCCTACCCCGTCCGGAGGTCAGCCATCTACCTTCCTGTACCTTGGGTGTGACCACATCTCTGAAGCTATTATCTATAACAATTTCAGCTAATTGTGTGCTCCTCAGTGCTTCAAGCTGCTGCTCTAACCGATCCATGCGTTCGGTGAGCTTTTGCAACTGAATACACTTTCCGCAGATGCAGCCCTCAGGGACACTTGAAGTGGCCATGATGCCCCACATCGTGCAGGAGAAGCACACAACCCCGCCAATTAACATCTCTCTCCCTCTTTTGGTTGTTAGATTAAAAACCTAAATACTAGTTAGGCCCTCAATAAAAATTTACTGCTACTGCTTTCACGAATAGGCCCCCCAAAAATTTAGTGTGTCTTCTGGTTACTAGAGGTTGTTATTCAATATTAAATCTAGCTTGCTACCCTCAAGTATGTGTGAGAAGAAGAAAAAAAATTAAAATCTCTTACCTTATAAAATGTAACTCAGAACCTACTCCAGTGAGCCTAGGAATGAAAGGGTTAAGGAAACGAGTCATCCAATTTATTGTGAACCAATCAGGAGCCACTCTCTCTTTTGCAAGTCTGACGTCTGCAGAAGGTTCACCTGGCGCTCGGTTTAAGCAACCTCCGGACATTGCTCCCGCGATTCCCGGCTGCTCCTGGAATTCCTGTAAAGGTAAGTTCCCGAGTGACACTGGGCCCGAAATCAACACCACACTCAATTTAAACACTTACCGGTCGCTAGGCTCCGCCCTCTGGACATTGCTCCCGTGATTCCCGGCTGCTCCTGGGGTTCCTGTAAAGGATAGTTCCCAAGCGACACTAGGCCCCAAATCCGCACCACGCTCAATTTAACCACTTACTGGTCGCTAGGCTCTGCCCTCCCGACATTGCTCCCGTGATTCCCGGCTGCTCCTATATTGACTTATAATTGCCAGCCCTTTACAAAGCCCGTTTGTTCCTCCAAAATTACACTGGGTAGACAATGCTCCAACTGAAGCACCAGAACCTTAGCCAGCCGCATTTAAAAGAGAGGTGGGTCAGTATGAACCGCACTCAGTCGCATCCTTGTCCTTCTTAAGGAGAAAGGAAATAGAGGCCTGAGTAAGGGTCAGAAGCAATTAACCCCGGGATAGGGAGCCATTAAACATATCGAACAACCAAGGTGCGAGCTGTTCCGGGAACCTCTTATAAATTTTGATCGGAAAGCCATCCGGGCCAGGGGCCTTGCCAGCCACATCAGCCCAATATCGTTCTAAATCTCGTCGGGGCGTAATGGGGATACCAACTCACAGCTCCGCTTTGACAGCTGGGATGGGCAGATTGTCCAGAAAATCAGACATGACCAACTTGTCCGAGGGGGGCTCCGACTTATACAGGTCACTGTAATAGGACTTAAAAGCCACATTGACCTGAAAAGGGGCAGGAATGAGGTTGCCAGCCGGATTAAGTATCTGGGGGATCTCACGGGTTGCTGCTTGACGTTTGAGTGGGTGAGCCAGAAGACGACCGGCCTTCGCCCCGTATTCGTAAAAAGTACCCCTCGATCGCTGCAACCGACGTACAGCCTTGTTAATGGACATTAGTTCAAACTGTGTCTGCAACATTTTTCTGCTTGTGAATAGCTCTGGAGTAGGATCGAGCGAGGAATGGTGATCCACCTCTAAAATGGAATCCGTCAGTCTCTGCTGCTCCAACTTCATCCTCAGCACGTATGCGCCACAAGAGATCATTTCTCCCCCTCAGGATGGCCTTGAGAGCCTCCCACAACATGGAGGGGGAGATTGAGTCAGACTGATTTAATTTGACGTAGTCTTCACTGGAGGTTGGCAAACGCTCGGAAATTTTTTTTGCGGCCAGCAAAGTAGTCTCCAGGGTGGGCATTAGGTGGGGCCGGACTCCAGCAATAGATCCACAAAGTGTGGGACATGGTCAGAAATGACAATTGCTGAGTACACAGCCGCCACCACGGAAGGGAGGAGAGCCCCATCTAAAATGAAAAAAATCAATGCGGGAATAAGCATGGTGGACCAAAAAAAGGAAAGATTCCTGTCGTCAGGTTCAAAAACACCAGTCATCTACTCCACCCATCTGAGCCATAAAAGAAGACAAAGCCCTGGCCATCCATAATGGGACCAAAGATTTAGGTTCAGAACCATCCAATTTAGAGTCCAATACGCAGTTCAGGCTGCCTCCTAAAATAAGCTGGTGGGAGTCAAGGTTGGGGAGGGAAGCTAACAGAGAGTTAATGAAATTTGCATCATCCCATTTAGGAGCAATGAACTTTGACCAGAACTACTGGGGTGTTCGACAGGGAGCCACAAACAATAATATATCGACCATTGGGGTCAACTATAATCTGAAGCGAGGAGAACTGGACTCTTTTATTAATTAAACTCGCCATACCCCAGCCTCTGCCATTGAAACCGGGATGAAAACCTCGTCCAACCCAGCACTGGTCTGATCCTTGATACATAAAGGGTTTCCTGCAAAAAGACAATATCAGAGTTTAGGCTCCTAAGATGAGTGAATGCTCTCGACCGTTTTACAGGGCTCTTCAAAGCCCTAACATTCCGGGTAACCAGGCGGATTGAAGATCTTCCACCACCCTTCAAACTGGAGTCAGCCATTCCCAAAGAGAGGTCGCAAACACGGGACATAAGTAAGATAAAGCAAAACGATCCACCCAAGAAGGCTTCCGAGCCAAGTCAAATGACCAGCAGACACCATCAGCAAGCAAACAGTAAAACCCACCCCACCCCCAACCCTAAAAACACCAATCACAGTTAAGTATAACCACACCCAAAAGCAAATGGAACGGTGGCAAACAATAACTTACCCCAAAGCCTACAATTAACAAATCAGAATTAAATACTTGCTCATTTTAAAAACTACTGTTATGAGCTGCAGCAAACTCTCTCATACCTCTCCCATTAACTAACCCTCCTTGTTAGCAGGGAGACTCCCAACTGGAGAGTAAAAACTTATTTGTCGTCCAACACCACGCGAGCGACTAAAAGTCCTGTAAGGTGGCAATAATGAAAAGTGAAAGAGAACAATAGATTAATGTACTATATAAATAGCAGAACTCTCTCAGATATCACTAAAGACCCTAGGAGTACCGTGGGCAGCATGGTAGCACAGTGGTTAACACTGTTGCTTCACAGCGCCAGGGTCCCAGGTTCGATTCCCACTTGGGTCACTGTCTGTGCGGAGTCCGCACCTTCTCCCTGTTTCTGCGTGGGTTTCCTCCGGTTGCTCCGGTTTCCTCCCACAAGTCCCTAAAGACCTTAGGCGGGATTCTCCCGAATCGCCGCCATGGCTCGACGCTGGCGTAAAAAACGGCGTGAACCACTCCGGCGTCAGGCCGACCGGACGTTGCTGAATTCTCCGCACTTCTGGGGGCTAGGCCGGCATCGGAGGGGTTGGCGCCGTGCCAGCCGCGCCGCAGGGACTGCACGGGTTAGTGCATGTGCAGAATCACCGCCGTGGTTCAGCGCATGCACAGATCGACCGGCGTATTCTGACGCATGCGCAGGGAGTTGTCTTCTCCCCGCGGGCTCTGGCGGAACCCTACAGGGGCCGGCACGGAAGGAAGAAGTGCCCCCACGGCACAGGTCCGTCTGCAGATCGGCGGGCCCCAATCGCGGGCCAGGCCACCATGGGCCCCCCCTGGGTTGGATCCCCCCGCGCTCCCCCGAGGACTGCCCCCGCCGACTTACCTGCCAGGTCCCACCGTGTGGGACCATGTCCAATCCATGTCAGCGGGACTGGCCAGAAACCGACGGCCGCTCGGCCCATCTGGGCCAGGAGAATTGCCGGGGGGGCCGCTACCAACCGGATTCCCACCCCCGCCCAAAAACTGGCACCGGAGATTAAACAGCGCACAACTTGTGCTTTTGGACAAAGGAGTCCGCATCTCCTGCTAAGTCAAAAACATGGTCCTTTTCTCAAAGAGCTGGATAGATCATCCTGAACGTAACTTCACTTTTGTACAGGATAGATTTCACTCCATTAAAAGCAGCCCTTTTCTTAGCTAAATCCGCAACTAACGTCCTGGTACAGCCTAATAGAGTGGCTCCACACTTGAGATCCCGATGCTCCCTTGCCCATCGGAGAACCCATTATTTTTCCTTGAAACTATGAAATCTTACAATCACTGCACTTGGAGGGTCTCCAGGGCAAGGCTTAGGTTGAAGTGAGCGATGGGCCCAGTCTAATTCTGGGGGGGGGATCTATAATACACCATCTTGTGGAACAGATCTGAGAAATATTCAGCCGGGGTGCGGCTCTCGATCCCTTCCCGTAACCCCACAATACAAATGTTCTGTCTACTCGATCTGTTCTCCAGATCATTCAGCTTAGTTGTTAAGGTTTTATTAACTTCGACCACTCAAGCAATGTCGGACTCCAGGGAGGTGATCCTGTCACTATGATCCGACAATGCAACCTCAGTGCTCTTAATTGTGGCTCCCATGAGCTTCAACGGACTTACTAGTGTTTTCAAGAACTAAACGAATGGCGGCCAAGGCCTATTCAATTGATCTTTGAAGATCCACCGACAAGTTTTGCCTGTGTTTATCGAGCTCAATCGCCAACGTTTTTGGTGAGAGCTTCCGCCGTTAGTGGAGTGATTGGAGAAAATGCTGACTCCGCCATTTTACCTCCAGTAGATCTCTGAGAGGCTTCAGAGACTGTCGACAAGTTTCGGGCCAATTCTTTTCTGGTTCTGCCTCCGTTGGGCGTCTCCGAGATGAGTGAACTCTGCACGCCCAAATATCAGGAGTTTCTGAGACGTTAAGGACAGGTGTCACCAAAAAGAAAGAGTAAAAATGTCAGTTTTCCAGTGACAGCCACTTCGTGCATGTCTTCCCCTAGCATCACGCCATTGGAAGTCTTAATTGATACTCTTGAACCATTCTTCATTTTCAAACTGAACCTCTGAGACCTGGGAAGTATTCCAACCAAGGATGAATCTTTTACTTCACACCTCTGTGGAGGAACTCTCTTCTGTTCCTGGTCCTCGCATTCACAAGTGTTCAGTGATTATCCGAATGGCAAACCTGTCTAATTCCCTGTGAGGGTTATCTGCGGCACTTCACAGCTACGGTAACAGGACAGAGTTGGCAAGAAGATGGCACAGCTTTTGATTTGTAAGTGCCCTAGGGATCTTGGCAGTGGCTGGCCTCTTCGTCCAAGGCAATAAAAAAAGAGTTTGTTTAGCTGTGCATGCAACAAAACTTGTCCTTGAATAAGAAGTGGATGGATAGAAGAGCATTGTAAACCCTTAAGAACAGTGTGAAACACCAGCACTGCCTGAATTGGGTCTCATGCAGAGCTGGTGCAGATACGAAGGACCAAATGGCCTCCTTCTGTGCTGTAACAATTCTGCGATTTTAGCAACCTTCTTTTGCCACTTAACCGGCAACCTCACTCTGTACTACAGTCTCTCGTATCCATCTGGTAATTCTATGAACTTCAATGGCCTTTTCTCCAGTGCAGAAAAGATAATAGGCACGATTCAGCGAACAAAGGTTTAAAGCAATTTTGGGGGTGTTTGGCGGGATGTTTCCCGACAGCTGCAGCACCGAGAATCACTGCAGTCTTCCCCTTTGCCAAGTATGGAAGTGTGGTGCGCAACCTTCTATTCAGGAGTAACTCTGCTGGCAATCTACCATGCAACAATGGCTTTCCTGTTGTGTGCTTTTGGCATGTTGAGAATTGCTTTTTGTCCTTGTCAGGTTCAATACCATGCGATGAGAGCTTGTCACCTATATATTACCTCAGTTACTCCAAATTGGCACTTTCGCTAGAACTATAAGCAGCCTCGTATTGTCCTCTTCTATGGTTGAGCCCCAAGCGATGATATCATCCGTGTACACACTACACCTTCGATGCCTTTGATTATGTGCTCCATGGCATGGTGAATAAGTTCTGATGCCAAAACTATGCCAAACGTGAAACCAGAAATGAAGCCGCAAGCTCTACGTAAAGTCTGGCAGCACATTAAAAGCTCTTTGTAAGGGACTCTGTCGGTTTTGGCAGGAAGGGCCAGAGAATGGTGGAACTTGCAGCTTTCTCTGCAGTCAAAGGTTTTCTAGTTTGTTGCGAAAGCAGCACCGTCCAAATGGAGTATTAAAAATGCAGCATTTTGCACTTTGTTCCTCTAACTTCAATTGCTAGAAACCTTGAGATGCGTCAAGTTTTGTAAAGAATGCTGCACCAGCCATCTCAGCTGTGATTTCCTCACTCTTTGGTATTTGGTAATGTTCTCTTTTGATATTCTCTTAAGATGTTTAGGATCCATGCACATACAAATAATGCCACTCTTTGTCTTTGAGTAAACCATGGGGTTTACTCAATCGGTAGGTTCTTCTATCTTCCTGATTACTTTTAATTTTGTCATTCTGTCGGGCGGCATGTAGCGCAGTGGTTAGCACTGGGACTGCGGCGCTGAGGACCCGGTTCAAATCCCGACCCTGAGTCACTGTCCGTGTGGAGTTTGCACATTCTCCCCATGTCTGCGTGGGCTTCACCCCCCACAACCCAAAGATGTGCAGGTTAGGTAGATTGGCCATGCTAAATCACCCCTTAATTGGGAAAAAAAAAATTGGGTACTCTAAATTTATCAAAAGAAAACACATTTTGTCATTCTGAGTTTCTTTTTGAGGTGATCTCGAAGAGGTGCAAGTACTCTTCTTGGTGCCCCTTTGAGTTTTCTTGTAGGCGAATGGTAGTGCACCAAAACCTGTGAACACATCGCTGAATTTGCTGATAATATTCTCAGAATCGTAGGAGTGTTGATCTAATCCATTGTGGATGCTGTATACCAACTGCACTAGACCTAATTCTTCACAGAACTGATCACTTAATAATGAATCCAAACCCTTGGATCCAATATAGAATGGGACAGAATAAACTGTGTTCTTCACCATCACACTCAGGTAACATGAACTATAACATTTAATGCTTAAACCATTATAATCTCTCAGAGATATTTTGTGAGTTCTCCTAATCGGCTGAATTTTAGATTTTTTAAACCAGTCATGCTGATTAAATTGGCTTTGGCACCAGTGTCTAACTTCAATTGGGCCACTGTACCATTCGCTTCAAGTGGTAGCAGCCATTTGCCCTCATACATTTATTTTAAATGGAGCATCAGCTAGCATTTTCTTTAAGTGCTGGCGAATTTTTTGGTTTCTCCAAAAAACTTTCTCCTCTGTTATTACTCCAACAAACAATGATGTTTCATCACAGTCTTCCACTGTGCTGACTGATCTGAGATTGAGCTTACAGTGACAATTCTGAGCAGAGCAAAGCTTGACAAATGCTGGGCACTGCTTTAATTTGTGCCTTTTACACAGAAGTACTTTGCCCTGATCTTTAACCTGTTTGTTCTTGTGCGAGGAGCTGCAGGAACCTTCCCACAACTTTTTGGAAAAAGGGCGGCAACCGGAGTGCTTTCCTCCAAGAAGACAGTGCCATTACTGAGAAACATTTTAGAAAGCTGTGCTGCTATCTCGTGAGCCTGACAAATCTTAACTGTTTGTTCCAAAGACAGCTCCCATTCCCTCAGCAATCATTCCCTCAGCTTATTTTTATTCACACCAAACATAATCTGATCTCGAATCATCGAAGTTTCCACCGCAGAAAAATTAAAGGTTTGAGCTTTTAACTTTAAATCAGTGATAAAATGATCTATGGACTCTACTGTCTTTTGTAAACGTGATCTAAACACACAGTGTTTATAAATGTCATTCTTTCTGGGGCTGCAATGTGCATCAAATCTTCGAATTACTTTGTTAAAATGTTTGCTATCTTCATCGTTTGCAAATTAAAATATATTAAACACAGCAATTGTTCTTAGGAGCATCGCTACCTTGCACAAATCTGATTGATCTTCTAAATTTACTGCAGTAAGAAACAGGTTAAATTGTTGTTTAAACACACGCAGTTGCTATCCACATTACCATGAAATTTCAGACTCTTTCGTGGCTTCAACGACTCCATGTTGTTCATTCCTGCAGTCTGCAAAATTTTCAAATCTCTATGGACCTCGTGGCAGACTTGTTTTATCTCAGTGTTTAATACCATCCAGCCCTGGTACAGTGTAATGTTCTTGTCGGATGGCCTGATTTATAATACAAGAACACTTGAGCTAGAAACAATTTATTAACATTAACTGTGGATCAAAAATATACAAAACAACAGATGAATAACAGGATGAACATGCGCAAACAACCTCTCGCTTCCCATTCTCCAGGCAGTCTGAGGTCACTTGACTCTAACATTCACTTATATACTAATGAGGCTCCTAGTGGTCAGTTGGTGAATTACAACACAACATTATACGTTATATCACCACATAGACTTCACTGAGATGATTTGGAACGTTCTACAAGGATAAAGGAGCTACATAAATGTACTTTGTTGTGTGACTTGCCACAATCAGACTTTGAAACATTTGGGGTTGAATTGTTCAGCCCTTTCCGCCGACGGAATCTTCTGATCTCACCAACGGCAACTCGCAGCCCCCCACCCCGCCCCCCAACCCCCCCCCCCCCCACCCCAGCCCACGGCAGTAGGTTCCCCGGCGGCACGGCCAGCAAATAACACAAAACACCGCTGACATCAGCCGGGCCAGACGACCACGCCACTGGCCAATGGCAAACCACCTTCACCACTGGTAAAGCACAGAAAATCCCACCCTTGGACTCAAAATTATTTCCTTCTGAATAAGATTTTGTCAGCTCAATCAAGGGGCTTTCAGAGACCCCTCAATAATGCCACCATAAGCTGCCATGGGGCAACACCTTGGCATCACACTTGCCTGAGGTTGCCCGCAGACAAACCCATTCCGACACATTGCAAAGCAACTGTGACTCCTTTTCATGGTGCACAAATTCCCGGCATAACTAATTCTCAGAGTTAAACCATAGACGTGAGCCAGAGCCGTGGCACCACGGCTGGCTCTGATGTTCAGAAGGGAGGGTCAAAGCGCAGAAGAGCAATGGTAATAGGGGACTCTATAGTCAGGGGCACAGATAGGCGCTTCTGTGGACGTGAAAGAGACTCCAGGATGGTATATTGCCTCCCTGGTGCCAGGGTCCAGGATGTCTCCGAACGGGTAGAGGGCATCCTGAAGGGGGAGGGCAAACAGGCAGAGGTCGTTGTACATATTGGTACTAACGACATAGGCAGGAAGGGGCATGAGGTCCTGCAGCAGGAGTTCAGGGAGCTAGGCAGAAAGTTAAAAGACAGGACCTCTAGGGTTGTAATCTCGGGATTACTCCCTGTGCCGCGTGCCAGTGAGGCTAGAAATAGGAAGATAGAGCAGCCAAACACGTGGCTAAACAGCTGGTGTAGGAGGGAGGGTTTCCGTTATCTGGACCACTGGGAGCTCTTCCGGGGCAGGTGTGACCTATATAAGAAGGACGGTTTGCATCTAAACCGGAGAGGCATAAATATCCTGGCCGCGAGGTTTGCTAGTGTCACACGGGAGGGTTTAAACTAGTATGGCAGGGGGGTGGGCACGGGAGCAATAGGTCAGAAGGTGAGAGCATTGAGGGAGAACTAGGGAATAGGGACAGTGGGGCTCTGAGGCAGAGCAGACAGGGAGAAGTTGCTGAACACAGCGGGTCTGGTGGCCTGAAGTGCATATGTTTTAATGCAAGAAGTATTACGGGTAAGGCAGATAAACTTAGAGCTTGGATTAGTACTTGGAACTATGATGTTGTTGCCATTACAGAGACCTGGTTGAGGGAAGGGCAGGATTGGCAGCTAAACGTTCCAGGATTTAGATCTTTCAGGCGGGATAGAGGGGGATGTAAAAGGGGAGGCGGAGTTGGGCTACTGGTTTGGGAGAATATCACAGCTGTACTGTGGGAGGACACCTCAGAGGGCAGTGAGGCTATATGGGCAGAGATCAGGAATAAGAAGGGTGCAGTCACAATGTTGGGGGTTTACTACAGGCCTCCCAACAGCCAGCGGGAGATAGAGGAGCAGATAGGTAGACAGATTTTGGAAAAGAGTAAAAACAACAGGGTTGTGGTGATGGGAGACTTCAACTTCCCCAATATTGACTGGGACTCACTTAGTGCCAGGGGCTTAGACGGGGCGGAGTTTGTAAGGAGCATCCAGGAAGGCTTCTTAAAACAATATGTAGACAGTCCAACTAGGGAAGGGGCGGTACTGGACCTGGTATTGGGGAATGAGCCCGGCCAGGTGGTAGATGTTTCAGTAGGGGAGCATTTCAGTAACAGTGACCACAATTCAGTAAGTTTTAAAGTACTGGTGGACAGGGATAAGAGTGGTCCTAGGATGAATGTGCTAAATTGGGGGAAGGCTAATTATAACAATATTAGGCGGGAACTGAAGAACATAGATTGGGGGCGGATGTTTGAGGGCAAATCAACATCTGACATGTGGGAGGCTTTCAAGTGTCAGTTGAAAGGAATTCAGGACCGACATGTTCCTGTGAGGAAGAAGGATAAATACGGCAATTTTCGGGAACCTTGGATAACGAGAGATATTGTAGGCCTCGTCAAAAAGAAAAAGGAGGCATTTGTCAGGGCTAAAAGGCTGGGAACAGGCGAAGCCTGCGTGGAATATAAGGAAAGTAGGAAGGAACTTAAGCAAGGAGTCAGGAGGGCTAGAAGGGGTCACGAAAAGTCATTGGCAAATAGGGTTAAGGAAAATCCCAAGGCTTTTTACACGTACATAAAAAGCAAGAGGGTAGCCAGGGAAAGGGTTGGCCCACTGAAGGATAGGCAAGGGAATCTATGTGTGGAGCCAGAGGAAATGGGCGAGGTACTAAATGAATACTTTGCATCAGTATTCACCAAAGAGAAGGAATTGGTGGATGTTGAGTCTGGAGAAGGGTGTGTAGATAGCCTGGGTCACATTGAGATCCAAAAAGACGAGGTGTTGGGTGTCTTAAAAAATATTAAGGTGGATAAGTCTCCAGGGCCTGATGGGATCTACCCCAGAATACTGAAGGAGGCTGGAGGAAATTGCTGAGGCCTTGACAGAAATCTTTGGATCCTCACTGTCTTCAGGGGATGTCCCGGAGGACTGGAGAATAGGCAATGTTGTTCCTCTGTTTAAGAAGGGTAGCAAGGATAATCCAGGGAACTACAGGCCGGTGAGCCTTACGTCAGTGGTAGGGAAATTACTGGAGAGAATTCTTCGAGACAGGATCTACTCCCATTTGGAAGCAAATGTACGTATTAGTGAGAGGCAGCATGGTTTTGTGAAGGGGAGGTCGTGTCTCACTAACTTGATAGAGTTTTTCGAGGTGGTCACTAAGATGATTGATGCAGTTAGGGCAGTGGATGTTGTCTATATGGACTTCAGTAAGGCCTTTGACAAGGTCCCTCATGGTAGACTAGTACAAAAGGTGAAGTCACATGGGATCAGGGGTGAGCTGGCAAGGTGGATACAGAACTGGCTAGGTAATAGAAGGCAAAGAGTAGCAATGGAAGGATGCTTTTCTAATTGGAGGGCTGTGACCAGTGGTATTCCACAGGGATCAGTGCTGGGACCTTTGCTCTTTGTAGTATATATAAATGATTTGGAGGAAAATGTAACTGGTCTGATTAGTAAGTTTGCAGACGACACAAAGGTTGGTGGAATTGCGGATAGCGATGAGGACTGTCAGAGGATACAGCAGGATTTAGATTGTTTGGAGGCTTGGGCGGAGAGATGGCAGATGGAGTTTAATCCGGACAAATGTGAGGTAATGCATTTTGGAAGGTCTAATGCAGGTAGGGAATATACAGTGAATGGTAGAACCCTCAAGAGTATTGAAAGTCAAAGAGATCTAGGCGTACAGGTTCACAGGTCATTGAAAGGGGCAACACAGGTGGAGAAGGTAGTCAAGAAGGCATACGGCATGCTTGCCTTCATTGGCCGAGGCATTGAGTATAAGAATTGGCAAGTCATGTTGCAGCTGTATAGAACCTTAGTTAGGCCACACTTGGAGTATAGTGTCCAATTCTGGTCGCCACACTACCAGAAGGATGTGGAGGCTTTAGAGAGGGTGCAGAAGAGATTTACCAGAATGTTGCCTGGTATAGAGGGCATTAGCTATGAGGAGCGGTTGAATAAACTCGGTTTGTTCTCACTGGAACGAAGGAGGTTGAGGGGAGACCTGATAGAGGTCTACAAAATTATGAGGGGCATAGACAGAGTGGATAGTCAGAGGCTTTTCCCCAGGGTAGAGGGGTCAATTACTAGGGGGCATAGGTTTAAGGTGCGAGGGGCAAGGTTTAGAGTAGATGTACGAGGCAAGTTTTTGACGCAGAGGGTAGTGGGTGCCTGGAACTCGCTGCCGGAGGAGGTGGTGGAAGCAGGGACGATAGTGACATTTAAGGGGCATCTTGACAAATACATGAATAGGATGGGAATAGAGGGATACAGACCCAGGAAGTGTAGAAGATTGTAGTTTAGTCGGGCAGCATGGTCGGCACGGGCTTGGAGGGCCGAAGGGCCCGTTCCTGTGCTGTACATTTCTTTGTTCTTTGACTCTCTTTAAAAATCCTGGGCTGGATTCTCCTCACCCCGACGGCGAAATTGCATCCAGCGCCGGGAATTGGGACCGGCGACAGTTCCCCGATTCTCCGGGCACCGAAAAGCGGTGTACTCTCCGAGTAGGCCGCGCCACGTATCTCCGACCTGCAGCTATTGCTGGAGGCCCGCCCCGCCATTCTCCGCCTCTGAACAGCTGAATTCCCAACGGCGTGGATCTAACATGGTCCTGCCGGTCGGGATACTAGCGTGGTGGCTGCGGACTCAATCCGTGGTCGCATGGTCGTGGGCGGGCTGATCGGAGGCCAGGGGGGGCCTCATACTGCTAATTTTGGGTGAGCAGTCCTGGTCGGGACCGCGGCCGATCGGGGGCATTGTTTGGGAGGTCCAGCTCCGCGGTCTGAGTTCGCCATGGAGCACTGCGCGGCCACTAGAGGCCGCTGCCTTGCGCATGCGCAGTCTCTGACCCAGAAGTGCGGGGGCCCAAGCTGTGAGCTTCCCGATGGGTCACTGCTAGCCCCCTGTAGGGCTATAAATATGTGGCCCTTTCACGTCAGTTTTTCTGGCGTGAAAGGCCACAGTTTTTACGACGGCGTGGGGACATAGTCCCAAAAATGTAGAATCCAGTCCCCTGCGTTTTGATTGCCAATAGCTGATCTGATATTCCATGATTTAGTCCCATATACTCCAGTCAGTATCATAAAGCAGCATGTGCTCGAGCCAATCAGAGAGCAAGTTATTACAAAGATGGTAACATGCAGTGTAGCTAATGATCTCATAGTAAAAGCAGAGGTAGCAGTGATCACAAAATAATTGAATTTCACATTCAGTTTGAGGGAGAGGAGGGTGGGTCTAAGACTAGTGTTTTGAACTTAAAGGCAATTGTGAGGGTTTGAAGAACATAAGGACATAAGAACAGGAGGAGGCCATTCAGCATGTTGAGCCTCCTCAGCCATTCAAATAGATCATGTCTGATCATCTACTGCATCATCTACCAACCGGCGCTGCAGGGCCTCCGCGGCCGGTGTTTGGGGGGCGGGAGAATAGGAGGACGGCGGGGGCGAGATTCATGCCGAATCCCGGCGATTCTCCCGCCCGGCGGGGGGGGTCAGAGAATCCCGCCCGTGATGTTCTTTGCTTTCTGAATGAGTATGGCTTCGAAGTGTAGTGTCTCATAAAGAACATCAGGCTTAGTTTTGAACAAAGCTAATTTTTAGACTACAACTAAATAGATTTGACTTGTTTGCTAAGATATTAAAGATAACAGATTGGCTAAAACTATGACTCTAATTACTGACAATACGATTATTCTCCATCCGAACAACCTTCTCCCCGAGTCAAGAGTATCACATGATCCACATGTATGCGCTTGATTGCCATCTAGTGGGTGGATGCAGTTACAGTCAATTGTTAAACCTTCATTATTCTTACAATATACATATTGTCACAGAGGGGACGTTGTTTTAAAAGTAAGCAGTTTTCTAGTTAAGACAGAAGTGAAGAGTAATATGTTTCACCCAGAGGGTCATGAGTGGTCCTAGGGTGAATGTGCTAAATTGGGGGAAGGCTAATTATAACAATATTAGGCGGGAACTGAAGAATCTAGATTGGGGGAGGAAGTTTGAGGGTAAATCAACATCTGACATGTGGGAGGCTTTCGAATGTCAGTTGAAAGGAATTCAGGATCGGCATGTTCCTGTGCAGATGAAGGATAAATACGGCAAATTTCGGGAACCTTGGATAACGAGAGATATTGTAGGCCTTGTCAAAAAGAAAAAGGAGGCATTGGTCAGGGCTAGAAGGCTGGGAACAGACAAAGCCTGTGTGGAATATAAGGAAAGTAGGAAGGAACTTAAGCAAGGAGTCAGGAGGGCTAGAAGAGGTCACGAGAAGTCATTGGCAAATAGGGTGAAGAAAAATCCCAAGGCTTTTTACACATACGTAAAAAGCAAGAGGGTAGCCAGGGAAAGGGTTGGCCCACAGAAGGATAGGCAAGGGAATCTACGTGTGAAGCCAGAGGAATTGGGCGAGGTACTAAATGAATACTTTGCATCAGTATTCACCAAAGAGAAGGAATTGGTGGATGTTGAGTCTGGAGAAGGGTGTGTAGATAGCCTGGGTCACATTGAGATCCAAAAAGACGAGGTGTTGGGCGTCTTGAAAAATATTAAGGTAGATAAGTCCCCAGGGCTGGATGGGATCTACCCCAGAATACTGAAGGAGGCTAGAGAAGAAATTGCTGAGGCCTTGACAGAAATATTTGGATCCTCACTGTCTTCAGGTGATGTCCCGGAGGACTGGAGAATAACCAATGGTTTTCCTTTGTTTAAGAAGGGTAGCAAGGGTAATCCAGGGAACTACAGGCGTATTAGTGAGAGGCAGCATGGTTTTGTGAAGGGGAGGTCGTGTCTCACTAACTTAATAGAGTTTTTCGAAAAGGTCACAAAGATGATTGATGCAGGTAGGGCAGTGGATGTTGTCTATATGGACTTCAGTAAGGCCTTTGACAAGGTCCCTCATGGCAGACTGGTGCAAAAAGGTGAAGTCACACGGAATCAGAGGTGAGCTGGCAAGATGGATACAGAAATGGCTAGGTCATAGAAGGCAGAGAGTAGTAATGGAAGAGTGCTTTTCTGATTGGAGGGCTGTGACCAATGGTGTTCCACAGGGATCAGTACTGGGACCTTTGGTGTTCGTGGTATATATAAATGATTTGGAGGAAAATGTAATTCGGCTGATTAGTAAGTTTGCGGACGACACAAAGGTTGGTGGACTTGCGGATAGCGATAAGGACTGTCAGAGGATACAGCAGGATTTAGATCGTTTGGAGACTTAGGCGGAGAGATGCAGGTGGAGTTTAATCCGGACAAATGTGAGGTAATGCATTTTGGAAGGACTAATGCAGGTAGGGAATATACAGTGATTGGTAGAACCCTCAAGAGTATTGAAAGTCAGAGAGATCTCGGTGTACAGGTCCACAGGTCACTGAAAGGGGCAACACACGTGGAGAAGGTAGTCAAGAAGGCATACGGCACGCTTGCCTTCATTGGCCGGGGCATTGAGTATAAGAATTGGCAAGTCATGTTGCAGCTGTATAGAACCTTAGTTAGGCCACACTTGGAGTATAGTGTTCAATTCTGGTTGCCACACTACCAGAAGGATGTGGAGGCTTTGGAGAGGGTACGGAAGAGATTTACCAGGATGTTGCCTGGTATGGAGGGCATTGGCTATGAGGAGCGGTTGAATAAACTCGGTTTGTTCTCACTGGAGCGACGGAGGTTGAGGGGCGACCTGATAGAGGTCTACAAAATTATGAGGGGCATAGACAGAGTGGATAGTCAGAGGCTTTTCCCCAGGGTAGAGGGGTCAATTACTAGTGGGCATAGGTTTAAGGTGCGAGGGGCAAGGTTTAGAAGAGATGTACGAGGCAAGTTTTTTACACGGAGGGTAGTGGGTGCCTGGAACTCGCTACCGGAGGAGGTGGTGGAAGCAGGGACGATCGTGACATTTAAGGGGCATCTTGACAAATACATGAATAGAATGGGAATCGAGGGATACGGACCCAGGAAGTGTAGAAGATTTTAGTTTAGTCGGGCAGCATGGTCGGCACGGGCTTGGAGGGCCAAAGGGCCTGTTCCTGTGCTGTACTTTTCTTTGTGCTTTGTTCTTTGGTTTCTCTATAAAATGTATCAATCCTGAATCTGCGGAATGTGCCGTGATTGTAGGCCATTGTCACCTCAATTAGAACAAGGTCTATAGGAAGGTTCAATGTTTGTCCAATTGGTTTCACAGGATCTGACATTGGCATTACACGGGCCAACCGCTGCCTGGATGCAGCCAAAGCCTGCAACGTGGACGAGTCGTGCCAGAAGTTACGGACGGAGTACGTCTCCTCCTGCATCAAGCGCTCCAGCAAGGCTGAGACCTGCAACCACCCCAAGTGCCACAAAGCCCTCCGCAAGTTCTTTGACCGCGTGCCCGTCGAGTTCACGCACGAGCTGCTCTTCTGCCCCTGCGAGGACACGGCGTGCGCAGAGCGCAGAAGGCAAACCATCGTCCCATCGTGCTCCTATTACGTTAAGGAGAAGCAGAACTGCTTGACACTGCTGGAGTCATGCAAAATGAATGTTGTTTGCAGGTAAAGAGATCGCAGCACGCTGGCTGGCTGCCTCAGTCAGTTGACACACACACACACACACACTTTGGGAACTCACCCAAAACAATGAGTCGGCCGCCTGTTTGCACCCATTTGGCATCAATAGAAATAAAAAGGTGTTTCAGGTGGCTGTTTTGCTGTATTGCTTCCCCTCTCCGCCCCTCTTCCCACCCCTCCCACTTCGTTCGATGATCTTTCGCCCAGGGGATCAGTGTTTTGAACAGTTAGGAGGGTTGAAGATCTCCTGTCTCTGCCAGCTGGTTAGGATTCCACATTCAACAAAGTTAGTGACAACGTGAACGCTGCTCCCAGGAGAAGCATGAACCTGTCCCTGATTTGGCATTAAATTGACATCCTCCTTGAAACAGACACGGAATGGGGTGGGAAATCACAAAATGTCACGCTAATGCAGTAAGGAGTGTTCTGTCAAAGCTGGAGCTGAAGCATGTTGTCGAGAAATACTGAGTTCCAACCTGCAGACAGTCTGTGCTAACCCTGACCCTCAGTGCTTGGCACTGATTGCAGATGCCAGCGTTGGCAACTCTCACTTTGTTAAACAAGTAAATTTAACGCACCCCCCCCCCCCCCCGCCCTCCCCCTGCCAAATCAGAAGACAGAACTGGCAATGGCAACTTTGCTAACCCAGGTAAAGAGGGTGAAAGGATCCTGTGCCATCCCGGATTCACCTTGAACAGAGCTCCGAGCAACACTCCTCACACCCTCAAACCTATTATTCAGCTTCCGATTTGAGCGCTGTATTTGGAGAAGTGGCAATTTAAGCTGATGATTCCCAAATTGTTTTGCCAGGGAGTTGGACAGACATTTGGTGAGAAAATAATTTGAGGGGGATTAAGGTGCTGGATTTTGGGGCTGGAATAAACTCTCCCCACTGGCAGGTCTGAAGGTTGAGGCACGTTAAATGCAGCAAGTGGGGTAACGTCAGGCCCACTTAAGGGCTTCAACCCACCATCACCGGGATTAAACTGGCAGCGGGAGAGCTTCACGTCAAGCAGCCAGTCTGGTGGTTTGGCCTGCCGGGCTGGTGCTGGGCAAAGAGGAGGACCCTCCTGCCACTTGGGCACATCAGAGGGCCCCCATAGGTTGTTACCCTACTTCCCCCAGGTTCCCCTCTCCACGACCTTTCAAACCTTGGCCCCAGTACCTCTCGCCAACCTCCCTCCCCGACTCCCGTGCAAAGTTCCGATCCATCACTGAATGCCCCTTCAAGCCCTTTGTTTGTATGTTTGAGACTGGCCCCTGGTGGCAATGTCAGAGCTGTTAGCCTCTGATTAATGGAACTTACTGACTCTGAGAGGTGGAAATCCCATCTGCAGTTGGCTGTCAAGAGGTTGCGAAACATCCGTTCTTCTTCTGGGTGGGCTCTGCACCCACCCTGGGCTTTTCAACCAGGGGGTGAGGGCAGAGGGGGTGCAGGTCCATGGTGTCTTGTCTACTGGCTGGCAGGTTTGCTAGAGTCACTTGGGAGGATTTAAACTAGTATGGCAGGGGGGTGGGAACCAGAACGCTAGCTTAGAAGGTGTAATAACTGAAGGGGAAATAGAGAACAAAAATAAGAGAACATCACCCTGTCTCCTCAAACGCAGTACTCTGAAGTGTATTTGTTTCAACGGCAGAAGTATAGGGGCTGGTTTAGCACAGTGGGCTAAACAGCTGGCTTGTAAAGCAGAACAAGGCCAGCGGGTTCATTTCCCGTACCAACCTCCCCGAACAGGCGCCGGAATGTGGCGACGAGGGGCTTTTCACAGTAACTTCATTTGAAGCCTACTTGTGACAATAAGCGGTTTTCATTTCATTTCATTTCATAGCAGGCAAGGCAGATGAACTTAGAGCGCTGATTAGTACTTGGAACTATTATGTTGTGGCTACCACAGAAACATGATTAAAGGAAGGGCAGGATTGGCAGCTGAATGTTGGAGAATATAGATGCTTCAGGAGAGATAGAGGGGGTCTAAAAGGGGTGGGGGAGTAGCATTATAGGTTAAGGAAAATATTATAGCTGTACTGCGGGAGTGCACCTCGGAGGGCTCATACAATGAGGCAATCTGGGTAGAACTGAGGAACAGGGAGGGAGCAATCACAATGTTGGGCATTTATTACAGGTCCCCCAGCTGCCAGCGAGAGATAGAGGAGCAGATAGTTAGAGAGATTTTGGATAGGTGCAAAAGTAACAGGGTTTTGGGATAGGGGATTTTAACTTCCCCTACAAGGACTGGGACTCACTTGGTGCTAGAGGTTTGGATGGGGCAGAGTTAGTAAGGAGCATCCAGGAAGTCTTCGTTATGCAATATGTAGATAGTCCAACTAGGGAAGGGGCAGTACTGGATCTGGTATTGGGGAATGAGCCTGGACAGGTGGTTGAGGTTTCAGTAGGGGAACATTTTGGGAATAGTGACCACAATTCCGTAAGTTTTAGGGTACTTTTGGATAGGGATGAGGGTAAAAGGTGCTTAACTGGGGAAAGGCAAGTTACAATAACATTAGACAGGAATTGAAGAATTTGGATTAGGTGCGGATGTTGGAGGGTAAATCAACATCGGACACGTGAGAGTCTTTCAAGCGACAGTTGATTAGGATTCAGGAAAGACACGTTCCTGAGAGAACAAAGGATAAGTATGGGGAGTTTAGGGAGCCTTGGACAACGAGGGATATTGTGAACCTCGTCAAAAAGAAATAGGAGGTTTTTGCACGGTCTAAAAGGGTGGGGACAGTCGAAACCAGTGAGGAGTATAAAGAAAGTAGGAAGGTACTTAAGCGGGAAGTTACGAGGGCGAGGAGGGGTCATGAAAAGTCCTTGGCAAGTAGGATTAAGGTGAATCCCAAAGCTTTTTATTCATATGTAAAAAACAAGAGGGTGGCCAGGGGAAGGATTGGACCACTTAAGGACAGTGGAGGGAATCTATATGTTGAGTGAGAGGAAATGGGCGCGGTACTAAATGAGTACTTGGCATCGCTGTTCACCAAGATGTGTAAATACCGGTGTTGGACTGGGGTGGGCAGAGTAAGAAGTCTTACAACACCAGGTTAAAGTCCAGCAGGTTTATTTGGAATCACTAGCTTTCGGAGCGCAGCTTCTTCATCAGGTGAGTGAAGAGCTAGGTTACACAACACAGCATATAAAGACAAAGCCAATGATTCAAGATGATACTTTGAATGCAAGTCGTTGCAGGTAATTAGGTCTTTACAGGTCCAGACAGTGCGCCTGGAGAGGGTGATAATCACAGGTTAAAGAGGTGTGAATTGTCTCAAGCCAGGACAGTTGGCAGGATTTCACAAGACCAGGCCAGATTGGGGGGGGGGGGGGGGGGGGGGGGGGAATGTCGTTCCATGTTTTTAAAAAATATATTTTTTATTCTCCTCGTTTTTCACATTTTCTCCCAGATTTACACCCAACAATAAACAATGATCAGTAACGAATGTAATGTCAATCCCATAAAAATAACAACGATCTCATCCTCCCACCAAACCCCAGACATTGGCCCGCATGTTAACATAAGCAAATGACAAAAAGGAATCAGGAATCACTCATAGTCACCATTAACACATACAGTCCCCCACCCCCTCCCCCAACCCTCCCAGCCCCCAACACCCCTAATGTTTGATGTGATCCAATTCTCAAAAGAGCATAATGAATAACGCCCATGAATTGTAAAACCCCTCCATCCTTCCCCTCAGTTTAAATTTGACCTTTTCAAGCGTTAAGAATTCCAGCAGGTCCCCCACCGCGCCAGGGCACAGGGTGGAGAGGTTGATCTCCACCCTAACAGGATCCGCTTCGGGCGATCAATGAGGCGAAGGCTACAACATCTGCCCCCGCGCCCGTTTCCAACCCCGGCTGGTCCGAAACCCCGAATATGGCCCCCCAAGGGCCTGGGTCCAGTTTAAATGTAGCTAAATGTTGTGAGATAGGAATCCAAGTTCCCGGTTGAGGCTGTACTCATGTGTGCGGAACGTGGCTATCAGTTTCTGCTCAGTTATTCTGCATTGTCAAGGGTCCTGAAGGCTGCCTTGGAGAACGCTTACACGAAGATCAGAGGCTGAATACCTCTTGACTGCTGAAGTGTTCCCCGACTGGAAGGTAACATTCCTGCCTGGTGATTGTCGGGCGATGTCCATTCATCCGTTGTCTCAGCGTCTGCATGGTCTCGCCAATAGAACATTACAGCACAGTACAGGCCCTTCGGCCCTCGATGTTGCGCCGACCTGTGAAGTATCACGCCTCGGGACATCCTTTCCTGCAGCATGTAGACGACCTCAACTGAGACCTTGGATTCATGTCTCACTACATTGAATTACATTTAACCCAGCGGCAGCACGGTGGCGCAGTGGGTTAGCCCTGCTGCCTCATGGCGCCGAGGTCCCAGGTTCAATCCCGGCTCAGGGCACTGTCCGTGTGAAGTTTGCACATTCTCCCCGTGTTAGAACATAGAACATAGAACATAGAACAGTACAGGCCCTTCGGCCCATGATGTTGCACCGAAACAAAAGCCTTCTAACCTACACTATGCCATTATCATCCATATGTTTATCCAATAAACTTTTAAATGCCCTCAATGTTGGCGAGTTCACTACTGTTGCAGGTAGGGCATTCCACGGCCTCACTACTCTTTGCGTAAAGAACCTACCTCTGACCTCTGTCCTATATCTATTACCCCTCAGTTTAAAGCTATGTCCCCTCGTGCCAGCCATTTCCATCCGCGGGAGAAGGCTCTCACTGTCCACCCTATCTAACCCCCTGATCATTTTGTATGCCTCTATTAAGTCTCCTCTTAACCTTCTTCTCTGCAACGAAAACAACCTCAAGTCCATCAGCCTTTCCTCATAAGATTTTCCCTCCATACCAGGCAACATCCTGGTAAATCTCCTCTGCACCCGCTCCAAAGCCTCCACGTCCTTCCTATAATGTGGTGACCAGAACTGTTTGCGTGGGTTTCACCCCCACAACCCAAAGATGTGCAGGGTAGGTGGATTGGCCATGCTAAATTGCCCTTAGTTGGAAAAAATGAATTGGGTACTCTAAATTTTTTTTTTTTAAATTACATTTAACACCCACCTGGGCTTCCAAATCCTACCAACTGACCTGGCTTAATAATAATCTTTATTGTCACAAGTAGGCTTACACTAACACTGAAATGAAGTTACTGTGAAAAGCCCTGGAACGCGTTGCCAGGGGAGGTTGTGGAAGCAGATACACTAACGGCATTCAAAAGGCATCTTGACCAACACATGGATAGGATGGGTATTGAGGGATATGGCACAAGGAAGTGCTGAGGGTTTTGGCCAAGGGTGGTATCATGACCTGTATAGGCTTGGAGGGTCAATGGGCCTGTCCTGTACTGTATTGTTCTTTGTTCTTTGTTCTTTGTACTTCAGCTCCTGCATTCTGTTGTTAACTCTGGACTAGCCAGGTGAACCAAGGTGAATTATTTTAGCCCTGTACTTCCAGGAGTATAATTTTTGGAATAAGCAGAATTCTTTTTCTCATGTTAATTCTTCCTTGCCTTTCTTCATCTCCAGAAGACAATGATTTTGCTCAGAGGTTTTCCACAGGGACCAGGAATCACATTACTACCTTGTACTGCAAGTAGCTTTCCCTGAAGACTTCAAACAGATGAATTGCTCATTTCTTTCATATCTCCTTTCAACAAACCTAGGCATGGCCTTAACTGATTTTGACTGTTTTTGATTTGTCCCACCATCCTTTCCACTTCTTTTCATCTTATCAGTTTCATGGTGAAGCTCTGTTCCTTTACTTTCTAAGTCCGACAGTAAAGAATAGGAGAAAGTAAGGGAGAAACAGTTGAAACAAACGTGTGCATCAACAACGAGCTTGATTGCCTAATCCTGCAAATCCTGTTACAACTGCTAACTTCCTGACTGGATAGTGAGCAGGAGCAAGAATATTGGCTCATTTTCCCCCTCTCTCTCTCTCTCTCTCTCTAACCCAAGATGTTAAGGCATACTTGCTGCAGTCTCGACTGCCGCCCCAGCTGTGAATCATCTCCTCCTCCAGGTGACATCCTCCATTATTCGACGGTAGCCGAACCACACTTTATGCCATGATTTTTACTATGCAGCAGGGTGAGGAGACAGGCCCTAAGTCTAGGGAACGGGGGTCGTACCCCGTGCTTTTGGCACTATTCTGAATCAAAATCATATTAGCCATGCAGCCAACTAAGCTAATACTGGCCACCCCATGAATCATTAACTTGACAGAATGAGTAGGTTTTTAATATTCTCTCTTAATCCAACTGCCTGTAGCTCATTAGAATTGACTGGGGATGAATGCTGTCAGCTAGAGCTAACAATGTCAAAGAGCTATTACATTCTAGACGTACTGACGTGTGCCTGATGACAACAACTTGTGTTTATATAACACCCATTTAATGTAATGAAAAGTACCAAAGCGGACAGGAGTGTTGAAAAGCAAAATTTGACCCTCACCCACTTAAGGAGATGTTAGGGCAAAATGGCCGAAGGCTTCATCAAAAACATGGGTTGGGAAGGGGGCATCATTAAGGATGAGAGAGAAATGGAGAGGTGCAGCGAGGGGAGGTGCAGCGAGGGAATTCCAGAACTTCGGACTCGGCAACTGAAGGCCTGGCCACCAAAGGTGAAACAATTTTAAAATCGAGGGCACAAAAAGATAGAATTAGAGGTGCGCAAACATCATCATCCCAACTTGGAAAGATATCGCCTTTCTTTTACTGTCGCTGGGTCAAAATCCTGGAACTCCCCCCCCCCCCCCCCCCCCCCCCAACAGCACTGTGGGTGTACCTACACCACAGGTTTAGGGATGGCAATAAATGCTCGTCTAACCGCCGATGGCCACATCCCGCAAATGAATTTATAAAAATTGATGCACAGCTTAACTGGAAGTCGATGTAGGTGAACAACTTCAGAGTTAACCGATGAATAGGACTTAGTAAAGACACCGGCAGCAATTTCCAGCAATATTTGCTTTTATTATCTCTTTTTAAAGTTAGTGGGGCATAAATATTGGCCAAGGCATGGTGATGGTGGGGGATGGGAATGGCCCTCAGTGGAAGGGAGATATTGCCTGGGGATCTTTTACATCCACCCGAGAGGGCAGAGAGAGCCTCACTTTAATGTTTCATCTGAAAGCCATCACCTCTGACAGTGCAGTCCTCCCTCCGCCGACATCTTGTAATGAAGTCCCTGGAACGGAGCTCGAAACTGCAACGTTCTGATTCAGAGATGAGAATGCTACCAACGGAGCCACGAGTGAACCACTGGCATGTCCCATTGCTTATTCCTCTATGTAATGTTGATGCTTCATTAAATCCTTTCATATTCAAGATTCACAAAGATTGTGGGTTGTGTGGATGGACATGTTACTAGTGTCCGGGCATCGTCATCAATCCCTTGAAATGAGGGAGATGTCTGTTCCTGGAACATGGAATTGCCAAAGCACAGAAGGAGGCCAGTTCTCTGCAAAAGCAATTTAGCTGGACCCACTCCCCCACTTCTTGTCTGGAGCTCTGCAATATTTTTCCGTTCAGGTGTTGCACCAAGGGGACAGGTTTATTTTCTTCTACTTTGCTAGACCCCCCACCTCCACCCCACCTCACCCGCACCCTTCCATGATTTGGAACATCTCTGTCAAATCTCTTAAGGAGTTTACCAGACTCCTAAACGGCCCTCTTATGGGCTGACCTGATTAATACTACACTCCTGTATGCTTCACCCAATGCCAGTATCTATGTATTTACATTGTGTACCTTATGTTGCCCTATTATGTATTTTCTTTCTTTTCATGTACTAAATGATCTGTTTGAGCTGCCCTCAGAAAAATACTTTTCACTGTACCTCGGTACACGTGACAATAAACAAATCCAATCCACTCCAAACTTCTCTTATCTGAGTGGAATTACCCCAGCTCCTCCCATCTATCTACGTAACCCAAGTCCCTCAATATTGGAGCTACTTGCATAAATCCTTCCTGCACCCTTATCCTTCTTAAACTGTGGAGGCCAAAATTGGACACAATTAGTAGAGACTGAACCAGTGTTTTGTAAAGGTTCATCATAACTTGCTTTCGTACTCTAAGCCTCCCCCCTCCGACCCCCCACATAATCCTTGCTCCAGTCCAAAAAAGCAATCATTCATCACTACTCCCTGATTCCCCTTACTCAGCCAACTTTGTATCCATGCTGCTGCTGTCTCATTTATTCAATGGGCCTCAACTTAGCTGGCCAAGCTTCATGATTTGTGTGTCCTGATGTGACTCAGCAGGCCAACCCTGGAGCCACAGGTCTGGAGGCAGAGAATACAGTAGTTGCCTTGAAGAAAGGGGCTGGGGTTCTCAAGCCAGGGACCTGCTCTCTCTCCCTCTGCTTTTGTCGCTTCTCTCTAGCAGAGGTTATGCAGGCGGTTTCCAACTGTGTTGCAGCTTGTTGGATGAGGCGCTACCACATAGCACGGTTCGCGGCAATTTCCTCCCACGCACCAATGTCAATTCTCCCCTTTACACTGAGGCCTTCAGGCTTGCCATCCTTAAGTTGTGAGAAAGGGTCTGCTTCGAAGCCGATAATTTGGCAAGCGGCTGCAACACCCGGACCAGTGCACAGCCATAGTTGTGATGCCGGGGGAATTGGCTTCAGTAAGGATGCTGGAGTTTCTTCACCCGAGGTGGGCTGGTGGAGCAGACAGACGGACTGCGTAAAAGGTTTAGGGGTACAGATGGGACCACTTTCACTTTATTATGAGAGAACTTTAATTTTTAGATACTCACTGGCTGTTAAAAGGGTTTAAAGGCCGCAGGTGGGAAGAGCAGCCAAATGACCCCCATCCCAGGAAAGACCCCTGACCTGAGCCCCTCCAGCCCAGCACAACTCCCCCCCCTCCCCCGAACCCCACCTCCCATGAAGGACCCCCCTCGATATTCTGGAGGTGTTTGTAGGGAGGGTGCTCACCCCCTTGCCACCCCTCGGATTGTGAGCCGCCAGGTCCTCATTTCTCAGGACTGGCACCAAATCACGGCAGCGGGAGCATCCCAGGAGTCAGGGGAATTGGGGGACCAACATAAACCCCATTTTTGGCGCTACGCCCGAATCAGCGGGCCATCGGGATTCTCTCTACTGGCGGGCGGCCCCGGACAATCCCGACCTTAGATACACGAAAGGTGGCAAATGTTTGGGAATTGTCTTGATCAAATGGTAATTTATGCATGGATAGCAATCAATTCTAAATCTGAGATCGGTAGTAATTGTTTACCTAAAGATACTGGGTTGGAATCTCCGGTCCTCCAGCCGTGTGTTACTTGCCGGCACACCCTCGGCGGCAGTGGGATTTTCCACTCCCCCCACCAGCCAATGGGATTTCTCATTGTGGCCACCCCACGTCGCCGGGAAAACGCGTGGGCTTGGTGCGGAATGGAGAATACCGCCGACGGAGAATTCACCCCACTCTTTGCAGTTGTGGCCACCTCATTACAGAAAGAATGTAATTGCATTAGAGAGGGTACAGAGGAGATTTACAGAGATGGTGCCAGGGCTGAAAAATCACAGCTATGAGGAGAGATTGGATAGGCCGCAATTGTTCTCCTTGGCACAGAGGAGGCTGGTGGGAGATTTGATTTAGATGTACAAAATTCTGAGGGGCCTGGATAGAGCGGATGGGAAGGGCCTCTTACTTCATCAGAGAGATCAGTGACTCGGGGCGTGGATTTAAACTGATTGGTGGAAGGTTTAGAGGAGAGATGAGGAAATGTTTCTCCCAGAGGGCGCTGGGGGTCTGGAACTCACTGCCTGAAAGGGTGGTCAAGGTAGAAACCCTTGACTCATTTAAAAGGTGCCTGGATGTGCATCGGTAACGCCGTAACCTATGCTGGAAAGTGAGATTGGACTGGGTGGCCCGTTGCTGTGGCCAGTGCAAAGCATGATGGGACAAGTGGCCATCTGTTGTTCTGCAAACCTTCAATGATTCAATGGTTTGATATCAGGTGATCTGAGGCAATGGCAGGCCTATGGAATTAGGTCGCAGGTCAGTTGTGATCACGTCAAAAGGCTCACACAACATGCTCGAGGGGTTAAATGGCTGGCTCTTGTTCCTATGTTCCTGTTTTGCCCGGTGTGATTGGGCTGTTTGCAACTCACCCCATTCCCGCCGAAGTCAATAGTAGGCAATATTGGGTGGTGACAAATAGATGGCAGACCCCATCCATTAACTTATTAGGTTAAAATTACACCCCCCACCCTCGTCTCCCCCTCCAAACTTGAAGCCGAGAACACTAAAGGAAATGAGGAATGAATGAACAGTCAGCACACCTTTATCTTCTTATTTATTTCTGGTCAATGTTATTACTGTTGCACTACTGAAACTATTTAAGCCTGTTCTTATCTTACTTCTGACAGTCCAGAGGGGCTGAAAAAGAAAACCTACCTCCAGATGTTTCTCGTAGAACTGAGTATTTCAGATTTCCAATGTAATAGATCTTTTCATTGAAATAGGAGTGTTTTTTTTTTACTTTGAACAGTTATTGTGGTCCATAGGTAATTTGATGTTTCAAGGACTGCTTTTCATTTGATTTTCTAAAACCCCTGTGATCTGACCTAAATATGATTTATTATACATCTCCGACAACACTTGAGCAGGAATATTATTTTGTGCACAGCCATGTGCATTCCAGATAGCGAGTCCCAAATGAGGAGAGCTTGGAAGGGTCAGAGGGTGCCTCTGTGGAATAAAAGCAGAGATGCGTCACTGGGAAGAGGCATTGCACTTGAAGGCTGCATCCGCAACAGCTCCTTTATCACCATTTCATCAAAACAGCTGAAAACAAATTACAAGGAAAACAATCGAAATTCAGCCGGGAGGGTGGAGAAAAAAAAACAGCTCATTAACCTCGTCTCTGGAGTGAATTGGAAGCTTACCTTCATTGATGGGCCAGAATTTACTGTCAAAATCAGAGCAAGGCTTACATTTATTTATGTGCAAATCTCCCAGCAACGTCAAGCAAGGACAGATGTATGTTCAAATGTGAAAATCTGGGAGTTGATGTTCAACATATGCAGCCCTCTGGAATTGTGCCTCACCGTTCAAATGCCGTCAAACAGCGTGAAGTTTCTGTGCTGGTGTTGTAGACATGAACAACTCTTACCGTACAAAGTTAGGACTTATCCATTCCAGTCTCAGGACCCTTTTTCATGGAATGAATGGTACAGTACAGAAAAAGGCCATTCAGCCCATTATCACTGTAACAGCTCTTTAGAAAAACTATCCAATTACCACAAAAACTACTTCCCTGCTCTTTCTCCATAGCCCAGTAACTCCTTTCCCTTCAATTATTTTACTTTTCAATATTAGCTTTGAATCTACTTCCACCTCCTTTGAGTACATTCCAGGTCACAAGAACTGGACTGAAAATCCAGAGACCCAGGGTATCGCTCTGGGTGCGAATCCCACCAGATGGTGAAATTTAAATTCAATAAAAATCTGGAATTAAAAGTCAGACGATGACCATGAAACGATGGTTGTAAAAACCCATATGGTTCACTAATGTCCCTGCGGGAAGGAAATCTGCCATCCTTACCTGGTCTGGCCCACATGTCATACCAGACGTACAGCAATATGGTTGACTCTTAACTGCCCCTCAAGGGGCAATTAGGAATGGGAAACTGTTGGCCCAGCTGATGACGCCCATGTTCCATAAAAGAATAAAAAGAAAATGTCCTATCTGGTTGCTTTGCCAATCACCTTGAATCTGTAATCTGGTCAGAAAGTTTTTCTTTATCAAATCTGGAACAGGCCTATCAAATCTATTTCAAAAGTATGAAAAGTCTTGATTACTGACGGACAACTTCCCGTACCAGCCTCCCCGAACAGGCGCCGGAATGTGCGACTAGGGGCTTTTCACAGTAACTTCATTTGAAGCCTACTTGTGACAATAAGCGATTTTCATTACATTTTTCATTTCATTTCATTTCATTTCTCACAACCTCTCTGGGGCTGAAAACCATACGTTTTCATACCTAGAATGTCGACACCCAACTCTACTTCACCTCTACCTCTCTTGAGTCGTTTGCTGTTACTAAATTGTCAGTCTTTTTATCCAATACCGGATACGCAAAGTTTTTCTCCAATTAAATATTTGTAAGACTGAAGCCATTGCTTTTTGGTCCCCTAACTCTATTCCCTAGCCACTGACTCCATCTTTCTTCCTGACAACATGAGATAAAACCAACCCTGGTGTCATATTTTGCCCCAAGGTGAGCTTCCGACCACATATTTGCACCATCAGTAAGACGACTTATACCCACCCGGTACCATCCTTTGATTTTGTCCCTGCTTCAACTCATCTGCAACTGAAACCCTTATTCATGCCTTTTGGTAATTTTAGGGCACAGTTCTCCAGAAAGATTTCTAAGTGTGGTAGCGAGCAGGAATTGAGCCGAGCTTCCCGGCGCTCGGCTCAGCGAGGTCGGCAGCGCTATTCAACGCTAATTGGTCCACTTAACAAGGTGCACAGGCTTCTCAGCTCAAATGAAGGCTCGCCGGTCAATTCCCCGGGACCGTGTTCACCATCCCCCTGCAAACAAGGTCGAGCAGCACTTAAACAGCGCTTGCTCAGCCAACCCCACTCAGCCCGCGGCCATGGCACTGAGAAGACTGGCCCCAAGATTCGGGAATGCAGACCTGAGGAGGCTCCTTAATGTGGTGGAGTCCAGGAGGGATGTCCTCTTCCCCTGATGGTCCCAGAGGGTGAGCCACAAAGCAGCCAGTGCCGCCTGGGATGAGGTGGCAGCAGCCGTGAGCTCAGTGAGTGTGACCCGAAGAATTGGCCTCCAGTTCCGTAAGAGGGTCAACGACCTACACCAGACAGCACGAGTGAGTAGACACCAACGCGCCACCACCCCGAGAGCTTTCCGCCCCCACGTGAGCATTCCACCCCCCCAACTCTCCATGCTGCCCCAACCCTCTCTTCCCCCCCTTCTCCCTTCAATCCTCCCTTCACACACACCCCCCCAACCATGTGAATCATGCATGTGGCTAATGATGCCCTCTCTGTGTCTCTGCAGGAGAAGCTCTCCCACAATCACCGGGAGAGGGCCCAGATTGGCGGAGGGATGTCAGACATACACATCCTCATCACGTTCGAGGAATAGGCCCTGGAGGTGACGGGGGAGGCCGAGGACAGAGTAGTCACCAATGCCGAGGTAGGCGGACGCTGCCGAGGTGAGGATCCACTAGGCCCCACTCGGAGGACCTGTCACACGTGAGTTGTTATTGCCTAACTGCCTGACCCATCCCTCCCACTGACCACATGTCCATTCTCCTGCAGGATCTCCAGCCGATGGCACCGGCCTACCCCGGGTGGCTCCCTCCCCTGCCTCCCATGAGACCTCGGAGGAGGAGAGCTCCGAGGATGCCACGATTGACGCATCACAGCTGTCATCCCCACCCTCCACCAGCGCAGAGGCACGACCTTGGTTGGAAATATTAGTGGACAATTTTCTGGGGCACAATCTGGTGAGCACCACACAGTTGCTGATGTACATCAGGTGGAGGCAGGAATCCCCAGGCAAGACAGCAATCGGAGGTCTGCTGTATCCCAGGACCCAGCTGGGTCCCAGACTGACACTGAGCCTGTGGCACAGAGGTACTCGGAGCTGATGGAGGCGTTCGGGTGTGGTGAGGACATTCAGAGGGAGATGGCAGCGGCACTCCAGCAGATCCATAGCCACTTGGAGGAGTCACAGAGGCTATGGGCACAGGAGATGTCACCGGCAAAGCTTGGCACCGAGGCCAACACTGCTTGCGTTGTGACCACAGTGGAGAGCCTGGTGCACGACGTTGGCACCATTAGTGAAGGTGTCCAAGGTGTCACGTAGTCGGTGATGGCCATAGTTGAGGATGTTTGCTCCATAGCTGAGGAGCGTTTGACAAAGTCCCGCATAAGAGATTATTGTGCAAAATTAAAGCGCATGGTATTGGGGGAAATGTATTGAGGTGGATAGAAAACTGGTTGGAAGAGTGGAAACAAAGAGTCGAGATTAATGGGTCCTTTTCAAATTGGCAGGCAGTAACCAGTGGGGTACCACAGGGATCGGTGCTGGGACCCCAGATATTCACAATATATATTAATGATTTGGATGAGGGAACAGAATGTAACATCTCAAATTTTGCAGATGATACCAAATTAGGTGGGAGAGTAAATTGTGACGAGGATGCAGGGATCCTACAGCAAGATCTGGACAGGTTGGGCGAGTGGGCAAATCAATGGCAGATGCAGTATAATTTGGATAAGTGTGAGGTCATTCACTTTGGAAGCAATAACAGGAAGGCAGATTACTACCTGAATGGTTGTAAATTGGGAGAGGGGAGTGTGCAGCGGGACCTGGGTGTCCTTGTGCACCAGTCGCTGAAGGTAAGCATGCAGGTACAGCAGGTGGTAAAGAAGGCTGATGGTATGTTGGCCTTCATTGCGAGAGGTTTTGAGTACAGAAGCAGGGATGTGTTGCTGCAATTGTACAGGGCCTAGGTGAGGCCACACTTGGAGTATTGTGTGCAGTTTTGGTCTCCTTCTCGGAGGAAGGATATTCTTGCTCTCGAGGGAGTGCAGCGAAGGTTTACCAGACTGATTCCAGGGATGGCGGGACTGTCATATGTGGAGAGATTGACGAGGTTGGGATTGTTCTCGTTGGAGTTCAGAAGAATGAGGGGGGTTCTCATAGAGACTTATAAAATTCTAACGGGACTAGACAGGGTAGATGCAGGAAAGATGTCACCAATGATGGGTGTGTCCAGAACCAGGGGTCACAATCTGAGGATTAAGGATTAACCATTTCAGACAGAGGTAAGGAGTCATTTCTTCACACAAAGAGTGTTGAGCCTGTGGAATTCATTCAACGGGCGTGACACCCCCTGCCTTTTCGACTCCGGGAGCATGGAGAGCTTTATTCACCCAGAAACGGTAAGATGTTGCTCCTTGCGCACCTATCCCGCCTCCCAAACTATCGCCCTTGCATCTGGGTCCCACTCGGTCCAAATTGGGGTATTGTGTCGCGAACCTCACGATCCAGGGCGCCGAATACGCCCGTTTCAAACTTTATATCTTCCCTCACCTCTGCGCCCCCCTGCTGCTCGGTCTGGACTTTCAGTGTAGCCACTGAAGCCTGACACTGAAGTTCGGCGGACCCTTGCCCCCACTCACGGTACGTAGCCTGGCAACACTTAAAGTTGCACCACCCCCCCTCTTCGCGAACCTCACTCCCGACTGTAAGCCCATCGCCACCAGGAGTCGGCGGTACAGTGCCCAAGACATGACTTTCGTCAAGTCAGAGGTTCAGCGGTTACTGAAAGAAGGGGTCATAGAGGCTAGCAACAGCCCCTGGAGAGCACAAGTATTGGTAGTCCGGCCTGGGGAAAAGCAACGAATGGTGGTGGACTATAGTCAGACCATAAACCGTTTTACGCAACTCGATGCGTACCCACTTCCCCGCATAGCAGAAATGGTTAACCAGATCGCCCAGTATCGGGTATTCTCCACGGATGATCTAAAATCCGCCTATCATCAGCTCCCTATCCGCCCGGAGGACCACCCCTACACGGCCTTCGAAGCAGCCGGTCGGCTCTTCCACTTCCTCAGGGTCCCTTTTGGCATCACAAATGGGGTCTCCATTTTTCAAAGGGCGATGGATCAAATGGTGGACCAGTACAGCTTATGGGCTACATACCCGTACTTGGACAATGTCACCATCTGCGGCCATGACCAGCAGGACTACGACGCAAACCTGAGAAAGTTCCTCCAGACCGCCCGGGCCCTCAATCTGACATAGAAATGCGTTTTCCACACAACCCGACTAGCTATCCTCGGCTACATCGTGGAAAACGGGGTCCTAGGCCCAGACCCCGAGAGCATGCGCCCCCTAAAGGATACCCCTTCCCTGTAGCCTCAAGGCACTCAAACGGTGCTTGGGGCTCTTTTCCCATTACGCCCAGTGGATCCCCAGATTTGCGGACAAAGCCCGACCGCTCATTAAGACCACGGCTTTTCCCCTGACGGCTGAGGCCCGGTCGGCCTTCAGTCGTATCAAGGCCGATATCATCAAGGCCGCCATGCATGCGGTGGACGAAACCATCCCCTTCCAGGTAGAAAGCGATGGATCAGATGTCACCCTGGCTCTTACCCTCAACCAGGCAGGCAGGCCAGCAGCTTTTTTCTCCTGAACCCTCACCGCCTCGGAAATTCGGCACTCCGCAGTCGAGAAGGCGGCACAAGCCATTCTGGAGGCCATGCGGCACTGGAGGCAATACCTAGCTGGTAGGGGGTTCGCCCTCGTCACAGACCAATGGTCAGTAGCCTTCATGTTTGATAACGCACAATGGGGCAAAATAAAAAATGATAAAATTTTGAGATGGAGGATCGAACTCTCCATCTATACGTATGATATTACATATCGTCCGGGGAAGCTCAATGAGTCCCCAGATGCTCTGTCCCGCGGCACATGCGCCAGCGTGCAGAAAGACCGTCTGCGGGCCATCCATGATGACTTCTGTCACCCGGGGGTCACCCGGCTTGCTCATTTCATCAAGTCCTGCAACCTACATTACTCCACCGAGGAGGTCAAGGCCATGACCAAGGCTTGCCAGATCTGTGCAGAGTGCAAACCGCACTTCTACCGTCCAGACAAGGCTCGCCTGGTGAAAGCCTCTGGGCCTTTTGTGCGACTAAGCGTGGACTTCAAAGGGCCCCTCCCGCAACATTTATTTGCTCACTGTCATCGACGAATTCTCCCGCTTCCCCTTCACTGTCCCCTTCCCCGATATGACCTCGGCCACCGGAATCAAGGCACTGCACAGCATCTTCACCCTGTTTGGTTTCACCGCCTATATCCACAGCGACCAGGGTACATCGTTCATGAGCGATGAGCTGCGTCGGTATCTGCTCAACAAGGGCATAGCCTCGAACAGAATGACCAGCTATAACCCGCGGGCAGGTGCAGAGGGAGAACACGACAGTTTGGAAGGCTGTCCTTCTAGCCCTACGGTCAAGAGGTCCCCCAACCATCCACTGGCAGGAGGTCCTACCCAATGCCCTACAGTCCATTAGGTCGCTCCTCTGCACGGCCATGAATGAGACCCCTAACAATCGCTTGTTTGTCTTCCCCTGGAGCATCGCTTCCACGTTGGCTGACCTCTCCGGGACCAGTTCTGCTCCGGAGGCACGTGAGGAGCCATAAGACGGACTCTCTAGTTGAGAGGGTCCAGCTGCTGCATGCAAACCCCCAATACGCCTACGTCAAGCACCTCGATGGAAAGCAAGACACAGTTTCCCTGCGAGACCTGGCACCCGCTGGCTCTCCCACTGATGCCCCCCCTTCTACCGACGCTCCCCTCCCCGCACCAGCTGCCGACCCCAACCGCGCCCCCCCCTAGCGCCCCCTTCCCCCCCGCCAGCGCCAATCATCCTAGTCACCCCGGATACCCCCCCTGCTCCAACACGGGCAAAGGCTCAGACCACCGTGCTCCCGGATATACCCCCACCGAAGACGACCGTGTCCACTGCACCACCACCAGAGTTGAGAAGGTCAACACGGACAATCGGACCACCCAAAAGACTGGACATGTAATTCCATTTCACCCCCGACGGACTATGCATTTTTTTAAAAACAGGGGGTGAATGTGATGAATGATAACTGTACCTTTAATGTCATGATCCCTTTAAGACCGGGTTTGGAACCCTGGGGGACTCCGCCTCTGGCTCCACCCCCCCCCCCCACCCCCCACCCCCAGGGAGCCATATATAAGGTAATGTTTAGTGGGCAGTGAGCAGTGAGCACACTTCTCGGTAGCTGACTGGTTCTCTGCTAATTAAAGCCTTTGTATTACCAATCATCTCTCTCGAGTTGTAATTGAGGGTATCTCAATGTGATCATTTTTGCCACTTCTCAGGCAATGTACTGAAAGCCAGCCACGGGGCCAGTTTAGCTCACTTGGCTTGGCAGACGGTTCGGGATGCAGAGCGAGGCCAGCAGTGTGGGTTCAATTCCCGTACCGGCTGAGGTTATTGATGAAGGCGCCACCTTCTCAACCTTGCCTGAGGTGTGGTGACCCTCAGGTTAAATCACCACCAGTCAGCTCTCCCCCTCAAAGGGGAGAGAGCCTGTGGTCATCTGGGGCTATGGCGACTTTACATTAAAAGCCAAAAAAAGAAGAAAGTGGTTAAAAAAGTGTGCGGGAATTTGAGTTTGACAAATACAGGCATAGAGTTCAAAAGCGAGGAAGTCATGTTGAAGCTTTATAAAATAGTGGTTCAGCCTTAATTGGAATGTTTTGTCCACACTTTAGGAAGGTGTGTTAGGCTGTGCAGAGAGTCTGGAGAAGGTTTATGAGAATGGTTTCAGGGACGAGAGACTTCTCTGATGAGGATAGGGTTGAAGAAGACGGAGCTGTTCTTAGAGAAAGTTGAGAGGTGAGTTGTGTTCACAATCATGAGGGTCTAGACCGAGCAGAGAGAAAATGTTCCCTTTGGTGGAGGGGTCGAAAGCCACAGGACACAAATGATTAGCAAAAAAAAGGCAACAAGAGGAAAAGCTTTCTTACACGATGGTGGTGAGGATCTGAAATGCACTGCCAGTGTGTGTTGGAGACAGATTCAATTGTAGATATCAAAAGGAACTTGGATAAATTAAGTTAAACACAATGCAGAGATACAGTGAAAGCGCAGGGTACTTGGTTAGCTGAATTACTCTTGCAAAGAGCTGGGACGGACTCAACGGGCCAATTGGCCTCCTTCTGTGCTGTGACCATTCTATGTTTCTAGATGGTGTGATCCTGTCCTTTATTCTCGTTAGAGGAATAAGTCTGAATAAACAGGAAGAAAGGGGGTACTGGGAGGTGAGTTAATTGTATTGTAACATGATGCTTATTATTGGCTACAGTTTGAAAATAACTGAAGAATTCCAAAAAATACAATAGAAAAAAATGTCTTGAGGGCGAACCTCCTAAAGTAGAAGTTGTTAATATGCTAACTGAAAAAACGGTGGGAGGTTGGCAGCACAGAAAGTGGGCCTGTTGATTCATTGTCCTCGAGAAGGTGGTGGTGAAATTAAAAATGAAAAATGAAATGAAAATCGCTTATTGTCACAAGTAGGCTTCAAATGAAGTTACTGTGAAAAGCCCCTAGTCGCCACATTCCGGCGCCTGTTCGGGTAGGCTGTTACGGGAATCGAACTGTGCTGCTGGCCTGCCTTGGTCTGCTTTCAAAGCCAGTGAGCTGGCTTCTTGAACCGTTGCTCTCCATTGGGTAGGTACATCCACAGTGCTATTAGGTAGAGAGTTCCAGCATTTTGACTCAGTGACAATGAAGGAATAGTGATATAGTTCCAAGGTCCTCCCTTCCTAACAGCACTGTGGGAGTACCTACATCACATGGACTGCAGTGGTTCAAGAAGGCAGCCCACCACCATCTTCTCAGGGGCAATTAGAGATGGACAACAGAAATGCTGGCCTAGCCTGCATCGCCTACCTCCCAACAAAAATTGTCAGGGTGGTGCGTGACTTAGAGGGGAGCTTCCTAAGTGCTTGCTGCCCTGGTTCTTCTGGATGGTAGAGGTTGCGGATTTGGAAGGTGCTGTGGATGGAGCCATGATGAATTATTGCAGTGTGTCCACAATGCAAAGAGATACCTCACCCTTCTCATCTCTTTAGCTGTACTTGAGCAGCTCATGAATGGGATGCTGAGTAAATGCACTCGGTAGTGGAGATGGAGTCGATGAAGCAAGGAGGAGGGCTTCCGATTTCCCATGGTGGTTCCTTGCTGCGTCATCACGGTAGCGAGGAAGCAGGATTGAAAGTTAGCCTGATTTCACCATTACCTTCAGATTATATTGATGGCCTTCACTGCCTGTAGGTTCATCAATCTGATTCTTGGTGTTTTACCTGATAGTACGTGCAGGAAGTCAATTGATTTGTGGCAGTATGTAGAATACTAATGAATTGGGAGCTTCCTATTCTTAAACCACTGACTTTTATAAATGCTAATCTGACTTGTCTTTCTTGTACTTTTGGTAATATCTCACCAGAGGTTTCAACCTTTTAAAAACCCAATTCTGGAATAATACACTTGCTAGGTTGAAAGTTGTCAACCTTGCCCGATGCCACAGGTCTACACTGTGTTCTGAGAATACAAATTGGGCTGTAGTAAGCATTTAAGTCACTCTCAGAGAAGTAAAAGAGAAGTATTTGCGATGGAAACATCTGAACTGCCACCCTGATGTGACTGATTGTATCCACTAACATGTCAAAGGAGAAGGGTTCATTGTTTTACATTCTCTCGGTTCAAAAGTCACGCAATCCCAATTTTTATTTCTACCTTTCTTTCTCCTCCCTGGCAGATCGAGGTTAGCAGAATTCCAAATGAGCTGTCAGCCTTCCACACAGTCTGTAAGCGGCTGTCTCAGGGAGAACTATGCTGCATGTCTGCTCTCGTACACTGGGATTATAGGTAAGATCCAGGGCTTTTAGCTGCCATGTTACTTCAATTTTGTAACTAAATTCTCTGCTTGTTAAGACGAAGGATGATACAGCTGGAGAACTGAACACCTTCCTGATTCAGAACATCACTACCACCAGTAAACATTCCCCAGTGGATTCCGCACATTGTGTGTTCGGTGCAGAGTACTGCACATTCTACCCTTTCCCAATCATATAAGGAGAGAAAAGAAAAGGGCTCTCAAGCCTTTCTGATGACCCAAAGTGTTTCAAAGCCATTAAAGTACTTTTGAAGTACAGTCACTGTTGCAATGTAGAGAATAAGAAAGTCACTTTTGCACTCAGCAAGATCCCACAGACAGTGATGACCTGATAATCTGTTTATTTTTGAAGGTACTGGTTGGGGAACATTGACCAAGGTGCTGGGGAGAACTTGCCCATTTTCAAAATGCTCACTCAATAGATTTTGGAGGTGGGAGTACTAGCACTGAGCCATGTCTGACACTGCCTTGCCAGTATGATCCTGTCTACCCCTTGATGTATGTTCACTTCCCAGCAGCAGTCGCTGGGCGTCAGCCCAATTGGTTACTTTGAACTCCTTCACACGGTGACCAAGGCAAGGAAATTACTCAGTGCATGGAAGGATGACTTCATCTTTTATTCTCCCTTACGATTTCATCTTTTTTTCTCCCCTTTTTTATATAAACCCCCTTCCAGAAATTAGAAACTTTGGCCAGAATTTTATATTGCTCGTGTGGGCATGTGCCCAATATGGAAACGCATAAAATTGTGCGAGAAGGCAGCAGACGCACCTCCCGACGTTGTTGAGCAGTCGAGCAATATTTCAGTGGCAGGCGTCAGAGTCAAAAGCGCTCCCGCCGACAGTCACACTGGATTAAGGGGCCTGTCTGTTTTAATTGGGGGTGGGGGGGCGATTGGCCAGGCGGTCTTTACGTTTTAGCTTGAACCTCGTTCCAGGGCGGAATCAAATGTCAGGACTGAAATAAAATTTATAAAGTTGTCTGGGGACTGAGGCCTGTGTTTGAATGCACTGTCTAGACACTCTTTGCGTAGCTTTTCCGTCGCTATTTATTCTTCACAGGTCTGCAGCTCCTTAAGACAGCTTCACAGCGACTGTCCGCTGAGTGAGCACAATAAAAGCACCATCCCCTGCACGCTCCCTTTTCTCAGCGACCACCATCATTCTGCCCTCCCGGCAACACTCAAACTTTCACGGAATGTGTTTCAAGCTGGATGATGGTTAATTGGCCAGCCAGCGTGAAATTGCTCTCTGTCCCAACCGAGGCCAGGAATGTGTTTCAAGCCCACTTCTGGATCCACCGAATGCACGTGTTCGACGGGCAAAAGAATTCAGGCCCTTGAGTGTTTTCGGCAGGTGTGTTCACAGCTAACACATGCGCTGAAGTATCATTCTGAAAACATCTGCAGTGATAGAGCTGAACCAATATAAGGTTTATTCTTTTTAAAATAAATTTAGAGTACCCAATTCTTTTTCTTTTCAATTTAGGGGCAATTTAGCGTGGCCAGTTCACCTACCCTGCACATCTTTGGGTTGTGTGACTGAGACCCACGCAGACACGGGGAGAATGTGCAAACTCCACACAGACAGTGACCCGTGGCTGGGATTGAACCCAGGTCCCCGGCACCGTGAGGCAGCAGTGCTAACCACTGTTCCACCGTGCTGCTCCATGGCTGTACAGTGGTTAGCACTGTTGCTTCACAGCACCAGGGACACGGGTTCAATTCCCATCTTGGGTCACTGTCTGTGCGGAGTCTGCACATTATGCCCGTATCTGCGTGGGTTTCCTCCAGTTACTCCGGTTTCCTCCCACAATTCCGAAAGACGTGCTTATGTGAATTCTCCCTCTGTGTACCCGAACAGGCGCCAGAATGTGGCGACTGGGGGATTTTCACAGTAACTTCATTGCAGTGTTAACGTAAGCCTACTTGTGACACTAATAAAGATTATTATTTATGATTATATAAGGTTTATGAGCACAACTCTGACAAACTATGTACCGGTGATCCTCATTCATGGTCCCTCAAAGATGCCCATCAAAACCTCCTTTTTGTGCTGCTGTTAATCTTTGATCTTTATCTCTTCTGACAGGTACCGTGATCACCCCAAACTACATTGACAATTCCAGCTCCAATGTAGCACCCTGGTGTACCTGCAGTGGCAGTGGAAATCAAAGGGGTGACTGTGAGAGCTTCCTCAACCTCTTCACGGATAACATCTGCCTCAGTGAGTAAGGCCGCTTTGTATCGGGAAGTAACTGACATTTAATTTATCGCCGAAAGCAAAACTGAAATACTGCGGATGCTGGAAAAGTGAACGAAAACAGCTCTCACATTGGTGGATTGCTACATCAGACCCAGGGAGAGGAGGTTGGGCCTGGTGCTCTCGTACTGCTACATGGCCCATGCGTTGGCCCACACCCTTGACCGTCCCTTCCCCCATGACATTCCTTGGTCTTGCCTCTTCATTTGCCAGATTACCAATATCTTCCTCTGCTGCAAACAATTACACCTCCTCCGGACCCAGCTTTGCTTCTTTACTCGTCCCATTATTACCTCCTTCTGCCTCACGTCACCATCAGTTTGGTCATTCTGACTGCCATCCCATTGAAGACCTTTCCCTTTAATTCTGTCCTGCTCGTCTTTTCCTGGCTTGGCCCTTGAAAGGCAGAAAGATCTTCATCTCAAAAGCACCACTCGCGACCTCCACCTGTCCAAGTGTAGCCATTGCTACGATGTCAGGAAAGTTGTTCATTACCAGCGTTTTCCGGTTCAACAACAACTTTTATTTGAATAGCACCCTGAACATAATGAAATGGGAGCATTATAAATCAAAATTTGACTCGGGGCCATCGAAAGATTTATTAATGCAGGCAGAGAGGTATATTAAGGAGCATCTTCAAGGTGGAAAGTGATACAGAGGGGGAGAACTTTAGGGAGGTAATTCCAGAACTGAAGATATGGCCACCAATAGTGGAGTGACTAAATCCAAAAGTCGGAATTAGAGGAGCACAGATATCACATTGGAAATGACAAATAGGAAGGGAGCAGACCAGGAAGGGATTTAAAGGGATGATAAAGCCTCGTCCCCCTGCCTGACATCCAGCATCTGTGAGGCCTGAGTTGTGCATCGAGTGCTTTCGTTGCAGGCTCTTTGGCATCTGAGAAGGGAATGAAACATTGGGTTCCTCCACCTCAGGTGGACCCATTATCACACCAGGATATCAGGTAGAATCTTTTTTTGTAAGGTTTTTTTTTGTAATACATCAATCTAGGTTATATAAAGTTTAAATAAGCTACAATTGAGGATTCAAAACCAACTGTCAATCTATTTCGGTTTATATTTGACAAAAGTAGGAACTCATGATTTTTCCAAGAACGAGGAGCAGGAACAGGTAATTCAGCCCCTTGAACCCGCTCCAACGTTCAATACGATCTTGGCTGACCTCATCTCGACCTCAACTCCACTTCCCTGCCCACTCCCCATAACCCCAACCAAGGGGAACCTTCCTATTAGAGTGCCTTCAGGGATCTGTGAAAAAGTATCCAAGATCCATCTGTTCCTCTGAGCTTCTTAGTGTCCTGCCATTCATTACATACTCCCTTGTCCCGTTTCGTCTGCCAAAGTGCTTCACCTCGTACTTATTAGGGTTAAATACCATCTGCCACTGCTCTGCCCATCTGACCAACAGATGGATCTTGGATACTTTTTCACAGATCTCTGAAGGCAGCAGAGGAAGTGAATAGGTAGTTAAGAAGGCATATGAGACAGTTGACTTTACCAGTCGTGACATAGAATATCAGAGCAAGGAGGTTATATTGGAGCTGTACAGAACGTTGGTTAGGCCACACCTGGAATACTGTGTGCTGTTCTGGTCACCTCGCTATGGGAAGGATAGGAAGGAGGTGACTGCACTGGAGGAGGTACAGATTCACCAGGATGTTGCCGGGGTGCAGTGCCTGAGCTACAAGGAGAAATTGGATATGCTTGGATTGTTTTCTTTAGAGCAGAGAAGGCTGGGTGGGGGGGGGGGGGGGGGGGGGGTAAGGTATGATTGAGGTGTGTAAAAACATGAGGGATTTGGACAAGGGCAGCACTGTAGTATAGTGGCTAGCACTGTGGCTTCACAGCGCCAGGGTCCCAGGTTCGATTCCCGGCTTGGGTCACTGTCTGTGCGGAGTCTGCACGTTCTCCCCGTGTCTGCGTGGGTTTCGTCTGGGTGCTCCGGTTTCCTCCCACAAGTCCTCCCACAAAAACGTGCAGTTAGGTGAATTGGACATTCTGAATTCTCCCTCTGCGTACCCGAACAGGTGCTGGAATGTGGTGTCTAGGGGCTTTTCACAGTTCATTGCAGTGTTAATGTAAGCCACCTCTCTAAACGTGCTAACCACGTAACGCTCAGCCTCGCGGATGCACCAGGGGGTCTCCAGCCGCTGCTCAAGCTCCGAAATCCGGAACTCTAGTTTCTGTAGCTGGGAGCACTTCCCACACATGTGGTCATCTGGGACACCGGTGGGGTCCAGGACTCCCCACATGTGACAGGCCACACATTCCACTCAGGTCTCCTCATCTGACATGCCTTAAAGCTAAAAATTTATATCTTAGACTAGAATAAATCTAAATAAAAGTCATACTTTTCCCATCAAATAATACGTTTTTTTTTAGTTTCAGCTCTTTAGAGACAGTCCCGAATATCAATTACTCACCGACTAATCACCTTTACTGCTTTCCTGTGTAACCATTCTTGGATTTTATTTCAAATACTGCGCGTTAATTGAGAAGTAGGGCGGAATTCAACCACACGTTTCTGAGGACATGATCTCTCGGCCTCATTATGCTCTCACTCAAGTGGCCGGTGAATAGTGGGAGGGCCAAAAACAAGAACCGCGCCAGTCGCCAAACAGTTTGCGATGCAACCGGCCCGCTTCTGTTGGCGAATCGGGATATCTCTGTAACGTGGCAAGAAAACGATTATGAAATGAAACAAAATGAAAATCGCTTATTGTCACAAGTAGGCTTCAAATGAAGTTACTGTGAAAAGCCCCGAGTCGCCACATTCCGGCGCCTGTTCGGGGAGGCTGGTACGGGAATTGAACCGTGCTGCTGGCCTGCCTTGGTCTGCTTTCAAAGCCAGCGATTTAGCCCTGTGCTAAACAGCCCCTCACCATTTAAGCCCAATTTCCATACAATTAATGGAAGCCATTCCATAGCCAACGCCTCCTGTCGTTCAGCGGCCTCCCCAGGAAGTGCTCACACTGGCACCGATTAGTGCTCCTTTTGAAAAACATGAACTTGGCGGAAGGGCTTCTGTGGGGAGCTGAGGAAGTGAGTAGCCATCGTTGCTCACAGGCAAAGAGCCCGGGGGGTGGTGGGCTTGCTGCCCCAGTGCTCGTGGCGAGTGGGGGACTCTCGGTTGGGGGTGGGGAATTTCTGCAGGGGTGGGCCGCCATAAGAGGCTGGGTGAGGTGGCATGGGGGGCAACCGGGGGGCAACCACTCACGGAACCACCATGCCGACCACTGGATTATTTCCCCATTCACCGGCCTCGTCGTGTCACCAAGACGGGCGCAATGTGGCCGGTAAATTGCGCCTGCAGTAATTTGATAGGACAGAATTTGAGTCTTGCTGAATAAATGCTGATGCTCTTGTAAATTTTCTTCCTGTAAACATCAGAAAATTCAGACCACATGTCCCAAAGACTTGCGGATCATATTAAACAACATGTCCTTTCAGCTGTTCGCAACAGGCACAGTACAGACTCTAGCCAACCAGTCCATGCTTGCAACACTCAAAACACAGTCCAGCATTAAATGAAATTCCGTGATTGAACCACATTTGCTAAACAACCCTGCGTGTGCTAAGAATTACACTGACAACCAATTTAAGAGTCAGCTCGCAGTGTGGCCCGCTTATGTGCACTAGAGGATCCATATATTCACACAGAGGACAGAAGGAACATGTACACACTTTGTGATTTTTTTCAACTAAACAAAATAGGTGACAGCCATTTCATGACTCATTGCCCAGGGCATTGCCTTTACCAATCAGAGTCAAAATGCCTGGTTTGAATTTAACAAAGCTTGGCACTTAACTGTCATCACCAGTTAACTGGTGCATTCTACATGGCAATGCCTCTGCCAATCATAGTCCACTTGCCAACCAATCAGCATTGTCTTCTCATGCAATATAGATTGTTGTTTCTTTTACAATTTGGTATTATTGTGAATGTCCTGATGAGTGCAAGGTGAAAAACTTTGACAACATGTCTCTTTTTCCAGCAATACGCAAAATTGAGAAGTAGCGAGGGGGCTAAAACTGAAAATACTGGAGCACAGCATCTGCAGATGATGGGGCAATGTTTCATTCAAGACAATGAATTAAGACTGAGGGCCTGTTGCTCCTGGGTTTAAACTTATCATCTCTTTCTTTATCTGCAGAGAATGCATTCCAAGCTTTTGGAAATGGGACAGATCTTAACACAGGCTCTAGTGTTCAACAGTCAACTCTACCTACATCACAGACTCGAGTGGACAAACACACAAACAACACGGATCTTTCACACCAAGAAGAAAATGTGTTCAGTCCATCACTAACCACACAGGTAGGAATGGAAAGTAATGTAGAGGGGAAAGGTTTTCCCGCTGTGCAGAATTGTACTCAACCTGGGTCTGGTCTAGCACAGTGGGCTAAAGAGCTGGCTTGTAATGCAGAACAATGCCAGCAGCGCAGGTTCAATTCCCGTACTGGCCTCCCCAAACAGGTGCTGGAATGTGGCGACTAGGGGCTTTTCACAGTAACTTCATTGAAGCCTACTTGTGACAATAAGCGATTATTGTCAACCACACAGTAAGGCCCCATTTTGATGCTGGGGACTGAAAGGCCATGAGCAGTTTCTATTCCCCTGCTGGCCAGGGTTGCATTAATCAGTCACTTGTCGATATCAAAACGGAGATGTTGGCCATCTTGAAAAACATTAAGGTAGATAAGTCCCCAGGGCCTGATAGAATCGACCCCAGGATACTGAGGATGGCATGGGAGGACATTTCTGGGACCTTGACAGAAATCTTAGTATCCTCATTGGCTACAGGTACGATCCCAGAGGACTGGAGTATAGCCAATGTTGTTCCTTTGTTTAAGAAGGGTAGAAAAGATAATCCAGGAAATTACAGGCTGGTGAGTCTTATATTAATGGTAGGAAAATTATTGGAGAAAATTCTTTGGGATAGGATTTACTCTAATTTGGAAACAAATAGACTTTTAGTGAGAGGCAGCATGGTTTTCTAAAGGGGAGGTCTAGTTTTTTGAGGAGGTGATGAAGATGATTGATGAAGGAATTGCAGTGGATGCTGTCTACATGGACATCAATAAAGCCTTTGGCAAGATCCCTCATGGCAGACTGGTCCAGAAGGTCAAGTCACATGGGATGAGAGGTGAGCTGACAAGATGGATACAGAACTGGCTCGGTCATAGAAGACAAACGGTAGCAGTGGAAGGGTGCATTTCTGAATGGAGGGCTGTGACGAGTGGTGTCCCGCAGAGATCAGTGCTGGATCTTTGCTTTGTAGTATATATAAATAATTTGGAGGAAAATGTAACTGGTTTGATGAGTAAGTTTGTGGACGACACAAATGTTGGTGGAATTACGGATAGCCATGAAGATTGTCAGAGGATTCAGCAGGATTTAGATTGGCTGGAGACTTGGGCGGAGAGATGGCAGATGGAGTTTAATCTGGACAAATGTGTGGTAATGCATTTTGGAAGGTCTAATACAGGTGGGAAGTAAATGGCAGAACCCTTAAGAGTATTGACCAGGCAGAGAGAATTGGGCATTCAGGTCCACAGATCACTGAAAATGGCAACGCAGGTGGAGAAGGTAGTCAAGAAGGCATACGGCATGCTTGCCTTCATCGGTCGGGAAATTGAGTATAAAAATTGGCAAGTCATGCTGCAACAGTACAGATTCTTAGTTAGGCCACACTTGGAATATTGCACACAATTCTGGTCACCACACTACCAGAAGGATGTGGAGGCTTTGGAGAGGGTGCAGAATGTTGCCTGGTATGGAGGGCATTAGCTATGAGGAGAGGTTGGATAAACTTGGATTGTTTTCACTGTAACGATGGAGGTTGAGGGGCGACCTGATGGAAGGTCACAAAACTATGAGGGGCATGGAGAGAGGGGATAGCCAGAAGCTTTTTCCCAGGGTGGTAAAGTTAATTACTAGGGATATACATTAAAGGGGAAAAGTTTAGAGGAGATGTGCGAGGGAAGATTTTTTACTCAGAGGGTCGTGAGTGGCTGGAACCCACTGCCAGGGGAGGTGGTGGCATAGTGGGCAAGTCCAGTTACATTTTAACAAATTGAACTAAATTATGGTTTGAAATTACTTACCGATGTTCCACCTCACTCCCACGGCTGCACAGAATTCCAGGGAATAATCAGGTCGTGCACGGCCAACATTCCCATTCAAGTTGTGCGCTTGTGCACGTGACAATCTTAAAAGGGTGGCGCAGGGCAACAAACAGGCCTCATCCAGCCAATAGAAATTCGAGGGAATTTTGCTGAATTCTTGGGAATTCCACTTGCACCAAACTTCCCGATTTTGGACAGTTTGCGATGCACTCCATTTTGCGACTATCCTGTGCTGCCCCCACATCAGAAGTACTCAATTGGCTGGAAAAGCAGTGGCCTATTCCTCCAGGTGAGTGGTTTTCAGTCATAAACTGGATATCGAACCGGTCACCACACATCCAAAATATAATTGAAAGCCAACAAAATTATGAACTGAATCCCCCACAAGGACCAAGGCAAATTGTAAGTGAGGCGAATACAGTCTCTTTCCCCTCTTTCGCTCTCTTCACAGACTGCCTGTGTTCTGTCCCTTCATGGGAATGCTTCCGAGGTGGGATTTACTAATATTCATATTAGTTGTGAAGACACTTGATTACAATTATGAGCTCTATATTTGACGGAGGGTTTTCATTTTCCCTATGAATGCTGAAATGGCCCTTACATCATAGCAGTCTCTTCCTTTTTCCGGGAAGAGAAATGCTGGGATTTGCCAGCAAACTATCTATATGGGGAAGGCTGCATGTACCCCCTTAAACTGAGTGGGACTGGGATGTTTTTAATTTATTCGTGGGATCTGTGCATCTGATAACAGCAGCATTTATTACCCATTCCTTGAGAAAGTGGTGGTGAGCAGTCCATGGTGTAGGCACATCCACAGTGCTGTTAGGAAGGGATTTTGACCCAGCGACGGTGACGGAACGGCAATATTGTTTCAAGCCAGGATGGTGTGTGGCTTGGAGGAGAACTTGCAGGTGGTGATATTCACATATCTCTGGTGGTGTTCCCAGGTATCTCCTGCCCTTTTAGGTGGTAAAGGTCATGGGGTTGGAAGGCACTGTCTCAGGATCCTTGGTGAGTTGCTGCAGTGCATCTTGTAGATGGTACATACTGCTGCCACAGTGCATCAGTAGTGAAAGGGGTGAATGTAGAAGGTAGTGGATGGGGTGTCTATCAAGCAGGCTAGTTTGCATTGGATGATGTCAGCTCCTTGAGCGTTGTTAGAGCTGCACTCATCCAGGCAACTGAGATTGTTCCATTACACTCCTGATATGTGCCTTGAAGAGGGCGAACTGGCTTTGGAAACTCAGAAAGTGAATTGCTCACGGCATTATTTGCTGCTCTTGTAGCCGCAGTATTTATATAGCTGGTCCAGTTCAGTATCTGATCGAGGGTATTGATGCAGTATCTGGTCAATGAGTATTGATGCAGTTAGTGGAAGGTCTCTTGGGAGGTGCATCATTCAATTTTGTATCATTGAATCAACAGGAAGATCAAGGGTAAGTGAAGTCCACTCGGCCCATCGAAGTTCTTTATTTTTACTATTAATTTTCAGGATGTGAATGCCAGTGGATGCAAGGCCAGCGTTTATTGCTCATTGTCAGTTGCCCCTGTAACAGGGATGGTGGGTAGCCATCTTAAACCACAAATAATTTGTTACAGCACAGTGGTTTGCTAGGCTGCTTCAGAGAAAAGAGTCAACCAGATTAGTGTGTGGAACCATAGTTATATTCAGGGCAGATCAGGTAAGTACAGTAGGTTTCATTCCGTAAAGAATATCAGAGAACCAGTTTGGTTTTTATGACAACCAGCGGGCTTCACAGTCACTTTTAGCAAAATGGAATTCAAATTCTTGAACCGTTGTAATGAGATAAAAACTTATATTCCCTACATGGGCTTATGAATTACAAATCTAATAATATAACTACTGCACTATTGTTCCCTGTCAGTAATGATACATCATAGTCTACTCTTTTATTTCAAACTTTATTTATTGTTTTTTTACAAAAAGGTACTTGGTAAAATACAGGCAAAGGGAAAGTTAGAAGGAAAGTTGGTGAAGAAAGAAAACAAAGGGGAAAAAAATAATAGACAGAACTGTTAAACGTGTACAGGAAAAAGAAAGGTTGTCAAAAGAACAAATAAAAGGTTGCCGGATTGAATCAAATTTTTGAATTGATCTGTGTAAGGTATATTTAGGGACACGATTTAGCGACTCTGTTGCACCCGGCATGGATCCAGGTGCAATGGTTGAATCACGCCTGAGCCCCAACTTGGGCCTTCGCTGGGTGAGATCCGGATCGGAATATTTAAATGAGCCTAATGGTTGGCCAAATGGCACTGACAGCGTGCCCAGGTGCCAGGTTGGTAGTGCCAGGGGTCGGGCCCAGTGGAGGGGGGGTGACGGGATCGAGGCTGCCGAACAAAATGGCGCCCCGATCGGCAAGGAGCCTTTCCAAGCTTGCCAGCAGGAAATAACTCTAAGTGCGGCCTCAGCGGGGAGAAGCTCCACAAGGCCAACTAAAACAGCAAAAGTACCGGTGGATAAGCACCGAGAAACATCCCGCTAAACACGCCGTTCAGTGGACTTTAACTTCAGTCCACTGTGTAGCGCCCTTAACCGTTTCAAGTTTAAGAAACATCATCATCTCCTTGGTCCTTGCAAGTGGGAGGGTGGAGCCACAGGCTTCCAATTGAATGACATAAGTCAACGTGCAATCAATGAGGCAAAGGCTAAAGCGTCTGATTGGTGGTGGTCTACAGCTATCTCATCGGGGATTACGCCAAAAATACCAATAATAGGGTTAACATCAATAGATTGCCACACCTTTATGAAAAGGTTGAGACACAGAGGCCAGAACGTAACTAGCCTTGGACATGACCAAAACATATGAAACAATGGGCGCTATCATATGGCCTCGTTGCACCCGACTCGATGATGCATCGAGGCCGTTAAATCTCACGAGAGGGTACGATGCTCGGGAACCCTCAGGAGATCTGACGAGATCTCGCGAGACATTATGATCTGGATCTTGCCCTCACTGGGCGGGATCCAGATTTGCATATTTAAGTGAGCAGTAATCCCACGCCTGGGAGACCTCGCTGTGGTACCATTTAGCACTGGCTTCGACAAACATGGACCAGGCGTAATGGCACTTGGGGCAGGGGGGTCTCCCAGACAATTGGGGGCCCCCAGGTGATCGGGCTGTTGGCCGGCTTCTACCCTGGCAACCATGATGCCACGGGCACCTTGGCACTGCCAGCCTGACACCTTGGCACTGCCACCTGGGAACCATGGCCATGCTACCCTGGCACTACCAGGCTGGCTGGGGCACTGCCAGGCTTACAGTGCCAAGGAGCCTGGGTGTCAAGTTGCCAATGCCAGGGATCAGGCCTGGCTGTGCCCTGCCCTTACGAGGTGGGGTGAGCCGGCACTCGAGGAGTCCCTAATCAGTAAGTTGGGGTGTTGGGTGGGGGGATCCAGAGGCCGCGGTGAGGAGCTGAGATCGGGATGGCATTTAAAAATTGCGCCCCAATCTCTTCCTGCACTGGCGCACTGAGCACATCAGTGCAGGAAATTAATGTAAGTGCAGCCTCGATGGGGCGTCCCCTAGAGGCCCAAAAATACCCAGAATTCCATTTAATAGTGGGGCTATTCTTTGCACTGAAGGCGCAAACCACAAACAGGTCCCAGCCCCCACTGTATAGCCTCCCACCCCCGATCGCTTGGGTGCCCCCTCCCAACCTCCAAGTATGGGGTGACCCAACCTGCCCCCGCCAGGACCCTTGTACGAGGGAGAATCCCACAGGGACCCCTGTAATAAACGGACCACCACAATGAGACACCTGTAATAGGGAAAACCCCTCTCGCATGGACCCCGTAATAGGAGGACACCCCACAGGCGCCCAACGCCGATCCTGATTTTCCCCCGACGCCTGATTCGCCATCCCATTGGGGAATGCATTCCGAGTGTCCCAGGACGGAGAATCCCACCCCATGAATTTGAAGCAGACCATGTCTAATACACAGCGATGAAGAAAGTACTCTGAAAAGAATCGACTGCCATAGACCGCCAGAAAGCTCAGTATTCAAGTCCTGCTCCCAAGATGCCTTAATGTCAGCTAAGAAAGGACCAAAGATTTTTTTTTGAATAATGTTATAAATGCGTGAGGAGAGCCCTGTAAACCATGTCCACATGTTTTGGGCATGCCCGGAGCTTAGAGAGTTCTGGCAAGGGTTCGCGAGGGCAATGTCCAAAGTGCTTAACACACGGGTGGTGCCGAGTCCAGAGATAGCGATCTTTGGAGTGTCAGAAGACCCGGGATTTCAGGGGGCGAAAGAGGCCGACATCTTGGCCTTTGCCTCCCTAGTAGCCCGGAGACGGATCTTATTAATGTGGAGGGACTCGAAGCCCCCGAGTGTAGAGACTTGGGTAAACGACATGGCTGGGTTTCTCAGCCTCGAGAAAATAAAGTTTGCCTTAAGAGGGTCTACGCTAGGGTTCTCTCGGAGGTGGCAGCCGTTCGTCGACTTTCTCGGGGAAAATTAAAATGTCAGCAGCAGCAGCAATCCATGGGGGGCGGGGGGAGGAGGGGGAGTGCTTCATTGGGATAGTATGGGAAGACTGAGTTGCGTGGGGTAATGCCTATTTAGTTATTATTGTATATTCTCTTTTTGCACTATGTTGAAGTTCACTCTAGTTTGTTTTGTTATTATTAGAACATAGAACATAGAACGATACAGCGCAGTACAGGCCCTTCGGCCCACGATGTTGCACCGAAACAAAAGCCATCTAACCTACACTATGCCATTATCATCCATATGTTTATCCAATAAACTTTTAAATGCCCTCAATGTTGGCGAGTTCACTACTGTAGCAGGTAGGGCATTCCACGGCCTCACTACTCTTTGCGTAAAGAACCTACCTCTGACCTCTGTCCTATATCTATTACCCCTCAGTTTAAAGCTATGTCCCCTCGTGCCAGCCATTTCCATCCGCGGGAGAAGGCTCTCACTGTCCACCCTATCTAACCCCCTGATCATTTTGTATGCCTCTATTAAGTCTCCTCTTAACCTTCTTCTCTCCAACGAAAACACCCTCAAGTCCATCAGCCTTTCCTCATAAGATTTTCCCTCCATACCAGGCAACATCCTGGTAAATCTCCTCTGCACCCGCTCCAAAGCATCCACGTCCTTCCTATAATGCGGTGACCAGAACTGTACGCAATACTCCAAATGCGGCCGTACCAGAGTTCTGCACAGCTGCAACATGACCTCCTGACTCCGGAACTCAATCCCTCTACCAATAAAGGCCAACACTCCATAGGCCTTCTTCACAACCCTATCAACCTGGGTGGCAACTTTCAGGGATCTATGTACATGGACACCTAGATCCCTCTGCTCATCCACACTTTCAAGAACTTTACCATTAGCCAAATATTCCGCATTCCTGTTATTCCTTCCAAAGTGAATCACCTCACACTTCTCTACATTAAACTCCATTTGCCACCTATCAGTCCAGCTCTGCAGCTTATCTATATCCCTCTGTAACCTGCTACATCCTTCCACACTATCGACAACACCACCGACTTTAGTATCGTCTGCAAATTTACTCACCCACCCTTCTGCGCCTTCCTCTAGGTCATTGATAAAAATGACAAACAGCAACGGCCCCAGAACAGATCCTTGTGGTACTCCACTTGTAACTGAACTCCGTTCTGAACATTTCCCATCAACCACCACCCTCTGTCTTCTTTCAGCTAGCCAATTTCTGATCCACATCTCTAAATCACCCTCAATCCCCAGCCTCCGTATTTTCTGCAATAGCCTACCATGGGGAACCTTATCAAACGCTTTGCTGAAATCCATATACACCACATCAACTGCTCTACCCTCATCTACCTGTTCAGTCACCTTCTCAAAGAACTCGATAAGGTTTGTGAGTCATGACCTACCCTTCACAAAGCCATGCTGACTATCCCTGATCATATTATTCCTATCTAGATGATTATAAATCTTGTCTCTTATAATCCCCTCCAAGACTTTACCCACTACAGACGTGAGGCTCACCGGTCTATAGTTGCCAGGGTTGTCTCTGCTCCCCTTTTTGAACAAAGGGACCACATTTGCTATCCTCCAGTCCTCTGGCGCTATTCCTGTAGCCAATGATGACATAAAAATCAAAGCCAAAGCTCCAGCAATCTCTTCCCTGGCCTCCCAGAGAATCCTAGGATAAATCCCATCAGGACCCGGGGACTTATCTATTTTCAGCCTGTCCAGAATTGCCAACACCTCTTCCCTACGTACCTCAATGCCATCTATTCTATTAGCCTGGGTCTCAGCATTCTCCTCCACAACATTATATTTTTCCTGAGTGAATACTGACGAAAAATATTCATTTAGTATCTCGCCTATCTCTTCAGACTCCACACACAACTTCCCATCCCTGTCCTTGACTGGTCCTACTCTTTCCCTAGTCATTCGCTTATTCCTGACATACCTATAGAAAGCTTTTGGGTTTTCCTTGATCCTACCTGCCAAATACTTCTCATGTCCCCTCCTTGCTCGTCTTAGCTCTCTCTTTAGATCTTCCTCGCTACCTTGTAACTATCCATCGCCCCAACTGAAACTTCACACTCATCTTCACATAGGCCTCCTTCTTCCTCTGAACAAGAGATTCCACTTCTTTGGTAAACCACGGTTCCCTCGCTCGACGCCTTCCTCCCTGCCTGACCGGTACATAATTATCAAGAACACGCAGTAGCTGATCCTTGAACAAGCTCCACTTATCCAGTGTGCCCAACACTTGCAGCCTACTTCTCCACCTTATCCCCCCCAAGTCACGTCTAATGGCATCATAATTGCCCTTCCCCCAGCTATAACTCTTGCCCTGCGGTGTACTTATCCCTTTCCATCATTAACGTAAACGTCACCGAATTGTGGTCACTGTCCCCAAAGTGCTCTCCTACCTCCAAATCCAACACCTGGCCTGGTTCATTACCCAAAACCAAATCCAATGTGGCCTCGCCTCTTGTTGGTCTGTCAACATATTGTGTCAGGAAACCCTCCTGCACACACTGTACAAAAAACAACCCATCTAATGTACTCGAACTATATCTTTTCCAGTCAATATTTGGAAAGTTAAAGTCTCCCATAATAACTACCCTGTTACTTTCGCTCTTATCCAGGATCATCCTCGCCATCCTTTCCTCTACATCCCTAGAACTATTTGGAGGCCTATAGAAGACTCCCAACAGGGTGACCTCTCCTTTCATGTTTCTAACCTCAGCCCATACTACCTCGGAAGATGAGTCCCCATCTAGCATCCTCTCCGCCACCGTAATACTGCTCTTGACTAGCAGCGCCACACCTCCCCCTCTTTTGCCTCCTTCTCTGAGCTTACTAAAACACCTAAACCCCGGAACCTGCAACATCCATTCCTGTCCCTGCTCTATCCATGTCTCCGAAATGGCCACAACATCGAAGTCCCAGGTACCAACCCATGCTGCCAGTTCCCCTACCTTATTTTGTATACTCCTGGCATTGAAGTAGACACACTTCAATCCACCTACCTGAACACTGGCCCCCTCCTGCGATGTCAAATCTGTGCTCCTGACCTCTATACTCTCATTCTCACTTACCCTAAAACTACAATCCAGGTTCCCATGCCCCTGCTGCATTAGTTTAAACCCCCCCAAAGAGCACTAACAAATCTCCCCCCCAGGATATTTGTGCCCCTCAGGTTCAGATGTAGACCATCCTGTCTGTAGAGGTCCCACCTTCCCCAGAAAGAACCCCAGTTATCCAGAAATCTGAATCCCTCCCGCCTGCACCATCCCTGTAGCCACGTGTTTAATTGCTCTCTCTCCCTATTCCTCATCTCACTATCACGTGGCACGGGCAACAACCCAGAGATAACAACTCTGTTTGTTCTAGTTCTGAGCTTCCATCCTAGCTCCCTGAAAGCCTGCCTGACATCCTTGTCCCCTTTCCTACCTATGTCGTTAGTGCCAATGTGGACCACGACTTGGGGCTGCTCCCCCTCCCCCTTAAGGACCCAGAAAACACGATCCGAGACATCACGCACCCTTGCACCTGGGAGGCAACATACCAAACGCGAGTCTCTCACGCTCCCACAAAATCTCCTATCTGTGCCCCTGACTATCGAGTCCCCAATTACTAATGCTCTGCTCCTCTCCCCCTTCCCTTCTGAGCAACAGGGACAGACTCCGTGCCAGAGGCCCGTACCCCATGGCTTACCCCTGGCAAGTCCCCCCCCCCCACAAGTATCCAAAGCGGTATACTTGTTTCTCAGGGGAACGACCGCAGGGGATCCCTGCACTGACTGCTTCTTCCCAGTCCCTCTTACAGTTACCCATCTATCTCCAATCTTTGGTGTAACTAATTCCCTGAAGCTGCTATCTATGACCCCCTCTGCCTCCCGAATGAACCAAAGTTCTTCCAACTCCAGCTCCAGTTCCCTAACTCGGTCTTGGAGGAGCTGGAGATGGCAGCACTTCCTGCAGGTAAAATCAGCAGGGACACTAATGGCATCCCTCACCTCAAACATCCTGCAGGAGGAACATTGCACTCCCTTCCCTGCCATCCCTCTAACTTTCAACCAAGATCTGGCTAACAACTAAATTAAATTAAACAAAAAAATAATAATAATAATAAAATATGGTACTTACCTCACACCAATGGGTTTTATTATTAGGTTAGAGGAGGAGGGCGGGTGGGAGACACTACACGTGTAGTGTCTCGGGTTTCCTCTCCACCAGAATTTATTGGTGAGGGTCTTCCCAGAAGCCCGCGGGTCGAACTTCCTGTTCCCGCCTTAAACACTAAAATTTTTTTTAAAAACAGCAAAGAGGGACCAAAAACGGGACCAGGTAAGTGTTTACTGCTGAAATTGACTAGCCTGCTCCTGTGAAGGTCTCCCAGAAATCACTAACGCACCGCTCCCGCTGAAATCGACTGGCCTGCTCCTGCAAAGACAAGTGTTTTTAAAGGAGAAACTTACCTCCCAGAAATCACTTGCGCACTGCTCCCGCTGAAATTGACTAACCTGCTCCGCTCCCGCTGAAATCGACTGGCCTGCTCCTGTGAAGGTCTCCCAGAAATCACTAACGCACCGCTCCAGCTGAAATCGACTGGCCTGCTCCTGCAAAGACAAGTGTTTTTAAAGGAGAAACTTACCTCCCAGAAATCACTTGCGCACTGCTCCCGCTGAAATTGACTAACCTGCTCCGCTCCCGCTGAAATCGACTGGCCTGCTCCTGCAAAGACAAGTGTTTTTAAAGGAGAAACTTACCTCCCAGAAATCACTTGCGCACTGCTCCCGCTGAAATTGACTAACCTGCTCCGCTCCCGCTGAAATCGACTGGCCTGCTCCTGCAAAGACAAGTATTTTTAAAGGAGAAACTTACCTCCCAGAAATCACTTGCGCACTGCTCCCGCTGAAATTGACTTACCTGCTCCGCTCCCGCTGAAATCGGGATATTGTTACTGCTGTTTTATTATGAAAAATTCTGCAAAACCTTAATAAAAATACTTTTTTAAAAAAGAAATAAATGCGTGAGGCAAAACCCTTTAAATGGGATTAGCACTTAAACAAGATCAATGGGACTGTCGGGAGAGAGAGAAGGAAAGGAAGCAAAATGTTTACTGGCAAAACTGCAAACCTGCAGGTACCTAAAACCTGCAATTTGGGAGCCCAATGCTCCCTTACTAGATAATCATTGGAATCAAACATACTCTCAAAGGAAAGATCTTTAAAAGATTTCAAACCAAATCTGGCCCAAAGACGGAATCAATTATAGAAGGTGGAAAAAATTGATTAGAATGGATAGGGATTGAGTGAAGGGCAGATTTAAATCAGTTTCCGAATTCGGACCACACTTTAACAGTATTCCACATGATGCTATTTTGTGTATAGCTATTCGTACAGGCCAGTAACTGTGAACATAAAAAGGAAACAGGAGAGATGGGGAGGCAAAAGTAATATTCCATAGTGTCCAAACAGGGTTGGCATTGCCTAAAAATAAGTGAACCCAGTAGATAAGCTTATGGGTATTGGCAGACCAGTAATAATGCAAAGAAATTGGCAAAGCAAGGCCTCCTTGAAGTTTTGGTCTTTCCAAAAAGACATTATGAATTTGAGGGTATTTTTTTATTCTAAATAAAAGAGGAAAGAGATTATTTTAAAGGATATTTCAATAAAAATAGGAATAGCCTGAAATAAATATGAAATGATATGATATAAAAGTTTTGATAAAGTCGTGGTTTTGACAGAATTGATACGACCAGCAAGTGATAGGGACAGCGTTGACCAGCGGGCAAAGTCTTGTTTTGTACGTTCTGAAAGAAGTTATACTGAAAAAGATTAATAAAATCACGTGTTCCAGATATTCCAAATGAGTAAAATTATCAGAAGCCAAATTAAAGGGAAATAAGCCAAAAGATAGACTTGGTGCAGAAGAATTGATCAAAAAAGTGAATTTTTTTGAAGATTTGAAGCCTGAAAACTTCACAAACTGGAAGAAAGAGTCAGGAACATTGGGTATTGACAGAAAAGAGTCAGATATGTACAACAAAAGATCATTGGCATAAAGAGAGACCTTATGATATAAAACACCGTTGTTAATTCTAATGGCATCCTTATTAGATTGAAAGGACACAGCAAGTGGTTTAATAGCAATACAGGTTGAGCATCCCTTATCCGAAATTCAGAAAACTGAAAAATTCCAAAATCAGCATTTTATTTTCCGAGCACCGACGTCACAAGTCCCCAGGCGATGCGCAGCTCCCAACGCTCTGCACATGCGCATTTCCCAACCCGCTGCACATGCGCAGCTCCCAACGCTCTGCACATGAAGTTACCAACGCGCCCCGCATGCGTTGTTCCCAACACACTGCATGTGCGCAGTTCCCAATGAGCTGCACATGCGCAGGTCCCAACACACTGCACATGCACAGTTCCCAATGCGCTGCAGGTATGCAGGTCCCAACACGCTGTACATGTGCAGGGCCCAACGTGCCACACATGTGCAGTTCCCAATGTACCGCACATGCGCAGTTCCCAACACACTGAACATGCGCAGATACCAATGTGTTGCAAATGCGCAGTTCCCAGCGTGCTGCACATGCGCAGTTCCCAACATGCTGCACATGCGCAGTTCCCAACACGCTGAACATGCGCAGTTCCCAATGAGCTGCACATGCGCAGGTCTCAATGCACTGCACATGCACAGTTCCCAATGCACTGCAGATGTGCAGGTCCCAACGCGTGTATATGTGCAGGTCCCAATGCGCTGCACATGCACAGGGCCCAACGTGCCACACATGCACAATTCCCAGCATGTTGAACATGTGCAGGTCCCAACATGCTGAACATGTGCAGTTCCCAATGTGCAGCGCATGCGCAGTTCCCAAAGTGCTGCACATGTGCAGATCTCAACTCGCTGCACATGCGCAGTTCCCAACGGATCGCACATGTGCAGTTCCCAATGAGCTGCACATGCGCAGGTCTCAATGCACTGCACATGCACAGTTCCCAATGCACTGCAGATGTGCAGGTCCCAATGCGTGTACATGTGCAGGTCCCAATGCGCTGCACATGCACAGGGCCCAACGTGCCACACATGCACAATTCCCAGCATGCTGAACATGTGCAGTTCCCAATGTGCTGCACATGTGCAGTTCCCAACTCGCTGCACATGCGCAGTTCCCAACGGATCGCACATGCGCAGTTCCCAACGCGCCGCACATGCGCAGTTTGCAACATGCCACATATGTGCAGTTTCCAACATTCCGCTCATGCGCAGTTCCCAATGTGCTGCACATGTGCAGTTCCCAACTCGCTGCACATGCGCAGTTCCCAACGGATCGCACATGCGCAATTCCCAACGCGCCGCACATGCGCAGTTCCCAATGTGCCACACATGCGCAGTTTGCAACCTGCCACATATGTGCAGTTTCCAACATTCCGCTCATGCGCAGTTCCCAATGCGCCGCAGATGCAAATTATATTCCAAAATCCGATACACACTTGGCCCCAAGCATTTTGGAATGGGATGCTCAACCTATATCAAAAATAAATGGGGCTTAAGAAAGCCTTGTCTAATGTCTCTGTGGAAGGAAAAATAAGCAGAGTATGAAAGATTAGTGCGGATTGAAGTCTACGGGTGATAAATATAACATTTTAATCTAAGAGATAAAAACTGAACCAAAAACAAATTTTTCTAAATAGAATCACAGAATCACACAGTGCAGAAGAGGCCCTTCAGCCCATCGAATCTGCATAACACGTGAAAAACACCTGACCCAGCTACCTAACCCCATTTACCAGCACTTGTCCCCTTGCCTTGAATTTTATGACGTGCCAAGTGCTCATCCAGTTACCAGTGTCCTAGCGGAAAGGATAAATAGGCTGGCGACAAGGACTTTAAACTAGCAAATGGTGGGGAGGGGGAGGCCTCAGGGGAAGTCAATATAGTTCCAAAAACAAGTAGCAGGACAGAGAGTAAAGAAATAGTCAGGAACCCAACTTCTGGAACTGCGCCTAATGGCAAAACCACAAGGATACTGATTAAACCAAAAGAAAAAAAGAAAAAACAAGCGAAAAAAGCATCAGTGCTGAGGGACAGATTAGCGCAGCGTTTTTCAAACTTTCTTTCGCGGGACCCACTTTTACCAAACAGCTGACCTTCGGGACCCATGCTGGCCATCTATCACTACCCATGCTGGCTGACCTTTGTGACACACCATTTATGCTTACCTTTAATGTTACAGATGAGCTTGCTTGGTCCTCATGATCTCACTTGCGTTGTCATTCAATGTTACATTTCTGCTAAGGACGTCAGCTGACGATTTAAGTTCTCACTGCATCATTTGAAAAAAATCAAGATGGTTGTCCTCGAACTTGCCATGCTTACTCTTCAAATGCCTTTGACGTTTTGAGGGTTTTAAACTTTCATTTGCCACTACTCCCTTGCATATAACACACATGGGCTTTGCATTGGCACAATTAAAGCCACACCTCAATAAATCATCCTTATACTGCTTGTTCCCGATTCCAGTTTCTTCTTAATGGGTTGTGCACCAGAGTCCGTGGAGCTCTGTACAGAGCTAACACTAGCACTGCTTTGTCCTGCTGTGGACTCTCCTGTGCAGCTCCCTCCAACAGATTCACTTGTGAGATCCTGGCCTGTTTGTGTCTCTGGCCCTCTCTTCCTATTACAAAATAATCCAGCTTCAGTTCTTCACGCAGTCCTGTTGCTTGCTTGCCGGCAGCTACAAAATGGAGGAATCTCTCCTCCATAATTTCGCACCCAAAGCACAGACGTACAGCGTGCATGCCCTTCTCTCTGCCACCTCTTCTGGCAGAAAAACCTCATCATTTGTATTTGAAAGTCGGTCGTGGCCAGCATTCTTTTTTTTTTTTTTACTTTGAAACTTTATTTCCAATACCTGGGGCGAAATTCTTCAGTATCGGCGCGATGTCCGCCGACCGGCGCCCAAAATGGCGCAAGTCAGTCGGGCATCGCGCCACCCCAAAGGTTGAGACCCCAAATGGTGGAGACCGTGGCGAAGGCGGAAGGAAAAGAGTGCCCCCACGGCACAGGCCCGCCCGCGGATCGGTGGGCCCCAATTGCGGGCCAGGCCACCGTGGGGGCACCCCCGGGGCCAGATCGCCCCGCGCCCTCCCCAGGACCCCGGAGCCCGCCCGCGTCGCCTTGTCCCGCCGGTAAGGTAGGTGGTTTAATCTACGCCGGCGGGACAGGCATTCTAGCAGTGGGACTTCGGCCCATCCGGGCCGGAGAATCGGGGGGGGGGGGGCCACCAACCGGCGCGGCGCGATTCCCGCCCCCGCCGAATATCCGGTGCCGGAGAATTCGGCAACCGGCGGGGGCGGGATTCACACCAGCCCCCGGCGATTCCCCGACCCGGCGGGGGGTCGGAGAATCTCGCCCCTGATTTTTTCCACATTTATGACTTTTAACTACTGAAAATTAAAGCAATTTCAGCTGAACATGCACGTCCTCACATTTACACACAAACTGTTTTAAATATATTCCCATTTCTTTAGAAATTGAAACAAGTATAGAAAAAGTACAATCTTGTCCTTCCTATAATGTGGCAACGAGAATTGCACACACTACTCCAGCTTTGGCCTCACTAAAGTTCTATACAACTCCAACATGACTTTCCTGCTTTTGTAATCTATCCCTCGATTGATAAAGGCAAGTGTCCCATAGGCCTTTTTCACCACCCTGTTAACCTGCCCTTTCGCCTTCAGAGATCTATTATCAAACACTCCAAGGTCCCTTTGTTCCTCAGAACATCTCATTCTACACGGTCAAATGCTTTTCCGTCATCTAAGGGAATTATAACTTCTGGGAGAGGAGAAGGAGCCTTGAAGTGAATAATATTTAAAAAGCTGCTTTCAGTTAGAGAATGACTGTTGACCCTTAATAAAGCCACATTGATCAGGAGAGACAAAATGGGCTCCAAACAGAGGGCAAGAACTTTGGCTAGTACCTTCCGTGTTTAGCAGAGGAATAGGGTGATAGGAGCTGCATTCAAGGAGTTACACCATACTCTTTTCTAATGGTACATCAAATTACATTAATTCAAAAGGGCACTGGAAACAAACACAAATTACAGAATGGTTTAACTTGACCATGCAAAATGTGATCGCAGAGTAAAAGGAGAATCTGGCCCCTCAGGGAGTCAATAATAGAACTGAAACACAAAGTGAAAATATTAGGCATCCAGTAAAAGCTGTCTGTAAAATGGGACTCGTCCACATTCTATTAAAGTGAATTGGAAGTGGAGGAACATAGGCAGACTCTGATTATATCACTAATATACTGCAGTCACAGCTTGTCCATGCTTATCTCTGAGAAATAAATTGAGGCCACAGAATGTAGTCAAGAGCTGTGGAAAACACTAAGGTAAATGGTTTATCAATCAAGTCAAATACGATCTCTGGAGGGACAGTGACAATGAGTTTGAAAGTTCCAAGCAGGATAAACTACATAAAACGCACCACTTTTGACACTGCCTGTAAAATACTTCTTTTATAATAATCTTTATTTTTATTGTCACAAGTAGGTTTACATTAACACTGCAATGAAGTTACTGTGAAAATCCACTAGCTTGAAAATTTACATTTATATTAGGACAGATTGTGCTGTTTGGTCATATAAGACCATAAGACATAGGAGCAGAATTAGGCCACTCGGCCCATTGAGTCTGCTCCGCCATTCAATCATGGCTGATATGTTTCTCATTCCCATTCTCCTGCCTTCTCCCCATAACCCCTGATCCCCTTATTACTCAAGAACCTATCTATCTCTGTCTTAAACACACTCAGTGATTTGGCCTCCACAGCCTTCTGCAGCAAAGAGTTCCACAGATTCACCACCCTCTGGCTGAAGAAATTCCTCCTCATCTCCGTTTTAAAGCATCGTCCCTTTAGTCTGAGATGGTGTCCTCTGGTTCTAGTTTTTCCTACAAGGTGAAACAACCTCTCCACGTCCACTCTATCCAGGCCTCAAAGTATCTTGTAAGTTTCAATAAGATCCCCTCTCATCCTTCTAAACTTCAACGAGTACAGACCCAAAGTCCTCAAACGTTCCTCATGCGACAAGTTCTTCATTCCGGGGATCATTCTTGTGAACCTCTTCTAGACCCTTTCCAAGGCCAGCACACCCTTCCTTAGATACGGGGCCCAAAACTGCTCAAAATACTCCAAATGGGGTCTGACCAGAGCCTTATACAACCTCAGAAATACATCCCTGATCTTGTATTCTAGCCCTCGTGACATGAATGCTAACATTGCATTTGCCTTTCTAACTGCCGACTGATCCTGCATATTAACCTTAAGAGAATCGTGAACAAGGACTCCTGAGTCCCTTTGTGCTTCTGCTTTCCGAAGCATTTCCCATTTAGAAAATAGTCTAAGCCTAAATTCCTCCTTCCAAGGTGCATAATCCCACACGTTTTCATTTTAAAATTCCCAAGAATTAGTGGATAGAAACCTCCATTTACATTGTCCACTTTTAAATTGGACAATCGTTTAAATTGATCAGACAGCACGAGCCACTTACCAATTACAACAGACAAGGCTGCTCCTGAAATTGAAATGGCCAGAGTATCATAAACGAGACAAAATGTGGTCCCTCTTCTCATATTCAATTCAGCCCTACCAGTACCTCTGATTGGCCAGGGCTTAACTTCACGATGTGAACGGTGGGGCACAACCGATGTTGCAGAAGGTGTGATAACCATTTATTGATGGACACCAGAGCTTCCTGAAGGAGTAACTTGGGCATTCGGCAGAAACTGTCTTAGATGAGAGTTTCCTGTACCATCTTGTCATCTGCACTGGCGTTTCTACAGGACATGGATTGGCCTGAGGTCAAAGTTCTAAACTGGGGGAAGGCCGATTTTAATAAGTTTAGATATGATTGGCCAGAGTGGACTGGGAACAGACACATTTAGGTAAATCTGTGACAGAACAGTGAGACGCATTCAAGAAGGAAATAGGGGGCGGGATTCTCCACTCCCGCGTCGAAGTGCCCACGCCGTTGTGAACGCCGTTGAGGTTCACGATGGCGCGAAACGGCCCCTATCCCGACCGATTCAGGGCCCAATAACGGGCTAGGAGCGGGGCCGCGTCATTTACACGTGCCAGGCCTTGTCGCCACGTAAAGGCGGCGCCGCATACATGACGCGGCCGGCGCCGCATAACTGGCGTCACCTGCGCATGCGCGGGTTGGCCGGCGCCAACCCGCGCATGCGTGGTTGCCGTCCTCTCTGAGTCCGCCCCGCAAGAAGATGGCAGACAGATCTTGCGAGGCTGCGGATGAAAGGAGGTCCTCCTTCAGAGAGGACGGCCCGACGATCGGTGGGCACCGATCGCGGGCCAGACCCCATTTGAGGCACCCCCCGGTGCGGGATCGCCCCTCCCCCCCCCCCGCAGGCCGTCCCCCCCCAGCGTTCCCGCGCTGTTCCCGCTGGCAGCGACCAGGTGTGGACGGTGCCGGGGGGAACCCGCCGTTTTGGCCTGGCCGCTCGGCCCATCCGGGCCTGAGAATAGCAGGGGTGCCGGAGAATCACCATTTTGGGTGTCTCGGGCGATTCTCCGGCCTGTGCCGCGGGGAACTCGGCGGGGCCGTTCTCGCTACTTGGGAGAATCGTGGGAGGGCGTCGGACCGGCGTCGCGGGAAAATTCGGCGACCCAGGCGATTCTCCCAACCGGCGCAGGAGTGGAGAATCCCGCCCAGGGAGAGTACAGGACCAACATGTTCCAATCAAGAAAAAGGGTGGGCCTAACAAATCCAGTGAACCCTGGATATTGAGGGATATACAGCATTGGATAAGGAGAAAAAGGGAGGCTTATGGCAGATATCGGCGGGCACGGTAGCCTCGCAGCTCCAGGCACCAGGGTTCAATTCCGACCTCAAGTGACTGTGTGGAGTTTGCACTTTCTCCTTGTGTCTGTGTGGATTTCCCCTGGGTGCTGCGGTTTCCTCCCACAGTCCAAAGATGTACAGGTTAGGTGGATTGGCCATGCTAAATTGCCTCTTAGTGTCCAAAGGTTCGGTGGGGATACTGGATTACGGGGATAGGGTGGAGGCGTGGGCTTAAGTAGGGTGCTCTTTCTAGAACCAGTGTAGACTCGATGGGCCGAATGACTTCCTTCTGCATTGTACATTCTGTGAAAGACAAAATTGAGAGCTCAAAAGCGCAGAAGCCCCAGAGGTGTATAGAATGTGCAAGAGGGAACTTGGAAAGGAAAATAAGAGAGCAAAAAGCATGAAAGGATACTTACCGGTAAAATAAAGGAAAATTCTAAATTGTTTTACAAGTACATTTCGGTAAAAGGATAACTAGGAAAAGAGTCGGGCCCATTAAGGGCCACTGTGGTAATTTGTGTGTGCAGTCAGAGGATGTAGGTAGGATTCTAAATGAATACTTTGTGTCAGTGTTCACTCGTGAGAGGGACAGTGTGAGTATAGAACTCAGGGAGAAGGACTGTAATAAAATTAAAGAGATTAACATAGATAGAGAGGAGGTTCTGAGTGGTCTGGCAAGCTTAAAAGTAGACAAGCTGTTAAATCATAGAATTTATAGTGCAGAAGGAGGCAATTCAGCCCATCGAGTCTGCACCAGCCCTTGGAAAGAGCACCCTACGGAATCCCACACCTCCACCTTATCCCCTCAACCTCACCTCATCATTTTGGACACCAAGGGCAATGTAGCATGGCCAATCCACCTAACCTGCACATCTTTGGATTGTGGGAGTAAACCGGAGCACCCGGAGGAAACCCACGCAGACACAGAGAGAACGAACAGACTCCACACTGACAGTGACCCAAGCCGGGAATCGAACCTGGGACCCTGGAGCTGTGAAGCAACAGTGCTAACCACTGTGCTACCACGCAGTGATGCAAGGAAGGAAGTAGCAGGTGTGCAGGCAATAATTTTCAACCAATGTTATACACCAGATACATCGATGACATTTTTTTCCTTTGGACCCACGGCGAAGAATCACTGAAACGACTACACGATGACATCAATAAGTTCCATCCCACCACCAGACTCACCATGGACTACTCTCCAAAATCGCTGCATTCTTGGACACACTCGTCTCCATCAAGGACGGTCACCTCAGCACTTCGCTTTACCGCAAACCCACGGATAACCTCACGATGCTGCACTTCTCCAGCTTCCACCCTAAACACATTAAAGAAGCCATCCCCTATGGACAAGCTCTCCGTATACACAGGATCTGCTCAGATGAGGAGGAACGTAACAGACACCTACAGATGCTGAAAGACGCCTTTGTAAGAACGGGATATGGCGCTCGACTCATCGATCAACAGTTCCAACGCGCTACAGCAAAAAATCGCACCGACCTCCTCAGAAGACAAACACGGGACACAACCGACACAGTACCCTTCATCGTCCGGTACTACCCCGGATCGGAGAAACTACGACACCATCTTCGCAGCCTTCAACACGTCATCAATGAAGACGAACATCTTGCCATCTCCCCACACCCTCACTACTTGCCTTCAAACAACCGCGCAACCTCAAACAGACCATTGTTTGCAGCAAACTACCCAGCCTTCAGAACAGTGACCACGACACCACACAATCCTGCCATGGCAATCTCTGCAAGACGTGCCAGATCATCGACATGGGTACCACCATTACACGTGAGAACACCACCCACCAGGTACGTGATACATACTCGTGCGACTCGACCAACGTTGTCTACCTCATACGCTGCAGGAAAGGATGTCCTGAGGCGTGGTACATTGGTGAGACCATGCAGACGCTGCAACAACAGATGAACGGACATCGCGCGACAATCGCCAGGCAGGAATGTTCCCTTCCATTCGGGGAACACTTAAACGGCCAAGGGCATTCAGCCTCTGATCTTCGAGTAAGCGTTCTCCAAGAAGGCCTTCAGGACCCGCGACAACATAGAATCACCGAGTAGAAACTGGTAGCCAAGTTCCGCACGCATGAGTATGGCCTCAACCGGGACCTTGGATTCATGTCGCATTACATTCACCCCCCCACCATCTGGTCTGAGCTTGCGAAAATCCTACAAACTGTCCTGGCTTGAGATAATTCATACCTCATTAACCTGTGATTATCCCTCTCTCCAGTTGCTCCGTCTGCAAAGACTCGCATTCAAAGTATTGTCTTGCATCTTTGACTTTGTCTATATATGTGGTTGTGGACCCCACCTCTTCACTCACCTGAGGAAGGAGCAGCGCTCCGAAAGCTAGTGATTCGAAACAAACCTGTTGGACTTTAACCTGGTGTAAGACTTTTTACTGTGCTCACCCCGGTATCTCCACATCATGGACCATATCATCACCATCATACCCATTTGCATTCCCTTTGTCTTTCTGTCCACGACATCTTTGTTACTGTCCATCTAATGTTGACCCCATTTCCAACGCCCCCCACAAAAGTATAAATCTCACCCTCTTTCCAGTTCTCTCTGGCTTTGACTTAAGAGTCATCCAGACTCGAAACGTTAGCTCCCTTTTCTTTCCACAAATACTGTCAGACATGCTGAGATTGTCCAGTATTTTCTGTTTGCTTCAGAGTCCAGCATCCGCAGTAATTTGCTTTTATTAAGCCTTTAATCCATCTCATTGCTTGCTCCAAAAACCAATTCAAATGCAACTTGAATCTAATTCAATGTGTCCACAAGGGAGACTTACAAGATCCAAGCTGACAAGAAGAGGCATTGCACCTCATCTTGAGCTTGATCTGATGCGTGATCGTAGCCAAAAAGCCGAGACAGGGATGAAGGGAAAATCCTGCATGGCTGTGGGAAAGAGAAGGGGAGTGAGATTAATTGAATCACTTTCAAAGGAGACCTGGTGATGTAGTGGTTAGCACCCCTACCACTGGACTAGAAACTCTAGGTTTGAGTCCAACAACAGGACCTGTTGGCCACAGAAGGGATGTTCATAATACGGTTCAACAGGCTGATAATCAGCTCGGGAATCTTTTCACCACTATTCCCCAAAGTGCTAAAAAGAAAAGTGTGGGTGTGAAGTTATGCTTTTAAAAAAAACCTTCCAAGGATTGGAACAAGCACAATAGGCCAAATAGCCTTTTTTGTGCTTTCATTCTATGACAGATTGAATTATAGATAAGTAGTGGAAGAAAGGAGTAAATAGATAAATATAGACAGATAAATGGACAGATAGCGATTGCCTGATTTATTTACAGGCGTTGAGTTAGACCCAATGAGAGATTAATAGACAAACAGAGGTAGAAAGATTTACTGGCGGATAGATATATGGTTAGATAACAAGGCAAATTGATGCTGGTGAGATAGATAAGTCTTCTTCAGGTGCCATGTTTTTCAGCGTCGGTGATCATGGCTCTCCAACTTTCACTGTCCGAGATAGCAGCCTACATCTTAGTGTTGTTCTCAAATTTTGTACCTGTTCTTCTTAAACTGTCAGCGTATTTCCTCCTTTGAGTCCCTCCGGCTCTGTTACCTTCAGTTTTGCCAGTCATTACCAGATATTCTACTTTATCTCTCCGAGGTACGTTCCCAAGGAGTTGTAGCTATCTCTTAGTGATCATTTGCAGAAATTCTTCCTGTTGCCTACTTTCTTCAAAACTTCCTGATTAGTTGCACATGTTGTCAAATAAATCCCCGCTAGTCATCTCAGAGACCATCAGCGCGATCCAACGGACTCAAGTTAAAGCCTGCAGTGCCGAGAAAGGCCCCGCTATTAAAGGGCACTCTGCTGAATTTTGGCCTCGGCGAGGAACTCAGTTAGGTCACTCTAGAAGTCATTTCAATGCAGGAAGGCTACTCATGGATCATGCCGCCATTTGTAAAGGCATCCCGGATATATCAATCCCCACCCCCGCCCTACAACTTCACCATGGCCTCCGGACACCCCAATTTATTTCTTACAGGGTCCTTGAGCCCCTCCATCACCCCACCTCTTATGGGCAAGGGCCCCCGGGCCCAGCCCATCACAGGAAACCTGGGTACTGCCAGCCTGGCTATGCCATCCAGTCATACTGGCAGTGTCAGGGTGGCACTGCCAGGGTGCCCAGATGGCAGTGTCAAGGTGCCCAGGGGCTGGGGGAGCACCCTGCCCAGTGCCCGACCACCCGGGGGCCTCAACCCCCCAGTGAGATCCCCTCCCACCCGAAGTGCCATCATGACTGGTTCATGACTTTGTGAACCAGTACCAATTGGCGCCCGGTTGAGGCCTCCCTGACGAGGCCAGTGAATCCCGCCTGGGCCCCAGGTGAATTGGGCAAGCGTATATCTAATGGCTCATTAAATTTGCACGCCTGGATCTTGCCCAGCGAGAGCAATCGCGACGCCTGGTGAGATTCCATTGAATCCTGCAAGATGTTTCGAACATCGCGAATCTTGCGAGGCCTCTCGTGAGATCCAAAGAACCCGTCCTGATACCAAGTTGGGCATGATGAGGCTGCTGAATCGCGTCCAATATCTCTGATGATTTTAATTTATCTTCCCTTGTCTTGCCCAACAAAGTATGATTATAGCGTAGAAGGAGGCCATTCAGCCACTTGTATCTGCACTGCCTCTCCAAATGATCCACCTTCTCCTCGTATTCCTGAACATTGCACCTTTTCAAGTAACAGTCTAATTCCCTTTAAATGCTTCAATTGACCTGCCTCTAGCACACTCCCAGGCAGTGCATTCCAGACCTTGTGTGGAAAAGTATTTCCTCATGTCGCTTTTGCTTCTTTTACTAATTGCTTTAAATCTGTGCCTATCATTCCCCATTCTTGTATGAGTGGGAAGTTTCTCCCTGTCTAATGTATCCAGACCCCTCCATGATTTTGAATACCTCTACCAAATCTCCTCTCAGCCTTCTTGTCAATCTCCTCTCAGCTTCATATTCTGACCGTATCGTAATGTTGACCGAATGTAGCATATTAGTGATCTCATCAGGTTTCCATAGAGATGTTCTTACTGCTAAAGAGGTCCGACATTTTTTAGAAGGTTTGTACGTTAGATAAGACAGATGGTTAATAATAATAATCGCTTATTGTCACGAGTAGGCTTGAAATGAAGTTACTGTGAAAAGCCCCTAGTTGCCATATTCCGGCGCCTGTTCGGGTAGGCTGGTACAGGAATTGAACCCGCGCTGCTGGCATTGTTCTGTATTACAAGCCAGCTGTTTAGCCCACTGTGCTAAACCAGCCCCTTGTGAATGTTGTATTATTGTACGATTCATAAAGAGCCAGGGACTAATTGTTTTGTGAATCCTGGGGTGCCACTTTCACTGGTGCGTTGCAGTCATGTGACAAGTAACATTGTATGTGTCGTCCAACGACATGGAGGGCAGTTCCAGCATTTTAAGCCGAAAGTGTGATTATTGGTGTGGCGGTGGTTGTCTGTGACTAGAAATCCAAACATCTTAAATTAAATTTAAAACTTTGTGAATCGTGCGAGAACAAAATGGTGGCTGCAGCAATAAACAGAGAGCTGCAGCCGATGATGAATTGGGAAGCTGATGATCTCGTAGAGGCATTTGAGACGTTTAAACAGAATTGCAGGAATAGAAGTGTAGTTTTCTAAAAGGCACTAGTGCGGAGGAAAGGGACAGCTACAAAATCAGCGTCAGAAGATAAAGGGTTAAATTTATTTAGTAGTCGGGAGCTGAGTAAAGGCAACAGCAAAAACCCAGATAAAATCTTTGAAGATTCAGCACGATTTTTCCAGCCAAAGTCAAATCGTCACATCAACTGGTATGAATTTCAAGGTCTGAGGCAGGAATCGGGTGAGCCTGGTGACAATTTCATTAAGATTTAAAAATGCAGCCACAAAACACATTTAAGGACATAGATAGAAGGCTGGTAGAGCTCTTTTGAACACATCTGAAGTACAAAAAGATTTAATTGGACAGTACAAGCTCACAATATCACAGACTGTAGACACCACCAGAGCATATGAAGCCATAAATAGACAGATGAAGAAAGCTGACTACCCAAAAAACTGCCGTTCAGTTAGTCAAGTGTGGACGACTACACGGGTTCACAGACAGAAGGAAATATCCTGCACATGGATCAAATTGAAGAACCTGTGGAAAGCCTAATCACCGGGGAAAACTTATGCCGAACAAAGAAAGAAAATAGTAAACCAGTTATCAGAGATAGACATCAAGGCAAATCAGAAGTGAAATGACCCAAAGCATCATAACCTGGAAAGTGACGATGAGAACATTAGGGCAGTACGGTAACATAGTGGTTAGCACTGTGGCTTCACAGCACCAGAGTTCCAGGTTCGATTCCCCGCTGGGTCACTGTCTGTGCGGAGTCTGCACGTTCTCCCTGTGTCTGCATGGGTTTTCTCCGGGTGCTCCGGTTTCCTCCTTGCAGTTAGGTGGATTGTCCATGCTAAATTGTCCTTAGTGTCCAAAAATGTTAGGAAGGGTTATTGGGTTAGGGGGATGGGGTGGAAGTGAGGGCTTAAGTGGGTCGGTGCAGACTCGATGGGCTGAATGGCCTCCTTCTGCACTGTATGTTCCATATCTATGTCTATAACATAAGAGGTATAGGAACCATATAACACCCTGAAATGGCTGGATGCGACAGCTCCCAGAGTAAAGAAATTCAAGCAACCATTCAGATCAGGGAGAGGGCGAGAAATAATTCCAAAAATTGACCTGAATCTGAAGTTTGATACTGGAGAACAGAGCAACACAATCACTCTCAAACTATACCAGAAGATCCTTCCGGAAAATTTGCAAAACAATGGTTACCCAAAGGGAGAGACTCTGAAACTGAGCCTCGTCATACTAATGGCGTAGGGTGAAACAGAGATTCGGCAGCGAGTAACAACCCAAATCAGAGGAACATGTATGTTCGATGTCACTGAAACAGTTGTTCCTGCTATTCTGGGGAGTTGAGTCCCAGCTGCAGCCGATCTCAGTAAAACATGAGGTGAAAAGAAATCACAGCCATCTCCAAGATGGAAGATCCAGGGTGGATGGAAGCCCCAAGAGACAAGGAAGAGCTGAAAATTTTCCTTGACTTGATCCAGTACATGAATCGTTTCATAACTCATGTCAGAACACACAGCAAATCTACGAGAGTAGATGAGAGAAGACATTGATTACCAATGGTCAGAATCATGAGAGGGGTTTCAACAAACCATATACAGGGAAACAACAGAAAGAAACCTGTTACTCTGCAAGTAGATGCTTCTGCAATAGGACTGGGAACAAGGAGGAAAGCATTTGCATTCAAAGTTCGAACATCAGCTGAGACCAGATAAGCCAATATAGAAAGAGAGCTCTTGGCAGTCGTGTATGGATATGAGAAATTACTTAAATATCACTACGGAACAAAGTTCCTTGTGAAAAGTGATTATCATCCACTGGAGCAAATCTACAAGAAAACCCTGTGCAGAGTCCCAGCAAGACTGTAGAGGTTACTCGCGAGGCTGCAGAGTTATGATTTCACTCTAAAATACAAACCAGGAAGAGAAATGGTGCTGGCAAATGCGCTCAATTGTCACCACAGGAGAAACACAAGACAAAAGATCAAGATTGGTATCTCAAAAAGTTCCCTTTGACCCAAAAGGTGAAAGACTTGAGAGTTACGTCAATCACCTCAGCAGTACAAGTTCTGTTCACGGAGCGAGGATTTCCTGACAGGGTGTGACAATGGAACCCAATTCACCTCCAGCGAATTGAAAGAATTTGCTGAACAGTATGGGTTCAACATCATCGCCACATCACCAAGAGCACATGGGTTTATAGAAGGACACGTCCAGACAGTCTACAAATCACTCCCAAAATGCTGAGAGACAGACAAAGATCCAAATCTCGCCTTGTCACTCTGACTGGATTCGCTATTAAAAATGGAGCAAAACCTTTGTTTTAAAAGTGTAATTTGCAAAACCTGGGCTGGATTTCGGAATGCAAACCGCGAAGGGAAAACATGATAATGAGAGAAGATTTTAAAGCATGTATTTAGGAGTGGAGCTTGGAAACTCACATGTAATCATCATCTGTGGGGATTCTGAGGATGCACCCACTTACATTCACTTGAGGTTCAGAACAGAGATCACAGTCATCTTGTGTTAATGAGACCATTGTATCTTAAGATGTACCTTGTAATCCATATTAATCTTTAAATGTGTATTTGTAAAAGTGTATTGTATAATAATCCAACTTTTCATGTTTAATAAATGCATTTTCTTGTTGTTAAAAGTAATTAGCGGTCCTGTACTCTTCCTCCATGTTTTATTTTTTACTCGATTCTCCGCTCCCGCGCCGGTTGGGAGAATCGCCTGGTGCGCCATTTTTCCTTAGCGACGCCGGTCTGACGCCCTCCCGCGATTCACCCAAGCGGCGAGAACGGCCCCGTCGTGTTCCGCGCGGCGCAGGCCGGAGAATCGCCCGAGACACCCAAAACGGCGATTCTCCGCCACCCCCGCTATTCTCAGGCCCGGATGGGCCGAAGTCCCAACGGCGTGACCCTAGTTTACGCCGTCGCCGTTCACACCTGCCATTTAAAGTCGTAAGCCAGTCGTGCTGGCTGACGCTGAGCAGTGAGGAGGTGAGCGGACTGTTCCGGCGCTCCTGGAGACCGGGTCGGCTTCCCCGAGAAGGCTGCGGCCAACGGGGGGATGAGAGAGCGTGTGCAGGTGGGAGGGGGGATGAGGGAGAGTGTGGAGGTGGGAGGGGGGGGTGAGGGAGAGTGTGCAGGTGGGAGGGGGGAATGAGGGAGAGTGTGGATGGTATCGTCCATCCGCGGATGCCACATGTCAGCCGCCCTGATAAGGCAGGACGATGACGAGGACACAGCCGCAGATTGTCGTGTGGCTGATGGGCACAGGCGACTGGCACACTGGTGAGGAGGACGGTGTGAACTGACCGTTGGACGCAGACAGTGACCAGGTGTTAGGCTGGCTGCGTATCTGCAGCGCGACCAGGCCACCGGGGCACACAGGGATCCCATGCAACCCGGCTGGCGAGGTGTGGAAGAACCTCTGTGTAACATGTCGTTTCTCTGCCCCGCACCACCCTCCTGCAGGTCACCATGTCTGCCAACCAGTCAGCGATGTTCATAGCCGTGGTTGGAGCCGCAGTTCTGGAGTTTGCCATCCGGCAGCGTAGAGTCGGACGGCCCACAGTGGCTGCAGATGCAGCGGTTGCCGGTGCAGCAGAGGGGATGGCCGCGGAGTGGCCCGTCGTCGACACGCAGGCCGCAGGCGCTCAGGACCCGAATGTACAGGGGGATGCCCAGGGGAACATTGACCCCCCCGACGGCGAGGAATGCAGAGGAAGTGCTTGGGGGACAGAAGGAGGAGGAGGAGGAGCCACTGATGGTGGTGCCAGGGCGCCACAGGCGTCCAGCAAGGCCGAGGGTGTACCGTGACAGAATGTCGTTCGAGGCCCTACCTGACATTACATACAGGAGGAGACTACGGTTCAGCAGGGAGAAGGTCGCACATATATGCCAGCTCGTGGCGCACTTCGCACCACGTGGAATGGGAGGAAGACACGCGATACCAGTCTCCGTCAAGGTGACGGTGGCCCTAAACTTTTGTGCGACCGGTTCCTTCCAGGCGCTGAGCGGGGACCTCTCCGGGATATCACAGGTGCATCAGGGCCGTCACCGACGCCTTGTACGCCATCGCGGACAGGTACATAAAATTGCCTGGGCCGATCCGGAGGGGCCCTGCAGTACCGGCCCGACAGGGTCGGTCGCATGGTTGTGGTCTGCTGTGCGCTGCACAATATTGCCATGCAGAGGTGAGATGACCTGGTGGAGGAGCCGGAGGTAGGACCCGACGGCACCGGAGCCAACGCAAACGAGGGGGATGGGGAAGAGTAGGATGCGCAGGAGGAGGATGATGGCGCGCATCAGGGTGGGGGGAGGGGCGCAGGACACAGACACTGCCCGGGTACTGGTTACATCCAGGAGGCTGCACGACGGCACCGCCGGGGACAGCGGGCACGCGACGCGTTGGTGGCCGCACGGTTCACGCACTGTGGGGGTGGGATTCGCTGAACACTGCCACTTGCACCGTCACTCCTGCACACGGGCACCACACGGCGCCCACCACCTCCCCACCCCCCGCACCACGTTCACGGCAACAACAATTCCACATCACCTTACCACTGCGGCACTACGGGATTGCACAACATTGATGATTGGGTAAGCGGGTGTGATCAGTGCCATGTTGAATGATGACAGCCCGCTCTGCGATGAGCTGTGTGCTCAGATTCGCCAGCCGAGGTCTGACTCATGGCTATAGCTGAACCATGCACTCCGGTGGTCACAGCCTTCGTGACGGATATTTCACCACATGACCGTGTGGGGTAGCTGGCGTGGGTTTGCCGAGGACAACGGTGTCCGATTATGGGGGCAGCGGGGAAAAGGGTCAGCACATCCGGAACAGACCCTGAAGCGCTCGGATACCACTACGCCAATCGGGCACCCTCCCGAGCCCCCTGGCACCGGACATAGCACACAGTCTTACAAGTCAAATTCAACAGTGAGTTTATTTGTGTCATTAACATAGGTGCCCTACCCCCTACAACTAGACTGTGCCCTGCACCCATGCCAACTTCTTACGTGCCTAACTTCTTTGCCTTACGGGCTCTACCACTACGTCTAGGTGTGTTCCCAGATGGTACAGCAGGAGTGGAGGCCGACTGCTGTGAATCACGCCCTTTGACATGGCTCCCCGTCGGCACGCGTTTCCTGGGGCGGCCCGGCTTCGATGGACCAGGCTGCTCTGCGGGCGTGCTGGATGGCGTTGTGCCACCCTGACCTGCCCGCTGCCCACCAGATGCGCCAGCGACGGAACGGGGGTGGCCGAGTGTCCCGGGAGGTCCCTTGATGGAGCTACCAGGACGGGCCCCAGAACCTTCTCCTCCCTCGGGGAGCCCGGTGGCCCCCGGGCCTCACTGTGGGACGGAGATGCGATCGGAGACATGCCCCGTCGCACCCCCGACACCTGGCGCTGCCAGTCCTGGAGGTCTGCAGCGGGATCGACCACGGTCCGAATGTTCGCCGAGATGGAGCCCAGGGAGTGCGACATTCCTGCCAAGGTCTGTGCGATCTCAACCTGTGAGTGCGAGACGCCATCCATCACGTGTGCCAGGCGGTCTATGCTCTCCGTGACTGACTGCTGGGACGGTGCCATCGCTTGCTGGGACCGGGCCATGGCATGGTGAGACTCAGCCAGGGCCCGGAGAGCGGCGGCAATGTCGTGTTGGCTCTGGCGCATGGCTACCTGTGAGAGGTCAGCCCTCTCCTGGGCCATGGGTGACGCGTGCACGTTAAGCCTGGTGTCGGCCTGGGTGGCTGCGATGAGCAGCACCACTCCCTGCTCCTGAACATGGATGGACTCCTGCAGCTGCGTGTGCAGGTCCTGGAAGATGGCCCTCATCCCGTTATTCAGTCCCTGGGTGTCCACATGCATCGGTTGTCCGGGTGGGTCAAGTACATCCAGGAACCCGGGAACCGTCTCGGCGGCAGCTGTTTGCTGGGCCTGGGCTGCCCTCCGACCATCCAGCTCCTTGGCTGCTCCAAATTCCACCTGCTGTCCCAGCTCGGCTGTGGGGTGCGCACCAGACAGTGACCCGAGAGCCTCATCACTTATATGCCCAACCGAGGTAAATGTCTCTGCGATGGTGTATGGTGTGGGAGACAGCAGTGCCGCTAGCTCGAGGTCATCGTCCGTTAGGAAGTCTGGTCTGTTCTCCTCCCACTCATGGCCCGGCGCAAGCTGCATGCGGGCCATATCGTGCTGACCTCCAGGTGAATCCACGGAGTGTGTGGCCGTGATGTGCGATTCTTCATGAATGTCTGCCCTGTGCCCCTCACTATTGTCTCTCTCGGTGGTGTGAGCGTCCCGGTCCTGCGTCCCAGACTGAGAGGATTGCCCTTCTGTCCGACCGACTGCCAACGTCTGCCGTGCGTCCTTGGGTGCGCTTGTTGTTGGCGATGTTCCGCTGTCTCTTGGCCGAGACGTCCCTGGACGTTCGCCGGGTGGCCCTGGGGAACATAAAGATTCGGGGTTCGTTAGACACGATGGCCCGGGTGTATGGTGGTGGTGGGTGCACAGTGTGAGGGGGGGAGGGGAACGAGGGTGCAATGGCATGAGTGTGAGGGGGGAGGGGATCGAGGCTGCAGTGGGCAATGTGTGAGGGAGACGATGACGGGTTGGGGGGGGGGGGTGAGGACATGCAGGGTTGTCTCACTTGCTTCTGCGCCTACGAGCTGGCATGTCGCGACCTCCCGGGTGGCGGATCCCCCAGCGAGGTCCAGGGCCCTCTGCTCGTGGACATTTAGCACCCGCTAAACCCCTCTGGTTCTCATACGCTCACGTTGGTTGTGAGCTGTCTTGCCCTGGGAGTGGGGGTGGGGGGGGGGGGGGGAGGGGGTTGGATAAAGCATCACAATTAGGCGGGTATCATCAGGGCGTGCAGATATAAACTACATTTTTGCTGGTTCAGGAGACAGCATGCCATGGCATCGCTCCAGGGGGGGTCCCGGGGCTCATGTGGGTCGAGTAAATCGTTGGGCACCCTGAACCCCCCAAACCCCCCCTGATGCCCCAACACCCCCTGACCCCCTACCACTCCCCCTGATGCCCCAACCCCCCCTGATGCCCCAACCCCCCCCCTGACCGCCCCAACCCCCCCGACCCCTCACCACCCCACTTCTCCCCCTCGTGCCGGGGGGGGGGGGGCCTTGGGGGCACCCTCATGGCACTTACCCTGGCAGCCCGAGTGAGGTCGTGCAGCTTCTTCCGACACTGCGCCCCCGTCCAGGGCGGTCTGCCCCACAGCACTGACAGCGGTGCCAACCTCACGCCAACCGCGCCTCACCACGCTGGATGGCTGGCGATGCCCACATCTTGGGCAGAAGGTGTCCCTTTTGTGCTCCACCTCATCCCACAGGGTGTCCATGTCCGTGTCCCGGAACCTCGGTGCGGCTCAGCCATCTCTTCCTCTTTCTTCTCCTCCGGGTCCTCTGTGCGCGGATCGCGCCATTTATGATACAGCGCCACGTCATTCGGGTGTCGCGCGGTGACGACGCTGCTTTCGCGACACCCCCCCCCACCCCCGAGTTTCCCGCGGCCCCGATCCTCGCCCATTTTCGGGCCCTGAATCGGTCGGGTTCGGTGCCGTTTCGCGCCGTCGTGAGCCTCGACGTCGTTCACAACGGCGTCGCCACTTAGTCGCGCGAGTGGAGAATCGCGCCCACAGTCTTTTGAGCCAAGGTTCCATTCTGAGATCTTCCTGTCCAGTTTTAACATCAGCTGGGATCATAACAGAATATGTATCCTGGGATGCCACATTTCACTGCTTCACTAGACATAAAGTCATAGAATTTACAGTGCAGGAGGCCATTCAGCCCATCGAGTCTGCACCGATGGAAAGAGCACCCAACTTAAGCCCACACCTCCGTCCCATACCCGAGCAATCCCACCCAACCCCTTTGGACACTAAGGGCAATTTAGCATGACCAATCCATCTAACCTGCACACCTTTGGACTGTGGGAGGGAACGTTAGCTTCCGGAGGAAACCCACGCAGACACAAGGAGAACGTGCAAACTCTGCACAGAGTCATAGAATCATATAGCACAGAAAAGGCCCTTTGGCCTTTCGCATCTGCGCCGGTCATGTGCCACATAACAATGTCTATCAGCCTCATGGAGAGCTGTAAGAAATATGCTCGATGAAGCTCCAGCCTTTTGAGTCCAAAGTGTGATTATTTCTAACTTATGGAAACCAGAAGACAGAACACTGAGACAAATACGCAGATAGATGCTCAAGCATGGTCAACTTTCAAAAGGAAATTGGGTATATATTGTCAACAGGGTGGCCAACTATGCTGGGTTTTACGGATCGTCCCGTAATTGAGACAACTGCCCTGTGTCCTGGTTAGCATGTTGCCTGGGGAGGGGCAGCTCATCCTGCATTTCACACCTATAAATTTTGTGCATGCGAGTTCACACTGCTCCTGGCTGCCCATTCATGTCGGCACAGGTTCCCCAGCACCTCACCACCCCCTGGAGTTGGTCACCCTGATTGGCAAAGGAAAGCGTGTGCAGGGTTTGCAATAGCAGAGGAGGGAGGGGAACTCATTGGATAAGATTATATTTGATAGATGGTCTCATTCTGTTCTTCTGGTCTCTCCTTGCAGGTCGCTGACGAGAGGCCACTGTGGCGCGACTCGACACGCTCAGCCTCAGAGGCCTTGGGCCTGGCGGTGGCTGTGAGCGGCCAAGCGGAGTTGGTCTGGGCTCTGCTGCTCACCTCGATTCACCTTCACTTTGTAATGTGAACAATTCAGACACTGGGCTGGGAGGATCCCCCATCAACCTCTGTCCACACACATACAAACACAATGTATATTAGCTTCATTCACCAACCCTCCAGGCCGAGAAAGATTTGGCATAAGAGACACAAGCGATTTTGTGCCATCAGAACTCCATTTTGTTTTCAAACCGGGCGAACATTCTGAACCGCCATCTGCCGGAAAGACTTCCATCGGGAACGCCATTTTGCAATGAACACATTTCTGGGGGAAGCCATTTTGAGACGCGCGCACTTCCGGGGAAGCCATTTTGAGATGCGCCCACTTCCGGGGAGAGCCATTTTGAGGCGCCCACTTCCTCCTGAGGGAGATCATGGCAGCCTGCATCAGTTGCTAACTTTCTGCTCATCAGTCAGTGTCGACAATAATACCCAACAATAACAAGAATGATCCTTGGAGAACTTCCAACGACTGATCACACCGCCTTCTGAACGCAAAGATTATTTTTAAAGAAGAAAAGAGCAGCAGCTAAGCAACCAGTTTGAAGTTTAGTCTAACTTTTCCTCCCTGGGTGGGGAAGGAAGCCCGTGGCCCCCAGCCGGACATCCCAGAGCTTTATTCTTTCCTTTTAAACAGTTTTCGAAGGTACTTGATTCACCACAATTAATTTTTAAAAAACGATTTAAAAGTAGAAATAAGCGTCAATACCCATTTTGCAGTGTTGAAGGTCGAAACTTAATGATCCATTTTCAATAGATGTAAAATATAGAGGATGAATTTAAAGCCTGGTTATCCTTGTCAAATGTTACGGAGCTGTTGAGTTAAAGAGGAGCTTGGCAGATTTATTTTTCACAAATTGCCACTTAGTTCCACTATTTAAGGGTCACCAGGTAATTCTCATTGCCACAGAAAACAAGGTATTCTAATACGTCAGACTTTAAATTGGGGGGCACTAATTAATCAATATTGGCACAGGCTTAGGGACTCTTTGCAAACCTTCAGAGGCACATCTATAGGAAATCCCAACCCTCCCCTCCCATGTACTCAATTCTAAATAGATAGCATCGGCTACCCAGAGTAAAATAGTACTATCACTTTAGACACTTTTCCCATTTTGCGGCAGGAAAGAATGGCTTACATTTAAATAACACCTGTCCCGAAGTGCTTTACGACCAGCTAAGCACTTAGATTTAGATGAATTGTCACGTGTACCGAAGTACAGTGAAATGTATTTTTCTGTCTACAGTCCAGGCAGAAGTACTTCTGAAGTAATAGGTGCTGTTAGACTAGGAAATGCAACAGTCAATGTGCACAAACAGCACCATGATGATGAATAGATTTAATTTTAGTGACGTTGACTGAGGAATAAATTTTAGCAAGGCCACTTGGGCTAACTGCCCCACTCTTTGAAATAATGCTGTGGGATTTTTACATCCATCCGAGAAGGCAGACTGGGCCTCAGTTTGATGTTGCATCCGAAAGATTGCAGCTCCACAGTGTCAACCTAGCATTTTGAGTTCAAGATTCTGAAGTGTACTTGAACCAATACTGTCTGATTCAGAGGTGAGAGTTCTGAACCACCGCTGATACGCAACAAAAATTACATCCAAACAATTTAAAATAGAGAATTCTTTAGACAGTTTGTTCACAGTCCAGCTCAGTTGAACAGAAATCTAAAGGCCTTGTCAATCACCTTGAAAGCCTCCCTGTCGAGTACATGGACCATTAATATGGACGATAAGCTGTAAAGACTGTATATTTTCTCTGCAGTAACACAGGGGGAGAGATATTCAATGTTGTCCCATTAATTTGTCGTTTTAGGTGCGTTTTCTCTTTTTTACTCGACTGCTTGCTGACCCACTGGCTCTCAGTTCAGCAATGCCTCACATTTAAAATTCTCTTTGTTCAAATCCACCCATAATCTTTCCCGTCTTATGTGTATCCGTCAAGAAATCTGTGTTCCTCCTTTGGTGGCTTGCCTTTAGATGCCTAAGCTCTGAGCTCTGGAATTCTCTCCATAAACCTCCCGTCTTTCTTCAAGACGCTCATTAGAACCAACCTCTTTGACCAAAATACCATCCCCTTTTGTGGCTCGGTGTTAAATTTGGTCTGATAATGCTCCTGTGAAACACCTCTATCTTTTCCTGTGATAAACACACTATAAATGCTTATTGTTGCTTTGTGATTTTTATCATCTCAGGCAATTCCCACAGCTGAGTCCCGGCTCCCTACGCCCAAGGAGAATGTTTTGCCCTCCTCCGATATGTAGGTAAATTTGTAGAAATCAAACAATCACCTGCAGTTTATTTCATCACCTTTTTTTCTCCAAATGAAAGCAGCATAACTGCACAGAAGAGTTCAATTTCAGCTTTAAGTACAAAATAAATTGCTCAGTTTTACTTAATTACCTATAAAGCGAGTGGGATATCCTGAGGGTGCTATATAAATGCAAGTTCTTTCTTTACCATGGCTCTGGCTGAAATCACAGCACTTGGGATCAATCCTGTGACCTACGTGGTCCATATGACTCTGGACCGCATGTAACCCACCTAGCCATCAGAGGAACCTCCTCTATTTTCGTCACAACTTGTATTGAGTTGCTTTCACCCTCATCCATCAAATGAATGATCCGTAAACTTTTTTTTTAAAGCTTGTGAACACTTTAGTACGTTTTGCTCATGTGTTTTGGGCCAATTTATTAAACTCGGGATCTTGGGCCAAAATCTTGGAGCTCCTTACCGGTCAGTATTGTGGTAACATCATGAATACCTATCACCACTTTCTCAAGGACAACAAACAGCAGTGGTTCGAGAACTGAATCTGGGGAACTGTACTCTATGCCTCTGAATGTCAGTCATTGAAGGAGAGATTAACTTGGTGCAGCAGCACTACTATCTGCTCCTCACAATTAAACCCAGTCTACAGAAACAAAGTGGAATAGCAATGCTTTGCACTGGTATCACTTTCTACTTCTTGTTAGTCAGTCCCAAGGCACTTCTTTAAGTAACAATGGACAAGAGCAGCCATCTTGAGATTTAATTCTTCCTGGGGTGTTTGTACAGGTTTCAGAGATTAAGAATGGTACCTATAGGAGACAATCTTTAGCAACTGCTAGCAAAGATTTACATTCACATTGTGTTTATAAAGTGATGAAACATCCCAATGTCCATCATATCGGGGTAAACTGGGTACCAGGCAGTGGTTTGTGGAAATGATCAAGGACGTGTTCAAAAAGGTTGCTTTTGAATGTATTGAAGTGGGGAGAGATGCAGTGAGGTAGTGGAGTTTAGAAAAATAGTTGAGTCCAGGATTCTGATGACTGCGATGTTGGAGGAGACAGTTGAAAGCATGACGCGAAAGTTCCATTTGAGATGTCGGGCTGCAGGACTTGCCGATGAAGGTAGGTTATGGAGCAATTTCTCACTGGAAAATTGACCAAATCGTTTCTATAGTAGGATAAAAGCAATTTTGCTGGCCACTACAAGGTTCTCCTCTGAGCTTTTGGGAAATTCCATCTGGAATGGAAAGCAGATGCGGTGGCCTGCAACTTATAATCAAAGTCTTTGACAAACCAGTGAACCTATTCAGTCTGACTCCAACTGAACCTGCAAAGCTACAGGCTAGTTTGTGGCAATTAGTCTGTTCTTTGGAAATCAGTGAGTATTTTGCTTTTAGTTGAACAATGTGTTTAAACAAGACGTGTGACATGTATCCAGGTCATTGGGAACTTGAGGGATGAAATTGACCAGTGGCAGTGGTGCAAAATGGGCAGATAGCAAATCTGCAACCTGTTTCACCTAACATGCCATCCTGCCTGTTTCAGTATGATACAGACTAGTAATTCAGAGACCTGAGATAACAATCCATTCACCCCGCCTCCCCAAGCAACAGGGGAATTTAAATTCAGTTATTTAAATAAAATGTGTAAGCAAACGCCAGTACCAGTAATGGTGACCTTGAAACTACTGGATTGTTGTAAAATGCTCACGTCTTTGAGGGGAAGGAAATCTGCCATGCTTGCCTGATCTGGTCTGGTCTGCTTCTGTCTCCAGATCCGCAGCAATGTACTTTTAAGCTCTCAACTGTAATTTGAAATGGCCAAGCAAGCCACTTGCTTGCCGAGAAAGTAGATCACAGTCGCTTTCTCAAGGGCAATTAAGTTTGGGCAATAAATGGCAGTGAATTGAAAGAAGGTTGACTTCAGGAAAGAAAAATGGTCATGGCGCAGAGCCAGTTCTCCAACAACCTGTTTTGAATGACTGGTGCTAATTGATCTTCTCAATTCCGCCCCCATCTCTCCACCACCCCAACCTGGGAAAACTGAACAAACCGCTACTGATGAGTAAAAGAAAAGGTAACTAAAGGCGATTGATGACGGTACCCCTTTTTCAGAATGTGGCCCGTCAAGGCTCATGCCATCTTGCAATAGTCACATAAACTCAAAGCTGTTTTTCAAAGGAACAGTTCAGGCCCCTTTCAACCAAGGTGTGAAGAGGAGATGAAATGATATGGAAATTCAAATCATTGATTGGGGTTCAATTATTTAGGCAAATTTTTAAAACACACAAAGGAGTGGGAGAGTATAAATGAAATCTGATGTATTACATTCTGCAGTTATTTTTATATTCTATGTACCATCTACACTGAAGGTCCAGGGACCTATCTGTGATGTTAAAATTAATAATGTTGACATATGGGAACTATCATGTTATATGAGAGGTCATAGTATATGCGGCACAGTGGTTAGCACGATTCCAGCCTTGGGTGTCTGTGTGGAGTTTGCACTTTCTCCCCGTGTCTGCGTGGGTTTCCTCCCGGTGCTCCGCTTTCCTCCCATAGTCCAAAAATGTGCAGGTTAGGTGGATTGGCCATCATAAAATTGCCCCTTAGTGACCAGTGATGTGCAGGTTAGAAAGGGTTACGGGGATAGGGTGGGGGAATGGGCCTAGGTAAGGTGCTCTTTCAGAGGGTTAGTGCAGACTCGATGGGCCAAATGGCCTCCTTCTGCACTGTAGGAATTCTGCGCAGGAAGAACAATCACATTCCTGGAGTCATCTAACCAACAAACAAGACGATGACAGGAAGTGTACAGGAATCCTTCCATCATCTTTTGTAATTCTGGAGCAGAACCAAAGTACACAGAAAACTGGATTAAGCTATGCTTCCTCTGATCTCCCACTGGATTTATGGAACTGGAAGGCGGGTCGGTAACCAGGGGTTTTAGATTTAAGATCGTTGGCAAAAGTACGAAAGACGCCATGGGGGAAAACATAATTACAAAATGATATCTTATGAATTGGAATGGACTACCCGAAAAGATATAACCTCAATGTGTCTTCTCTCTGATAAATAGGATGTTGTCACAACTGAATGTTTAAAAAAGCAATTAAATCAGATTTCCCTACAATCCCACAGCAGATGCCAGCCACAAATAAATGCACTTGTGCAAGCACAGATGCATCCTCATGGGCTACGGATTCCAGGTTGCAATGTTGTATTTTTACTGAAAGTTTCTGCCCAATCCTTTGCAGTGGAGTCTTTGATTATTTGATGTTGAGAACTGCAATTGTGTAACTTGTAAGGTTTAAAAAAAAGAGGAGGAATATGAGTGGCCATAGAGCCAGAAATAATCTTCCCTCGGCGCACAGTTCTTATAGCTGGGGGACATGGGTTTGAATCCACTCAAACCAAATGGATGAAAGCTCCTTTCAAATCTGTGCAAGGGCTCTAAGTGGAATGAGTTTTGGGCAGTCATAGAATCATAGAATCATAGAAGTTTACAGCATGGAAACAGGCCCTTCGGCCCAACCAGTCCATGCCGCCCAGTTTTTACCATTAAGCTAGTCCCAGTTGCCCGCACTTGGCCCATAACCCTCTATACCCATCTTACCCATGTAACTATCTAACTGCTTTTTAAAAGACACAATTGTACCCGCCTCTACTACTACCTCTGGCAGCACATTCCAGACACTCACTACCCTCTGAGTGAAGAAATTGCCCCTCTGGGCCCTTCTGAATCTCTCCCCTCTCACCTTAAACCTATGCCGTCTAGTTTTAGACTCCCCTACCTTTGGGAAAAGATGTTGACTATCTACCTTATCTATGCCCCTCATTATTTTATAGACCTCTATAAGATCACCCCTAAGCCTCCTACGCTCCAGGGAAAAAAGTCCCAGTCTATCCAGCCTCTCTTTATAACTCAAACCATCAAGTCCCGGTAACATCCTAGTAAATCTTTTCTGCACTCTTTCCAGTTTAATAATATCCTTTCTATAATAGGGTGACCAGAACTGCACACAGTATTCCAAGTGTGGCCGTACCAATGTCTTGTACAACTTCAACAAGACGTCCCAACTCCTGTAATCAATGTTCTGACCAATGAAACCAAGCATGCCGAATGCCTTCTTCACCACCCTGTCCACCTGAGACTCCACCTTCAAGGAGCTATGAACCTGTACTCCTAGATCTCTTTGTTCTATAACTCTCCCCAACGCCATACCATTAACTGAGTAGGTCCTGGCCTGATTCGATCTGCCAAAATGCATCACCTCACATTTATCTAAATTAAACTCTATCTGCCATTCGTCGGCCCACTGGCCTAATTGATCAAGATCCCGTTGCAATCCTAGATACCCTTCTTCACTATCCACTGTGCCACCAATCTTGGTGTCATCTGCAAACTTACTAACCATGCCTCCTAAATTCTCATCCAAATCATTAATATAAATCACAAATAACAGTGGACCCAGCACCGATCCCTGAGGCACACCACTGGTCACAGGCCTCCAGTTTGAAAAACAACCCTCTACAACCACCCTCTGTCTTCTGTCGTCCAGCCAATTTTGAATCCAATTGGCAACCTCACCCTGGATCCCGTGAGCTTTAACCTTCTGCAACAACCTACCATGCGGTACCTTGTCAAAGGCTTTGCTAAAGTCCATGTAGACAACATCTACTGCACTGCCCTCATCTACCTTCTTGGTCACCCCCTCAAAAAACTCAATCAAATTTGTGAGACATGATTTTCCAAGCACAAAGCCATGCTGACTGCCCCGAATCAGTCCTTGCCTCTCTAAATGCTTGTCGATCCTGTCTCTCAGAATACCTTCTAGCAACTTACCTACTACAGACGTTAGGCTCACCGGTCTGTAGTTCCCAGGCTTTTCCCTGCTGCCCTTCTTAAACAAGGGCACAACATTCGCCACTCTCCCAATCTTCAGGCACCTCACCTGTGGCTGCCGATGATTCAAATATCTCTGTTAGGGGACCCGCAATTCCCTCCCTAGCCTCCCACAACATCCTGGGATACATTTCATCAGGTCCCGGGGATTTATCTACCTTGATGCGCTTTAAGACTTCCAGCACCTCCTCCTCTGTAATATGCACACTTCTCAAGACATCACTATTTATTTCCCTTAGTTTCCTAACATCCATGCCTTTCTCCACCGTGAATACCGATGAGAAATATTCATTCAGGATCTCACCCAACTCTTGTGGCTCTGCACATAGATGTCCTTGTTGATCCTTAAGAGGCCCTACTCTGTCCCTAGTTACTCTTTTTCCCTTTATGTATCTGTAGAAGCTCTTTGGATTCTCCTTTGCATTATTTGCCAAAGCAATTTCATGTCCCCTTTTTGCCCTCCTGATTTCCCTCTTAACTCTATTTCGACAATCTCTATACTCTTCAAGGGATCCACTTGATCCCAGTTGTTTATGTACGTCATATGCCTCCTTCTTCTTTTTGACCATAGTCTCAATATCTCGAGTCATCCAGGGTTCCCTACTTCTACCAGCCTTGCCCTTCATTCTAAAGGGAATGTGCTTACCCTGAACCCTAGTTAACACATTTTTAAAAGCCTCCCATTTACCAGCCGTCCCTTTGCCTGCCAACAGTCTCCCCCAATCTACCTCTGCAAGTTCCTGTCTGATACCATCAAAATTGGCCTTGCCCCAATTAAGAATTTTAACTCTTGGGCCAGACCTATCATTCTCCATAGCTATCTTAAAACTAATGGAGTTATGGTCACTTGTCCCAAAGTGATCCCTCACTAACACTTCTGTCACTTGCCCTTCCTTATTTCCCAAGACGAGGTCAAGTTTTGCCCCCTCTCTAGTCAGTCCATCCACATACTGAATGAGAAATTCCTCCTGAATACACTCAACAAATTTCCCTCCATCCAAGCCCCTAATGCTATGGCTGTCCCAGTCAATGTTGGGAAAGTTAAAGTCCCCTACTATTACCACCCTATTTTTCTTGCAGCTATCTGTAATCTCCTTACATATTTGCTCCTCGATTTCCCGCTGACTATTTGGGGGCCCGTAGTACAGTCCTATCAAGGTAATCTCTCCCTTCTTATTTTTCAGTTCCACCCATATAGACTCAGTGGGCGAACCCTCGGATATATCCCCTCTAAGTACTGCCGTGATGTTCTCCCTAATCAAAAACGCCACTCCCCCTCCTCTCTTACCTCCTGTTCTATCCTTTCTATAGCATCTGTACCCTTGAACATTGAGCTGCCAGTCCTGCCCCTCCCTTAGCCATGTTTCAGTCATAGCTATAATATCCCAGTCATAACCCAGTGACTCTTATTTCTGAGTTCACAGCACTAGGTTGTCATCAACGGTATTCAGTTAGGAGGCAGGAGTGGCTGCAATGGGTGAATAAACATCACACAAGTGTTCTTGAGGTTGGAAGTGCGATACAGAGTAAAATTACCACCCCGTGCAATGTCTCAAAATGGTTGGTAGTGAATCGGCAACCTGTTTCGTGGCCACAATAAAGTAAATCAGGTGGTATGTAAAACAGTTTGCCGATGCCACTATTGGCCAATTTGTGATGCAGCTAGGTCTTGTGGTCCTATGTTGAAGGAGAGGCAGTTCTATGTTGCATTTAGTTCATACCATACATGATCTCAATATTGCAAATGCTCAGCAGATCTGGCAGGATCCGAGTTAACTTTTCAAGTTGAATATGGCCCTTCTTCAAAACCTGACCTGGGAAGCTATTTTTAATCATTCATGAGATGCAAGTCCAGCATTATTGCCAAGGAGAAGGAGGTGACGAACTGCCTTCTTAGACCACTGCAGTCCATGTGGTGTAGGTACACCCACAGTGCTGTTAGGGAGTTCCAGAATTTTGATCCAGCGACAATGAAGGAACGGTGATATAGTTCTAAGTCAGGATGGTATGTGACTTGGGAGAGGAACTTGCAGGTGGTGGTGTTCCCGTGTGTTGCCCTTATGCTGTGAGGTCTCTGTATTTTGATGATCCCAAGTGAAAATAGCCTTAAGCCAGTTCCCAGTGACACGAGCCCTCGACACAATTCTACAGTAATCAAATTGAGCTGCTTCACATAGTTGAGTGTAACCATGATTAATTGTTGAAATAATGGAAGGGTTTGAAAACTGATTAACAGTCGCGATATTAATGTTCCTTCCATGACTGTATCCATATTTATATCACCCGATAGGGTGCTTAGACCTAAACACAAGCAAGATTTCATGGCCTTTCACAGTCCATGCAATGGTGGGAAGTCACCCATACTCACAGGGTGAGAGACTGCCCTGATGTGAACTCAGAATTCAAAGTTGGAACTGTCTGGCTCAAGGTTTGAGCCCCCTGCGCCTTCTGACTAAGAGGTGGAAATACTTTTACAAAGCTATGGACTCAGTTGGAGACACTATATCGGTGCAGTGGAAAGGAAACCCTGAACTGTCTCCAGACCACACCTTGTACTGCCTAAATTGGTACTTGGCTGACAATGAGCCATTTCTTGGAAATCTGACAGAAACTCTGGGTGGAGGGGGGAAAAGAGATATTGAGCGACTAACTCTTGTAGCAGGGCCTACCGGAAACTCACCCTGCCACAGCTTACACAGCGAAGTCCGTAAGTTAGCAACATTGCTCAAGTTGATGAAGCATTATCAAACATTTTCTAAAATTATAGATGTTTCTGTACGGAAAGTCTTTCTTAAAAACAAGCTGATTTTCTGAGGTATATGTGGCCACGTCTAATGATGTAAGCAGGTGTTTGTGTTAATCACGTTCTTGGCTGATTTTTGTCAACCATCTTACAGGGTGGGAAACTAAAAGGGTTAACATTGCAATTTAATGTATTATCATTCCTTTCTCACAGTACTTTTTGGTTTTACTTTAAATGTCAGTGTACTGATTTGGAACCTGGGTGTCCTGTTCTGTGGTGTATAATGTCCATTCTGGCAATTCTCTTCCCCTTCTCCTCTCTTTCCTTCTCTCCTCTCTCTCTCTCTCTCTCTCCCCCCCCCCCCCTCCCCCCCCCCCCCCCCCATGCAACCATTTCCTTCATGCTAATGTTCTCGTTATGGCAACAAGTCCTTGTTGTTAGGAAGCTATGTATGAAATTTCTTTTGATTGTAATGAGTGATTTTTATTATCCATATTAAAATGTAAACAAATTAGGATTGTGTGCCCTTTATTCACATCACATCGTCTGTGAACGCACAAGAACCTAAAGCTCACAGTGAGACCAGGACAGCCTGTCATTCAATCCTGCTCTTTCCACGAGCAGGACTACCTCATTTATGAATCCCCACCTCCAAGATCTCACTCCTTACCCTTGTTGTGCCAATCAACCCTTGACTAATATAACTATGAGGGAGAGCAGAGGGAAGTCGCTGATCTCAGTGGGTCTGGAGTGTGTGTGCTTCAACGCAAGAAGTATAACCGGTAAGACGGATGAACTTCGAGCTTGGATTAGCGTGGAGAATTACGATATTGTTGCTATTACGAAGACATGTTTAAAGGAGGGGCAGGGCTGGCAGCTTACTGTTCTAGGATACAGATGTTTTAGATAAGACAGAGGGGCAAGCAGAAAGGGTGGGGGAGTTGCATCACTGGTTAGAGGACATCACAGCTGTGCTGAGGGAGTTGGAGGGATCCCGCAGTGAGGCAGAGCACGTGAATAGGCAGGGTGCAATCACAATGCTGGGGTTGTACTATACGCCTCCCGACAGCCAGTTATATACAGAGGAACAGATATGTAGTCAGATTGTGGAAAGATGTGAAAATAGCAGGGTTGTTGTGGGTAATTTTAATTTCCTCCATATTGACTTGTGGCAGAGGTTCGGATGGAAAGCAATTTGTTAGATGTGTCCTAAGCCTTTTAGACCTTACGAATGCTTCCTTTTTCTTTTTGACAAGGTTCATAATATCCCTCGTTATCCAGGGTTCCTATACCTGCCATCCTTATCTTTCATCCTCACAGGTACATGCTGGTCCTGAGTTCTAATCAACTAACATTTGAAAGCCTCCTACATGCCATAAGACATAGGAGCAGAATTAGGCCACTCGGCCCATCGGGTCTGTTCCGCCATTCAATCATGGCTGATATTTTTCTCATCCCCATTCTCCTGCCTCCTACCCATAACCCCTGATCCACTTATTGATGAAAAACCTATCTCTGCCTTAAAGACACTCAGTGATTTGGCCTCCACAGCCTTCTGCGGCAAAGAGTTCCACAGATTCACCACCCTCTGGCTGAAGAAATTCCTCCTCCTCTCTGTCTTAAAGGATCGTCCCTTTAGTCTGAGTTATAGTATTTCCTACAAGTGAAAACATCTATCCAGGCCACGCAGGATCCTGTAAGTTTCAATAAGACCCCCCCTCATCCTTCTAAACTCCAACGAGTACAGACCCAGGGTCCTCAACCTAGAGTTCCTCTAACGACAAGCTCTTCATTCTAGGGATCATTCTTGTGAACCTCCTCTGGACCCTTTCCAAGGCCAGCACACCCTTCCTTAGATACGGGGCCCAAAACTGCTCAAAATACTCCAAATGGGGTCTGACCAGAGCCTTTTACAACCTCAGAAATACATCCTTGATCTTGTATTCTATCCCTCTTGACATGAATGCTAACATTGCATTTGCCTTCTTAACTGCCGATTGAACCTGCACGTTAACCTTAAGAGAATCGTGAACAAGGACTCCCAAGTCCCTTTGCGCTTCTGATTTCCTAAGCATCTTACCATTTAGAAAATAGTCTAAGCCTCCATTTCTCCTTCCAAAGTGCATAACCTCACACTTTTCCACATTGTATTTCATCTGCCACTTCTTTGCCCACTCTCCTAGCCTGTCCAAGTCCTTCTACAGCCCGCCTGCTTCCTCAATACTACCTGCCCCTCTACAGATCTTTGTATCATCTGCAAACTCAGCAACAGTGCCTTCAATTTCGACTTCCAGATCATTAATGTATAGTGTGAAAAGTTGTGGTCTCAGCTCAGACCCCTGAGGCACACCACTAGTCACCGGCTGCCATCCTGAAAAAGACCCCTTTATCCCCACTCTCTGCCTTCTCCCAGTCAGCCAATCCTCTATCCATGCCAGGATCTTACCCTTAACAACTTGGGCTCTTAACTTATTTAACAGTCTCCTATGCGCCACCTTGTCAAAGGCCTTCTGGAAATCTAAATAAATCACGTCCACCAGTTCTCCTTTGTCTAACTTCCTTGTTACTTCCTCAAAGAACCCTAACAGATTTGTCAGACATGACCTCTCCTTGCCGAAGCCATGCTGACTCAGTCCTATTTTATCATGAACTTCCAAGTACTCTGCGATCTCATCTTTAATAATGGACTCTAAAACCTTACCAATGACCGAAGTCAGGCTAACTGGCCTATAATTTCCCATCTTCTGCCTCCCTCCCTTCTTAAACAGCGGTGTTACATTAGCCACTTTCCAGTCCTCTGGGACCCTTCCTGCCTCCAGTGATTCCTGAAAGATCATCACCAATGTCTCCACAATCTCCTGAGCTGTCTCTTTCAGAACCCTGGGGTGAAGTCCATCTTCCGAGGAAGGAGCTGCGCTCCGAAAGCTAGTGATTCAAAACAAATCTGTTGGACTTTAACCTGGTATTGTAAGACTTCGTACTGTTCAATTATTTTGACATATTAATATATATTACACCCAATCCCAGAAATGTTCAGTTTTACTCTAAGATCTGTAGTGAGTGACCCTAAATCGAATCAAAAGGCAATGTGCATGAGCATCAAATCCGTTAGGCCCAAACTGGCTTTTATTAATCATGTTGGCTTTGCGTTGTTGACTTTAATCTAATCACTGACTTTATAATGGACTCCTTTGTGCATGTCTAGCTAACAGGCTTGGAATCCCCAGGATTACATTTGACCTTTTTCTATTTAAAAATCGGAACATTCGCTACTTTCCAAGCTCCTGACACTTGCCTGCGTTTGGTGAGATTTTTCTGATCCCACGTCTAAACAACGCAACTGATAATTACTGTTCTCCAGCAATTTGCATTTGGTTTCAGCCTTCCCAGTCGATGTGTCTTGAATGCAAATCTTGGCATTTTTTGGTTCAGTATGTGTAATGATGCATTTCTGTTACTTGATGCTTTCCCCCCCCCCCCCTGATTAATGTAAGGTTTGAAGGCCAAAGACATGAAGCAACAGTAAACAGGCAGAGAGATCCCAATATGTTTTCGTGCATGTGTCTTGCTGTTCTTTCACCGTGACCAGTATAACCTGGTTCTAGAATTGAACTCAGAATTCCCAGCGACCTAACCAGAGTTTTATACATTTCAATGGTATAACATCCTCTCCTTTGTATTCCAAAGTTGTGCTCCATGATTCCTGATTGAATATGGCCATGTAGGCCGAGGACTTTGGTGGTGAGGTCTTTAATGTCCGAATAGCCGTGAGCCCTTTCTGATCTAGAAGCTTGCCAAAACTGACCGTGCCAGTTTGAGTGAGATGCCCAGTCTTCTGATTCAGGAATCCCCTCTGACCCCTATGAGGAGATAGTGATTGGATGGGGAAAATAAAACATTACCCTTGCAGCTGTTTTCTTAGGACCATAGAAAATAGGAGGAGGAGGCTGTTCTGTTCTTGTACAGAGACAATTACAGAGTCGGCGTACTAAAGAGCATCTAGTTCAAGATTATACTATAATAAAATTAACTAATAAACTGTGGGTCAGAAACTAATGCCATAAAACTGGAACTAATACAAACACAACTGACTACGGTGGTTTCTCCTTAAGGCTCCCCCCAAGCTACAGTATCACATGCTGCTACTTGCCTGACACCTAGTGGTCGGAGACTATACATATTTACACAAACATCTGTTATTGCATATCCCCATTCCTTGAGATTTCAAAGAAACCATATGATACATTATTTCAGTAAATATTACTGATATGAATAACAAAGTATTTTTACATCATGTACAGTTATATTTACCATTCACAGATCCAAACATTCCGGTTTCTTTCTGTTTCTCGTTGATCATCTCAACTTTGGTAGATGTGTGTGATTCTGTGAACTTCTGTAGGTACATCTACTATGACTATCATTGATCTGATCATTCTGTACATTGGCATTTAACTCGTCACTGCTGGTGACAGTTTCGATGAATGTAATCTTTCATATACATCCTTGCCTTGCTGTTCAACAACAGGTTGTTTCACTTTTAGGAGTGCTCATCTATTCCTCTTTAAAACCTGTCCTTGCTCAGTTATCACAGTACAGGACCTTGGACTGGTTTTCTGAAATACCTCAGCACATTTTGACCAGTCATCAGGATCCTCCACTCTCACCATGTCATTTGGTTTCAACGGTTTCAGACTTCTGGTAGACTTGTCATAATATTCCTTTTGTTTCATCTTCTGAGATTCCATTTGATCTCTTATCTTCTCATTCAGCCTTTGCTTGGTGTCCATGATGTGGAGATGCTGGCGTTGGACTGGGGTGGGCACAGTGAGAAGTCTTACAACACCAGGTTAAAGTCCAACAGGTTTGTTTCGAATCACTAGCTTTTGGAGCACTGCTCCTTGGACTTTAACCTGGTGTTGTAAGACTTATTACTTTGCTTGGTATGGCATGGCAGAGTTGTTTGTAGTTTCCCATTCATCAACGTTGCTGCTGGCGATAAACCTCAACTTAATGGAGATGTTTGATAACTTAGCTGTGCTAAATATGGATCATCGTTACTGTCCATAGCCTTTTTCAATAACTGCTCGACTATCTGAACCCCCAAATTGACCCAATTTATCGGCTCTTCAATCTTTTTTATGACGTCAAGATATGTCATCCTGTCTAATTCTGCCTTTAGACCATCATGGAATGGTGCTGGAACTCTTCCGGAGCATGTATCAGCGGTTGAGCATCCTTCTTTAATTAATCTTGGAAATGAAAGGTAAAAACCAAAACCCTGGAATATTTTTGGAAAAGCCTGCACAATGAGCTCCACTGATCCACTGTGTGTGCTCAGTCAGTGCTACACACTCTTCTCACCAGCTCCAGTGCTTCACACGCTTCATCACCTAATAATGATTTACGACCTTCAGCAACTACAGAGAGTTTTAATATTTCACTTGTACGCCCAATTCACACATTCCCAATGTGACAATTTTCTGACCATTATAGTCCTTCAACAAGACTGGTTTATTCAATATTCTTGGTTTTAATTGCATAGTCTTGATAGCACTGATGCTTATGAGGTTTGCTCTTTCTCCTGTATCGAAGTTCACAGTGATAAGCGGTCGATTTATCAACAAAGAAACTGTCCGTTTGTCACTATTCCAGTATCACTTTTAGAAAAATATATTAATGTTTTTTATTTGGTTTTTGAACAAAGTATATTTGCCGTTATGTACACAGGATATGATATATAATATATATCACACACAAATCACAAAGGGGAAAAAAAAAGAAAAAAGGTAACAACACGATAGAAATACAAAATCAATTATTTACACACATAAGTAGGCATCTGTTTGTGGGGTTGGGGGGGGGGTGGGGGGAGTGGAGATATACATTTGGGACTTTTGTTTTTTTAGGCAACATTTTATTCTTTTTGGCTGTTTGCCCTGTCTTCATCAGAGACTACATCAACAAAAAATGTGCCTTCCAAATTAATGTCATCAGTTGGATTAATTGACTTCCCTGCAATAACGTTTTTGCTTGTGAAATATTGTTTCGCAAAATGATTTTTTTCCTTTGCACTTTGTGCAAATTGTGCCATAAGCTGGACATTGCCTCGGTAGGTGCCTGTTTCCACATCTTTTGCATGTAATTGCTGCTTCTGCCAAGCATTTAAAATGGTTGCTGCTGCTGAAACCATGTTTTGTTTTATTTATTTATTTTCAATTAAAAAAAAAAAAAATTTGGAATACCCAATTATTTTTTTCTAATTAAGGGGCAATTCAGTGTGGCCAATCCACCGAACTTGCACATCTTTGAGTTGTGGGGGTGAAGCCCACACAGACACAAGGAGAAGGTGCAAACTCCACACAGACAGTGACCTGGGCCCGGGATCGAACACAGGTCCTCAGCACCGTAGGCAGCAGTGCTAACCACTGCGCCACCTGCATTTTATTTTTGAGTGCATCACAACATTAATGAGGTTTGCATCGCTCCCAATTTTCATGCCAAAACTTTGTGCATTCAACGTGCTGATATATTGTGCAGCTAGTTCATGCGCATTGCAAATTTTAATCACGTCTTCTCTCAGAAGCTCATTCTCCAGTAGGAGACCTCCACGCACCTCATCATCATTTACTCCCAAAACAATTTTATCCCTAATCATTGAAGGTCTTAAAGTTGCGAAAGTTTGTGTTTTTAAACATGAGGTCTGTAAGAAAGCTATCAAAGGATTCGCCCATCTTCCGCGTGCACGTTCTAACTATATATTGCTCAAAAGTTTCATTTTTTGGCGTGCAATGCTCATCAAATTTTTTTTATGACTGCATCAAAGTTTTTACTATCGTCCTCTTGTTCATATACGAAGGTGTTATAAATCTCAATCACCTGCTGGCCTGCTATCCTTAGCAATAACACTATCATTCTTTCAACTCGCTGCGCTTGCAATCCTAGAGCTGCTACATACAGTGTAAACTGTTGATTAAATGCGTGCAAATTGCCATCAACATTACTGGTTACTGGACGGTGTTCTGGAGTTTTTAAACTATCCATCTTCTTGCACTGGTGTTGCGTTTTCAGAGATTTTTTTCCCCACAAGATTGCTATTATCTTCAATGTTCCACGTTTTCCTCGCAGCACTAAATGTGAAGACTGTGTCCTTCAAATCTTCACACTTCTGCTCTTTGAGTTTTTGGAGCAGAGAATTACGTTATTGCACAGAGACAATTACGGAGTTGGCATACTAAAGAACATCTAGTTCAAGACTAGTTAATTTTATTATAGTATAATAAACTGTGCGCGGGAACTAATGCTCTCAAGCTGGAACTAATACAAACACAACTGACCATGGTGGATTGCCCTCAAGATTCCCCCCAGGCTACAGTGTCATGTGCTACAACTCACCTGACACCTACTGGTCGGAGGCTATACTTATTTACACATACACTTGTTAATGCATATCACTACAGAGGCCATTTGGCTCTTTGAGCCTGCTCCACCATTCATTATGATCATGGCTGATCATCCAACTCAGTAACTTGTTTCTCCTCTTTTCTTCCCCCCCCCCATCCCAACATATCCATTGATCCCTTTAGCCCCAAGAGCTACATCTGATTCCTTCTTGAAAACATACACTGTTTTGGCCTTAACTGCTCTCTGCGATAGCGCATTCCAGAGGCACATCACTCTCTGGGTGAAGAAAATTCTCCTCTGTCCTAAATGGTTTACCCTGTATCCTTAGACTGTGTTCCCTGGTTCTGGACTCTCCCACCATTGGCAACATCTACCCTGTCCAGTCCTGGTAGAGATTTATAGGTTTCTTGGAGATCCCCCCATTCAGATAATAAGCTGTCATCCTGTTATTGCTACCAAAGTGGATAACCTCTCATTTGTCCACATTATACAGCCTCTGCCAAGCATTTGCCCACCTACTCTACTTGTACAAATCACACTGAAGCATCTTTGCATCCTCTTCACAGCTCACCCTCCCACCCAGCTTTGTGTCATCTGCATTTTTGGAGATATTACATTTAGTTCCCTTATCTAAATCATTAATACATATTGTGAATAGCTGGGGCCCGAGCACCGATCCCTTCGGAACCCTAATAGTTACTGTCTGCCATTTGGAAAAAGACTCGTGTATTCCTATTCTTTGATTCCTGTCTGCCAACCAGTTTTCTCTCTCTATCAAGACAATACCCCAAGCCCATGCGCTTTGATTTTACACGCTAATCTCTGAAAAGGGACTTTTTTGAAAGTCTTCTGAAAGTCCACTGACTTCCTCCTTGTCACCTCTACTCATTATATCCTTGAAGAATTCCAGTACATTTGTTAAGCATGATTTCCTTTTCATAACTCCATGCTGACTCTGTCCGATCCTGCCACTGTTTTCCAAGTGCTCTGCTATAAAATCTTCGAGAATGGACTCTAGAATTCCCCCCCCCCCCCCCCCTATCAACGTCAGGCTGACTGGTCTATAATTCTCTGTTTTCTCTCTAGTTCCCATTTCAAAGAGTGGAGTTCCTGTTCCAGAGTTTAAGGACTCTTGGAAGATGACCACCAATGCATCTACTATTTCTAGGGCCACTTCCTTAAGTACTCTGCGATGTAGCTTATCAGGCTCTGGGGCTTAATCGGCCTTCAATCCCATCAATTTCCCCACGTTTCCCTACTATGACTGGTTTCCTTCAGTTGCTCCCTCTCACGAAACCCTGTGTTCTCCAACAATTCTGGTACATTTGTTCTGTCTTCATAAAGGAGGACACAAATAACGTATGTATTTAGTTGGTCAGCCATTTCTTTGTTCCCCATTATAAATTCCTCTGTTTCTGACTGAAAGGGATCTATATTTGTCTTCAGCAATCTTTTTCTCGAATGGCACTGTGGTGCAGTGGTTAGCACTGCTGCCTCACTACCGAGGACCTGGGTTCGATCCCGGCCCGGGTCACTGGCTGTGTAGAGTTTGCACATTCTCTCAGTGACTGCGTGGGTCTCACTCCCACAACCCAAAGATGTGCAGGGTAGGTGGATTGGCCATGCTAAATTTCCACTTAATTAGTAAAAGATGATTGGGTACTCTTTATTTTTAAAAAAGCAATCCTTTACCCTTCACGTCCCTATAGAAACTTTTAAAGTCAGTTTTTATGTTCCATAGAACAATAGAATTCCTACAGTGCAGAAGGAGGCCATTTGGTCCATCGAGACTGCACCGACCCTCTGACCGAGCATCCTACCTAGGCCCACTCCCCCAACCTATCCCATTAACCCCAACTAATCTATGCATCTTTGGGCACTAAGGGGCAATTTAGCATGGCCAATCCACCTCATCTGCACTTCTTTGGATTGTGGGAGGAAACCAGAGCACCCGGAGGAAACCCACGCAAACACGGGGAGAAAGTGCAATCTCCACTCAAACACACAAGGCCAGAATTGAACCCGGGTCTCTGGTGCTGTGAGGCAGCAGTACTGACCATTGATGCACATCACCACAGGAACAATGTAAATACATGTAGGCTGGCTGGACACTAGAGGGAGCACTAGAGACATCACACACACACACACACACACACACACACACACTCTCAACCAATAGATCAGTTAGACATTCTGGACATTCACGATAAACACAGATGTGACACAACCACAGGTGGGCATTACACCAACCCATATATAAAGGACACCACACACATGATCTGCCTCTTTCCAGTGGAGACAGTCAGTGAGTACAGACACAGGGTTGATTCAATATCACTCCCACCGCGTGGATTGCAGCAACTGGTTAGTCAGTCTGGGTAGCTATAGTAGGATTGGATTGGATTTGTTTATTGTCACGTGTACCGAGGTACAGTGAAAAGTATTTTTCTGCGAGCAGCTCAACAGATCATTAAATACATGGGAAGAAAAGGGAATAAAAGAAAATGCATAATAGGGCAACACAACATATACAATGTAACCAGATAAGCACTGGCATCGGGTGAAACATACAGGGTGTAGTGTTAATGAGGTCAGTCCATAAGAGGGTCATTTAGGAGTCTGGTGACAGTGGGGAAGAAGCTGTTTTTGAGTCTGTTCGTGCGTGTTCTCAAACTTCTGTATCTCCAGCCCGATGGAAGAAGTTGGAAAAGTGAGTAAGCTGGGTGGGAGGGATCTTTGATTATGCTGCCCGCTTTCCCCAGGCAGCGGGAGGTGTAGATGGAGTCAATGGATGGGAGACAGGTTTGTGTGATGGACTGGGCGGTGTTCATGACTCTGAAGTTTCTTGCGGTCCTGGGTCAAGCAGTTGCCATACCAGGCTGTGATGCTGCCCAATAGGATGCTTTCTATGGTGCATCTGTAAAAGTTGGTAAGGATTAATGTGGACATGCCGAATTTCCTTAGTTTCCTGAGGAAGTATAAGCGCTGTTGTGCTTTCTTGGTGGTAGCATCGGCGTGGGTGGACCAGGACTGGTTTTTGGAGATGTGCGCCCCTAGGAATTTGAAACTGCTAACCATCTCCACCTCGGCCCCGTTGATGCTGACAGGGGTATGTACAGTACTTTGCTTCCTGAAGTCAATGACCAGCTCTTTAGTTTTGCTGGCATTGAGGGAGAGTTTGTTGTCGCTACACCACTCTACTAGGTTCTCTATCTCCCCGCCTGTATTCTGACTTGTCGTTATTCGAGATCCGGCCCACTATGGTCATATCGTCAGCAAACTTGTAGATGGAGTTGGAACCAAGTTTTGCTACGCAGTCGTGTGTGTACAGGGAGTAGAGTAGGGGGCTAAGTATGCAGCCTTGCGGGGCCCCGGTGTTGAGGACTATTGTGGAGGAGGTGTAGTGTCGAACCCAAACAATATTAGTGCAAATAGTTTAATAAACGTGTTGAAATTATCTCCACGTCTGAACCTTCCTTTGTCAAGTGCACCACAAGGAAGTCGCTTATGCCACACCTAGAGCATAAAAAAATCAGTTCCCTGCAAGCTTACCCTGGTATTCTCCTTTCCACTTCTTAATCAATCCCTCTGCCCTCCTTTGCTGAATTCTAAACTGTTCCCAATCCTCAGATCTGTTGTTTTTTCAGGCCAATTTGTATGCCTCTTCCTCGGATTTAATACAATCTCTAATTTCCCAGATATACCACAGTTTGGCCAGACAGGAATGAACAATTGTTGCAGTTCACCCATGTGCCCTATGAACATTTGCCATTGCCTATCCACCGACATTCCTTTAAAGTAAAATTTCCTAATCAACTAAAGCCAACTCACACCTCATACCATCATAGTTTCCTTTAGCTTCAGGACCCTAGTCTCAGAATCAACTATTTCACTCTCCATCTTGATGATGAATTCTATCATATTATGGTCACTCATCCCCAAGGATCTCGCACAACTAGATTGCCAATGATTCCGTTCTCATTATACAGTGGTGATACTAGGATGGCCTATTCTCTAGTTAGTTCCTTGCATATTGGTCTGGAAAACACCCTGCATACACTCCAGGAATTTCTCCTCTATGGTATTGAGACTAATTTGATTTGCTAATTAATATGCATATTCAAATCACCCATAATTACAGATGTCGTTTTGCCGCATGTGTCTCTAATTTCCTGTTTAATACCATTCCCAACATCACCACTCCCAACATCACCACTATTGTTTGGGGGTCAACGTACAACCCCCACTGATGTTTTTTGCCCCTTCATGTTTCCCAGCTCTACCCATACAGATTCCACATCATCTGAGCGAATATTTGGGCAGCACGGTAGCACAAGTGGATAGCACTGTGGCTTCACAGCGCCAGGGTCCCAGGTTCAATTCCCCGCTGGGTCACTGTCTGTGCGGAGTCTGCACGTTCTCCCCGTGTCTGCGTGGGTTTCCTCCGGGTGCTCCGGTTTCCTCCCACAGTCCAAAGACGTGCAGGTTAGGTGGATTGGCCATGCTAAAAATTGCCCGTAGTGTCCATAAGGGTTGGGAGGGGTTATTGGGTTGCGGGGATAGGGTGGAAGTGAGGGATTAATGTGGGTCGGTGCAGACTCGATGGGCCGAATGGCCTCCTTCTGCACTGTATGTTCTATGTAATCCTTCTTCCGGGCATTAAGGCACAAAGCCTTGAGGCTTGTCTTTTTAACATTCCCTGCGCCGGACCCATTATTTTTCACTTTGGTCCTTTTTCATTCTGGTCCTCAATTTCTCTGCCTATCACTTTTCTTGTTCCCCTTTCTCTGTATTTTGTTCTTGTCTGTATTCCACCCTCCACCCTCCACCCTCCACCCTCCACCCTCCACCCTCCACCCTCCACCCTCCACCCTCCACCCTCCACCCTCCACCCTCCACCCTCCACCCTCCACCCTCCACCCTCCACCCTCCACCCTCCACCCTCCACCCTCCACCCTCCACCCTCCACCCTCCACCCTCCACCCTCCACCCTCCACCCTCCACCCTCCACCCTCCACCCTCCACCCTCCACCCTCCACCCTCCACCCTCCACCCTCCACCCTCCACCCTCCACCCTCCACCCTCCACCCTCCACCCTCCACCCTCCACCCTCCACCCTCCACCCTCCACCCTCCACCCTCCACCCTCCACCCTCCACCCTCCACCCTCCACCCTCCACCCTCCACCCTCCACCCTCCACCCTCCACCCTCCACCCTCCACCCTCCACCCTCCACCCTCCACCCTCCACCCTCCACCCTCCACCCTCCACCCTCCACCCTCCACCCTCCACCCTCCACCCTCCACCCTCCACCCTCCACCCTCCACCCTCCACCCTCCACCCTCCACCCTCCACCCTCCACCCTCCACCCCCCACCCTCCACCCCCCACCCCCCACCCCCCACCCCCCACCCTCCACCCTCCACCCCCCACCCTCCACCCCCCACCCCCCACCCCCCACCACCCACCACCACCATCTGGCCTGGGCTTGCGAAATCCTATCAACTGTCCTGGCTTGAGACAATTCACACCTCTTTAACCTGGGATTACCCCTCTCTCTGGATCCGTAAAGACTTAATTACCTGCAAATGCATGCATTCAAAGCATTGTCTTGCATCTTTGACTTTGTCTATATATATATAAATATATATATATATATATAAAAATGTTTCTGGAACCTACCTCTTCATTCACCTGAGGAAGGAGCAGTGCTCCGAAAGCTAGTGATTTGAAATAAACCTGCTGGACTTTAACCTGGTGTTGTAAGACTTCTTACCCTGTTCCTCATACGACAGGGATCATTCTTGTGAACCTCCTCTGGACCCTTTCCAAGGCCAGCACATCTTTCCTTCGATACGGGGCCCAAAATTGCTCACAATACTCCAAATGGGGTCTGACCAGAGCCTTCCACAAGCTCAGAAGTACATCCCTGGTCTTGTATTCTAGCCCTTTCAACATGAATGCTAATATTGCATTTGCTTTCCAAACTGCCGACTGAACCTGCACGTTAACCTTAAGAGAATCTTGAACAAGGACTCCAAAGTCCCTTTGTGCTTCTGATTTCCTAAGCAGCTCCCCATTTAGAAAATAGTCTATGCCTCCATTCCTCCTTCCAAAGTGCATAACCTCACACTTTTCCACATTGCATTCCATCTGCCAATACTTTGCCCACTCTCCTAGCCTGTCTTCTGCAGCCTCCTGCTTCCTCAATATTACCTGTCCATCTACAGGTCTTTGTATCATCTGCAAACTTATTAACAGTGCCTTCAGTTCTTTCTTCCAGATGGTTAATGAATTCCTAAGACATCCTCCCTCATTACTGCAGTGATGGTCTCTCTCTGATCAATAATGCTATGTCCCCATCTCTCTTACACCCCCTGCCCCCAAAACTTCTAAACCCTGGAATGTTGTTTCCTGCCCTGCCCCTCTTCTATCAATGTCTCAGTGATTGCAACAATATCACATTTCCACATGATCAATATTCTAAATTCATCTGCCTTACCAGCCCGATACTTGCATTAAAATAGGTGTAATTTAGCCTTCTAATCCTCCCATGTACCTCATCATGCCCATGACTTCTCTGCCTGCTGGACTGACCTAGTTTTCCTTCTATATTTGTTTGATCCACGCTCCCAAATGTACAAATACTGTGTCCCACCCCCTGCCAAATTAGTTTAAAACCAGCCCAACAGCACAAGTACCTTGCCCCTTGAAAATTATAACCAGAATATGATGAAATAAAGAATGAAAGTATTGATTTTTGATCAAACGGTTGTCCGATATTTCAGAGTTTTCAGAATCCCTGCTCACAAGGACAGCTCTATCTCTTCAGAGTCCATTATTGAGCCAGGTAATTATAACCAGTGTCTTGGAATACTGTGGATCTGACTGCCTGAGGTACTGAATTTCAAAGTCAATCACAAGAATTCATGTAGTTCATAATTTGCATCTTGATGTTACCTTGATCCCGAAATGATTCCATTTACCTATTCCAAAGGAAGACTGTCATTAGCTGATTGTTGGGCACCAACAAAGAATCTCTAATTAGATACCATTTTGTCACAGCCTCAGGTATCTGGAAATGCTTCTCAAGTAATCAATTGCTTTGCAAACAATTAAATGCACAAATGGTTTTGACCCTGACTAAGTGGAGGCCCTCACTTGAGTGGCGTATACAGCAGTGTAATTCAGCATAAAGCAGAGTGGGCCAAAAGGTCTTTCATTGCCTGCTCTCAGATGGAGGCGAAGTGAACAGATATGCCAAATAGGGGCCTCGTTATTACTGAAGGAACAGTTTAAGGGACATAGTTAAAATTCCCTCTTACAACATTCTAAGCCAATTCATACTACCTCAGCTCCTCAGTGCTATAGCGTCTACTTTAAAAAAGTGTTACAGTACTCACTAAAAATACTGGAACAGACAAATGAGGCTTTCTATTATGGAGCCAGATTTTCCCCTTGCACATTATTGCGTAACTTTTTGTCACAAATTGCTGAAATTACGAGCTAATAACAGCACGGAAGAGGAAATGGGACATCATGGAGTAGTGAACAGAGCAATGAATTGGGTACCTCCTTAGATCAGTGTTTTTCAAACTTTCCTCCTTCCTACTTTTGCCAACCGGCCGATCTTCAGGACCCACGCCGGCTGAATTTCATGACACATGCCACGTTCACTTACCTTTAATGCAAAAGGGGCGCCTGACTGGTCCTCACAATCTCACTCCAATCAGGTTCACTGAGGAGAGGGCAATTGCCATATCAGGCGCAGACTTCAGACAGTTCCTTTGTGCTGTCTTCATCTTTATGGGAACAGAAAATCCAGCCTTGCACGTGTAGGTCATTCTGTAGGGTAATAGCAACAAAATGCTCGTTTTACTCAGCACTGGATACTTCTGTGAGGTGCAACTCCAGAATGTTGACAGCCATATGGACTTTTGGTGTGTTTTTAATATGCTATCACAGGTTAGGTACAGCAGCGTAGTCTTTTCCTTTGGAGTCAGCTGAAATTAATAACTGACTCTGGGGTTTCAACCACAAAACTAATTTTTCACCCACTAATTCTCTTTCAAAATCTAAAACTTCTCAGTTGCCAGCACAAAGAACAAAGAAAAGTACAGCACAGGAACAGGCCCTTTGGTCCTCCAAGCCTGTGGCGACCATGCTGCCCGTCTAAACTAAAATCTTCTACACTTCCTGGGTCCATATCCCTCTATTCACATCCTATTCATGTATTTGTCAAGATGCCTCTTAAACGTCACTATTGTCCCTGCTTCCACCACCTCCTTCGGCAGCGAGTTCCAGGCACCCACTACCCTCTTTGTAAAACACTTGCCTCGTACATCTCCTCTAAATCTTGCCCCTCGCACCTTAAACCTAGTAATTGACCCCTCTACCCTGGGAAAAAGTCCCTGACTATCCACTCTGTCTATGTCCCTCATAATCTTGCAGACCTCTATCAGGTCGCCCCTCAACCTCCTTCGTTTCAGTGAAAACAAACGAAGTTTATTCAACCTCTCCTCACAGCTAATGCCCTCCATACCAGGCAACATCCTGGTAAATCTCTTCTGCACCCTCTCTAAAGTCTCCACATCCATCCAGTAGTGTGGCAACCCAAATTGAACACTATACTCCCCAAGAGTGGCCTATCTAAGGTTCTATACAGCTGCAACATGACTTGCCAATTTTTATACTCAATGCCCCGGCCAATGAAGGCAAGCATGCCGTATGCCTTCTGGACTACCTTCTCCACCGGTGTTGCCCCTTTCAGTGACCTGTGGACCTGTACACCAAGATCTCTCTGACTGTCAATACTCGAGGGTTCTACCATTCACTGTATATTCCCTACCTGCATTCGACCTTCCAAAATGCATTACCTCACATTTGTCCAGATTAAACTCCATCTGCCATCTCTCCGCCCAAGTCTCCAAATGATCTAAGTCCTGTTGTATCCTCTGACAGTCCTTATCGCTATCCGCAAGTCCACCAACCTTTGTGTCGTCTGCAAACTTACTAATCAGCCCAATTACATTTTCCTCCAAATCATTTATATATACTATGAACAGCAAAGGTCCCAGCACTGATCCCTGCGGAACACCACTAGTCACAGCCCTCCAATCAGAAAAGCACTCTTCCATTACTACTCTCTGCCTTCGATGACCTAGCCATTTCTGTATCCATCTTGCCAGCTCACCTCTGATCCCGTGTGACTTCACCTTTTGCACCAGTCTGCCATGAGGGACCTTGTCAAAGGCCTTACTGAAGTCCATATAGACAACATCCACTGCCCTACCTGCATCAATCATCTTTGTGACCTCCTCAAAAAACTCAATCAAGTTAGTGAGACACGACCTCCCCTTCACAAAACCATGCTGCCTCTCACAAATACGTCCATTTGCTTCCAAATGGGAGTAGATCCTGTCTCGAAGAATTCTCTCCAGTAATTTCCCTACCACTGAAGTAAGGCTCACCGGCCTGTAGTTCCCTTGGATTATCCTTGCTACCCTTCTTAAACAAAGGACCAGCATTGGCTATTCTCCAGTCCTCCGGGACATCACCTGAAGACAGTGACGAGCCAAAGATTTCTGTCAAGGCCTCAGCAATTCCCTCGCTTCCCTCCTTCAGTATTCTGGGGTATATCCATCAGGCCCTGGGGACTTATCCACCATAATATTTTTCAAGACGCCCAACAGCTCGTCTTTTTGGATCTCAATGTGACCCAGGCTATCTACACACCCTTCTCCAGACTCAACATCCACCAATTCCTTCTCTTTGGTGAATACTGATGCAAAGTATTCATTTAGTACCTCGCCCATTTCCTCTGGCTCCACACATAGATTCCCTCTCCTGTCCTTCAGTGGGCCAACCCTTTCCCTGGTTACCCTCTTGCTTTTTTTTAAAACAAGCAATTTTTAATGAGATATTTTTGGCATAACAAACAACCACAGTACAAAAAAACAATAGAGTACAAAGGGCAGTAATCAAAAAAGCAACCGCCGACATCCGTCTCTCCAAGGCCTGCCTATTTAACCCTGACTTTAGAGGCCTAGACTCCCTCCAAGCCAGTAGTATCTGTCGCTGCGCTACCAAGGAGAAAAAGGCCAGAACATCTGCCTCTCTCACCTCCTGAACATCCGGCTCTTCCAATACCCCAAAGATCGCTACCCCTGGTCTCATTTCCACCCGTCTTCAATACCTTGGTCGTGACATCTGTCTTCAATACCTTGGTCATGACACTTGTCTTCCACCCCAAAAAATGTACTCATCCGGGCCGCTGTCATGTGTGCCCGGTGCATCACCTTAAACTGGATCAAGCTGAGCCTTGCTCATGTAGGCGTCGCGTTGACCCTGCGCAGCGCCTCCACCCATAGGCCATCTTCCATCTCACCCCCCAGTTCCTCCTCCCACTTACGCTTCAGCTCCTCTATATGCGGCTCCTCCGCCCCCATTAAGTCTTTGCAGATGTCGGAGACGCTCCGCTCCCCCACCCATCCCCTAGACACTATCCTATCTTGAATCCTTCTTAGTGACAGAAGTGGGAAGGATGGTACCTGCCTGCGCAGAAAGTCCCGCACCTGTAGGTATCTGAAATCATTCCCTGCTGTCAGCCCAAACTTCTCCTCCAGCGCCCTTAAGCTAGGAAAGCTCCCTTCCAGAAACAGGAATCTTCTCGATCCCCGCCCTTTGCCATACCCAAAATCCCCAATCTAAGCCCCCCAGAGTGAGCCGATGGTTGTCATATATTGGGGACCAAACCGATGCACCCACTGCACCAACGAATCTCCTCTACTGACCCCAGATCCTCAGGGCCGCAACCACCACGGGACTGGTGGAATATCTCGCCGGCGGAAATGGCAATGGTGCCGTTATCAGCGCTCCCAAGCTGGTGCCCCTGCATGAGGCCGCTTCCATCCGCTCCCAAGCCGCCCCCGTCCCCACCACCCACCTCCTAATCATCGCAATATTGGCCACCCAGTAATAATTACTAAAATTTGGCAGGGCAAGCCCCCCCTCCCCCCGATTCCACTCAAGCATCACCTTTTTCATCCGTGGGGACTTACCTGTCCAGACAAAGCCCAAAATTATTTTGTTGATCCTCTTAAAAAGAGGTATGAAATTCGGGAGGCATTGGAATACAAATAAAATCTCAGCAATATCGTGTGATAGCGGGAGCGCATCCCATCTCCGAAACTCGCCCCTCATCAGCTCGACCAGCCGGGACAAGTTCAACTTGTGTAACCGGCCCCAGTCGCGCGCCACTTGTATCCCCAGATATCTAAAGTTGTCCCCCACTCAGCTGAATGGTAGCTCCCCCAGCTGACCCTCCTGACCTCTTGCCTGGACTACAAACATCTCGCTCTTCGTCGTATTCAATTTGTATCCCGAAAACCGGCAGAATCACCATAATCGCCCTCATCCCTGCCCCTGGATCTGCTACATATAGGAGTAAGTCATCCGCATACAGTGATACCCTATGCTCCATCACCACCGCCCCCCCCCCCCCCCCCCGCTCCTGCCCCCCAACCAGCCCTTTCCAGCCCCTAGAAGCTCTCAGAGCAATTGCCAACGGCTCTATGGCTAGCGCAAACAGCAGTGGGGAGAGGGGACATCCTTGTCTTGTCCCCCGGTACAGCCTAAAATAGTCCTCGGTCGTCTTGTTCGTCCTTACACTAGCTTCTGGGGCATGGTACAACAGCCTGACCCAGTCAGTAAAGCCCCTACCAAACCCAAACCGTCCCAATACCTCGCATAGATCGTCAGTCTACCCGGTCAAACGCCTTCTCCGCATCCATGGCCACAACTACCTCAACTTCCCTTCTCTCCGGGGGCATCATAATCACATTAATCAACCTTCTAATATTGGCCACCAACTGCCTACCCTTGACAAATCCGGTTTGGTCCTCCATAATCACCTCCGGCACACAATCTGCAATCCTGGAGGCCAACACTTTGGCCAGCAAATTAGCGTCCACATTAAGCAGCGAGATCGGCCTGTAAGACCCACATAGCTCCGGGTTCTTGTCCCGCTTCAATATTAACAAAATGGTGGCCTGTGACATCGTCAGGGGCAGCACCCCTCTGTCCCTTGCCTCATTAAAAGCCTTGACCAGCAACAGCCCTAATATCCCCAAAAATTACTTGTAAAATTCTACCGGGAACCCATCCGGCCCTGGAGCTTTGCCCGACTGCATTGCCTTCAAGCCCTCAGGTGTATCTTCGGCCCTAATCGGAGCCCCCAACTCCCCCACCAGCTCCTTGCCCACCCTTGGGAAAGTCAGCCCGTCCAAAAAGCGTTTCATCTCCTTGGGCCCCGTGGGGGGCTCCGAGCGATAAAGTCCGCTATAAAAATCCCTGAACGCCCTATTTAGCCCAGCCGAATCCCCTACCAGGTTCCCATCTCTGTCAACCACCTTATCAATTCCCCTGGCCGCCTCCCTCTTTCTCAGCTGCTGTGCCAGCATTCTGCTGGCCTTCTCCCCATATTCATACAGCGTCCCCCTCACCTTTCTGAGCTGCTCCACTGCCTTGCCCATGGACAGTACCACAAACTCAGCCTGCAGCCTCCGACGCTCCCTTAACCGTTCCACCCCTGGGGTCCCCACAAACCTCCTATCTATCCGTAGGATCTCCTTGATCAGTCGGTCTGTCTCTGCCCTATCTGTCTTGTCTCTGAGCTCAGATTGAAATCAACTCCCCTCTCACCACCTTCCAGACCCCTGCTGCTGAGACTTACCCCGTGTCATTGACCTGCAGGTAGTCTAGCATACACTTCCTTACCCTCTCGAACACCGCCTCATCCGCCAACAGACCCATGTCCAATCGCCACTGCGGGCGCTGGAAGCTATCCTCACTGACCTGCAGTTCCACCCAATGTGGGGCAAGGTCCGAGATAGTGATGGCCGAGTACCCAGTGTCCACCACCCCCGCCAGCACATCCCTACTCAAAATGAAAAAATCGATCCGGGAATACACTTGAGGTACATGCGAGTAGAAAGAAAACTCCCTAGCCGTCGGCTGCTGAAACTTCCATGGGTCAATCCCCACCCATCTGCTCCATGAACCCTTTGCAGGATACTCCTTTGCCATCGCTGGCACCCTTCCCGTTTTCGAGCACAACCGGTCCAGGCCGGGTTCGATAACCATATTAAAATTCCCTCCCATCACCAGCTTGTGCGAGTCCAAATCCGGTATCTTCCCCAGTACCCTCTTAATGAATTCATCATCGTCCCAGTTCGGCGCATAGACGTTAACCAATACCACCTTCCTTCCCTCCAGCTTACCGCTCACCATGACAAAACGCTCCCCCCCCCGTCCGAAACTATACTGCCTGCCTGGAATTGCATCCGCGTATTAATTAAAATCGCCACCCCTCTCGTCTTAGTATCCAGCCCCGAATTGAAGACCTGACTTACCCAACCCTTCCTCAGCCTAACTTGATCCGCCACTTTCAGGTGTTTCACTTGCAACATCACGTCCGCCTTCAGAACCTAAGAGGGCGAACACATGGGCCCCTCTTGACAGGCCCATTCAGCCCTCTAACGTTCCAGGTGATCAGCCTGGTTGGGGGGCACCACACCCCCCCGCCTCCCGCCGATCAGCCATCCCTCTTTCTGGGCCTGCATCCCGCCCATGCACTGCGCCGCCAACTGCCCGCCTCCAGACCACCCCCGACCTCCTCTCTGTCCCCAAACCCAAGTCCCTCCCTCATCAGCAGATTAACTCCCCCCTCCTCCCCCCCCCCCCCAGCAACATCACCCTATAGCCCAACCCCTGCCCTGTATTGAACCAATGCACACCCCCCACTGTGCTTCCGTGGACTAGCTCATCCAGCGACCCTCGCCTCCTGCGCCACAAAGTCTCCCACCTGTTGTTCCCTACTCCCCCCTCCCCCCCCCCCCCGGCCCACCCGCCCATCAAAACCACTTCCCTCATCAAACCGAGACTGAACAATCTCCTAATTACCATAGGAGACAGCCCAAGACAGACAGAGACCCCCACAAAACACCCCTCAATAGTACAAAATAAAGGAATACGAAATAAAACAAAAAAAGCCCCACTGACCACCCTCATCAAAACACCAAAAAACCCAACAAAAACGAATATCTCTCCTTCTGGCCACCTCCACACTCAGGTCCTGATAGACGCGCAATATGCTATTGTCCCACTTGCAGCTCCTGGTAAGTTTGGCCCACTGGAGAACACACTCTTTATCCAGAAATCGGTGGAACCGCACCACCATCGCCCTTGGGCGGTTCCTCGCATCGCCCTGTACGCCCTGTCCACCTCCAGCGGCCGGGGAAAAGCCCCCTCCCCAGAAGCTTCTGGAACATATTTACCACAAATGTGCCCGCATCAGCCCCCTCAGGGAGACTGACGATTCTCAAATTCTGCCGGCCCGTTGTTCTCCAGCTCTTCCACCTTTTCTGCTGATCCTTCAGCATCCCCACCTCCAGCTCGACCACCGTTTGGTGCTCCTCCTGGTCTGCCAGTGCTTTCTCCAACTTCCGGATCGTCCGATCCTGGGCATCCAGCCTACGTTCCATCCGATCGATTGACTCCTTTATTTGTCGAGACAATCTTGTTTCTGTCTGGCGAAGCCCTCTTGGATGACCTGCATCAGCTCCTCCATCGATGGCTGGGCCGTAGCAGCAGGGGTCCATACCTCGGCCATGTTAACTTCAGCAGCCACTTCTACCCAGCCCCTGCTTATCTTTCTATTTCTTCCCTTACGGTCCCTTGGGGGTTCTCCGTTCCATGCACCGTGTGGATCCAGTACTTAAATGTCCGCACTTTCCAAATCAAGACTCAAAGCCACGAAAAAGTAGGGGGAAAAAGGTCCAAAAGCTCGGCCAGAGCGGGAGCCACCAAGTATGCGACCTACTCCCTCATAGCCGCCACCAGACGTGACCCTCTTGCTTTTTAAATACTTCCTGCAAACTTATTTGCATTGGCACAATTGACAAAACCATACCTCAAGAAATCATCTTTATACTGCTTTGTTCCCAACTTAAGTTTCTTCATTGTAGGCTGTTAACCAGAGGCCCCGGAGCTCTGTACAGAGCCAACACTAGCACTGTTCTGTCTTACCCTAGACTCTCCTGCGTGGCTTTCTCCAGCAGGTTCAGATGTGAGATCCTGGCCAGCAGGTACTCTGCCTATTTGTATCTCTGGCCATCTCTTGGAAGAAAATTATTCATCTTCACAGTACTCTTGACTTTCTTGCCAGCAGCTAGAAAATGGAAGGATCTCTCCTCTGTGGTTTTGAAGGCAAAAACACGTACATAGGGGATGCTTGACATCAAGTGTACATGCAGGGTGGGTGACCTGCTCACTGCTGCCGCTCAAAGCCAGAAGGTTGCACACAGCCTCATCTCATTCTTATTTCAAAGGCTGCAGCAGCTGCCATTCTCAATAAAAATGCCGGTAGTGGCCGTTGGGCATTTCTCCTGCGATTGGGAACACCGTGGGAGCGTCACAACCGATCGCTCCGGGAGTCGCAACCTGCACTTTGAAAAACCATGCCTTAGATAACGTAACCTCCCATTAACAAATTAGGAAATAAACTGAAGGACTGAGAGGGAAGTGTAAATTAAATGAAGTCAATGTCAGGGCAGGTATAGAGAGAAATAAAGCCTGGGAAAGTGGACTAAGACAAAATGTAACAAAAAAAATAAATCTGCAACCATTAATACCTGAAGGACACTATACTTTTACTGGTTAATTTTTAGTGCCAGATGAGTTACCATATCACTGAAGGGGCACTAAAATGTTTCTGGCCCATACATGTGCAAATTCATGCCAAACAGTTTGTGGCAATAGTGAGACAGAGCACGTGTGGTATGATTCTATTGACTGGTGGAGCAGGCTCAAGGGACAAATGGTCTACTCTTGTTGCTATTAAGGCAGTCGATAATTTTACTATCTCTGCTTGTGAGAGAAACAACCTTTATAGAGATTTCTCTACAACAGTCTACTAATATTGGAGCTGGGGTAAAGATCCCAGATACAATCCACAATTTTGCATAATTTCAGTTTCCTGCTCCATTAGATCAGTCCATGCAAATTGATTGAAGTTATCCAAGTGGGATTCCTCTGAGCCACTCAACATCCTACAATCCTGTAAAAAAAAAATCAGAACCTGCCCTACACGTTTCTCACAAGGTTGGAGCTCAGTTTGTACATTTCTGAATACTGCACAGGTTTCAATATCCAATTTGTATGCTGCAATGACCTGAAATATCACCTCAAGTGCCAAGGGTACCAGTGTAATCCCTTGCTGCATTTCAGGATGGAAACCAAAATGTGTATTCCATTACACCAAAGGTATGTCTCACTCAATCAGAATAACTTCAAAAATGCAGATGTGTGTTCTAGGTTGGCCTGTTGTCATAAACCTTCGCCATTCATCTACTTTCACCGAGGGCAGCTATTAATCGAGCACTGTCCAAGTCTGCCACATTGCTATTAGCTGGCTGACAGTGTGGAATCCATTGCTTCCCACTAAACTGGCTCATTAATCCCCATTTGTGTAACAGAATTTCTGAGCTTAATGAAACGGGTCCCAAGGGGGCCATGTTGTTCTGAGATGCCAACTTAACAGAATGCTCTCCACAGGCATCGAGATATCTTCACACCAAACTGGTCAGTCACTGGCACTAGTTCAGAGAAAGCCCTGTAAAGCATAGGACTTGGGGTCATGTAAATGTTGTGAACTTTCCACTTTTGGATTATTGGAAAATGCAGTTAAGTTTTTAAAAAATATTTTTATTCGCTATATTTATCATCATACAGAAGCAAACAATATAAAAGATAGGAAGTAGTCCACCCAGCGCAACTCTCTACCCGCACCAGTCCCCCCCCCCCCCCCCCAACCATTCAGCAGCAACTAACTCCTGAAAGTGCATAATAAACAAATCCCAAGAATTGTAGAATCTCTCCTTTGCCCCCCTCGGTTCAAACTTCACCTTCTCCAAGGTCAAAAGCCCAGGCCCTGACCCCCACCCCGCCACGCCGAGGCACAGGCAGAGAGCCTGACCTCCATGCCAACAGGACCCGCCTACAAGCGATCAGCGAGGCGAAGGGTAGAAAATCTGTCCCCGCACCCACCTGCAACTCGGGCCGGTCCAACACCCCGAATATGGATTCTAGTGGACTGGGCTACACATCCGTTTGCAAGGCCCCAAGATTGTGATAAATACCTCCCGCATCACTCCCAGACATCCTCCACCGCTTCAAACAGCCCCCTCTCCAACCCTCCCACTGACAGCACCTCCTTCAGCACCAAGAAGGCCGTGCTATCTGGAAGGTCGGGGAAACCTTCCTTGCAAAATATCCACCCTGAACGTATCTACATCCTACCCCCTGCGCCAACCCGTACTTCTCCCCCAAGCTCGCCAACTGTCCCCAAGCAACAAGTCCTTCATTTCCTTAATCTCCCTCTTGTCCCATCTCCGAAACCTCGCATCCATCCTCCCCGTCTTGAACCCATGTCTCCTATTCGCCTCCCCCCCCCCCCCGACCCCCACTTAGAAATGTTGCCTGAACTGCCTTCAGATCTTCAAGATGGCCACCGCTACCAGGCTGACCGAGTTCAATCCCGGAGCAATTGGGAGCAGCGCCGTTCCCCGCAACCCCATTGCCCACAACCCTCTACACGAGCCCTCATCGACCTTAATCCATGGGGTCGCCCTTCCTTGGTCCATCCCCGCACCTTCTCCACATTCGCCGCCCAATAGTAGTACAGTAAGTTTGGGAGGCCTAGCCCCCCCATCTGTCGCCTTCTCTGCAAGACCACCCTCCCCATCCTGGCCACCTCTTCCCCCCCCCCCCCAAAGTCAAAAGTATGAAGTCAAACCCCAGTCCCGTCTCTCATTTAATTTCAACCCCAGTCCTTTGGCCTTCACAAATGTCTCCGCCGCTTCCACCGTCTCAAAGTAGAAGTCCCTCGACCCGGGTAGGGTAGGCCATGCTGAACCTCTCACCATTACTGCTGAGTGCCGCTTTCACCTGACCGAAGGCCGTCCGCCTTCTCGCCAGCTAAATCCTGGTATATACGAATACTAGCTCCTTCCCACTTCATCTCACACCTTTACTTCACCCAACTCGGGACCTTTTCCTTAACCTGGAACTTGTGGAAACATATTATGACCACCCTTGGCGGCTCGTTTGTCTTCGGCTTGGGCCTGAGTGACCAATGCACCTTGTCCAGTTCATACCAGGAGGGTTCTTCCCCCTCCCTCAACAACTCTGCCAACATCTTCGCAAAGTACTCAGTCCCCCCCTCTACCCAGCGGCTTTTTTGTGTGTCTTAGACATTCCCCACCGTACCTATGTCTTCCTGCACCAGTTTAAAATCTGCCCCTGGAACCGGGCATTAAACTCCAAAACCCAGAGCAGGATCCACCCAATGTGCGACTTCCACCTACACGCTGCCACGCGAAGTGACCCTGCAGTCTGTAAATTAACCAAGAATTGCAGCCTTTTGTATGTTGCCCAAAAGATCATGGCATTCAACACTGCAACAAAAATTAACTATGCTGTTTCATGGGAAATAACTCAGTCCAAAACACTATGAAAAGGAGAGGGAATTATAAAGAAGGGCAAGATAAGGAATAATTACTTCAGCAACCATTCTCGAGCTCGAATCATGCTTTTGTGTGAATATTGGTTCGAGCTGTCACTTGCCGTTGTTTGGTATTCAGATATTCAGATAACGTGTTTCACAATCTTCATACTAGCTTCAGTAGTTGTCTCCGATCAAGGTTAGAACTAGCAATAGGGATAATGTAGCAGCAAATTAATAATATACTCCCCTTGAAAGCGTGTTCTTATTTATGGTCAAAAGGATAGTTTTTCTACAAATTCAGCCCACTGCTGTTACTTCACCATCCTGACCTCATGATATGCTGTCATTATGTCCCCTCGATTTCTCCAAAGGGGTTTCAGGTAGTGTTTTAAAGGCCCTTTGGTCTCACCTAACCAGGCTGGACTCTCATCTCAACATCATAATTTCCCATAGATCACTAACCAATTTCTCCCACTCTTCTACTTCCTGCCCATAGCCCTGCATTTCCCCCATTTTACAGGGCGTTCCATGTCCTCATGAAGATGAGTATAATCAATAACAGAATGCCGGGTTAATCCATAACTTTATATGATGGCGATACTGTTAACATGCTCCCTGAAGGGCACTTCACAATTGTATTTTGACAGCATGAGCTACTTGCCTTTGCAGCCTGGCATTTTGCATGGCACTCATGCTTCTGCAGCAATTTCATCACCTGTCCATCTCTCCTGATTCATGCAGCGTCATGATCCCCTGGGCTAGTGCACTGTCAATTCTAATCCCACTTAACCCTCAGTTGCAACAAAAGTAAGATTAGATGCTATTTTAAAATATGAGGACCCTGGGCTGAGCCCAATAAACAGCAGTCACAAAAAAAATAAACTGCAGTCACCTGGTGTGTGCATTTAACCACAGTTAAACCTTTTTATCATTTAACAGTAATCTAATTAAACTGACAAAAATGTAACTGACTACCTCATACCCCTTTCCAACCCGCCCTCTTCTACACACACACGCAGACAACGTAGAGGGAAAGGGGGGGGTTGAAGCGAAAGAAAAAGGATCACTGATGCACTAGGATGGCTTCCAGTTGAAGGTTTCAGGAGTTCAAGCTTTTGTTTTGATACTTCTTCCTTCTAGGTTCAAAGTGTTTTTTTCTGGTAAGGCGGTCTACTTTTTATGTAGCTTCAAGATCATTTCAAACATATAGTAAAGATGTGCTGGGTACTCACCGGTTTTAGAACAAAGCAGTTATTTACTTCAGCAGAGAGTCACTTCTCCTTTCAAGGTCTAATCACTTCTGCCCAGCTCCCTCAGAAGCATCACACAGGAACCAATCACTGATGGTTGTCAGCCAACCAATCCACAGGTTGTCAGCCAACCAATCGAACCAACTTCCTCCAGTAGGCGGCACAGATGTTAGCACTGCTGCCTCACAGCGCCAGAGACCCGGGTTGAATTCCGGCCTTGTGTCACTGTCTGTGTGGAGTTGGCACGCTCTCCCCGTGTCATAGATTCATAGAATTTACAGTGCAGAAGGAGGCCACTCGGCCCATCGAGTCCGCACCAGTCCTTGGAAAGAGCACCCTACCCAAGCCCCCAATCCAGCAAACCCATCTAACCCTTTTGGACACGAAGGACAATTTAGCATAGCCAATCCACCTAACCTGTACATCTTTGGGCTGTGGGAGGAAACCGGAGCACCCGGAGGAAACCCATGCAGACATGGGGAGAGCGTGCAGACTCCGCAGTGACCCAAGGTGGGAATCGAACCTGGGACCCTGGAGTGAAATAATTGTGCTAACCACTGTGCTACCATGCCCCCCACGTGTTTGCGTGGGTTTCCGCCAGATGCTCCGGGAGTATCCTCCCACAGTCCAAAGAACATAGACCATAGAACATTACAGCGCAGTACAGGCCTTTCGGCCCTCGATGTTGCGCCGACCTGTGAAACCACTCTAAAGCCCATCTACACAATTCCCTTATTGTCCATATGTCTATCCAATGACCATTTGAATGTACTTAGTGTTAGCGAGTCCACTACTGTTGCAGGCAGGGCATTTCACGCCCTTACTACTCTCAGTAAAGAACCTACCTCTGACATCTGTCTTATATCTATCTCCCCTCAATTTAAAGGTATGTCACCTCGTGCTAGACATCACCATCCGAGGAAAAAGGCTCTCACTGTCCACCCTATCCAATCCTCTGATCATCTTGTATGCCTCAATTAAGTCACCTCTTAACCTTCTTCTCTCTAACGAAAACAGCCTCAAGTCCCTCAGCCTTTCCTCATAAGATCTTCCCTCCATACCAGGCAACATTCTGGTAAATCCCCTCTGCACCCTTTCCAATGCTTCCACATCCTCCCTATAACGCGGCAACCAGAATTGCACGCAATACTCCAAATGCGGCCACACCAAAGTGTTGTATAGCTGCAACATGACCTCCTGGCTCCTAAACTCAATCCCTCTACCAATAAAAGCTAACACACCATACGCCTTCTTAACAAACCTCTCAACCTGGGTGGCAACTTTCAGGGATCTATGTACATGGACACCGAGATCTCTCTGCTCATCCACACTGCCAAGAATCTTACCATTAGCCCAGTACTCAGTCTTCCTGTTATTCCTTCCAAAATGAATCACGTCACACTTTTCTACATTAAACTCCATTTGCCACCTCTCAGCCCAGCGCTATAGCTTATCTATGTCCCTCTGTAACTTGTAACATCCTTCCGCATTGTCCATAACTCCACCGACTTTAGTGTCATCTGCAAATTTACTCACCCATCCTTCTACGCCCTCCTCCAGGTCATTTATAAAAATGACAAACAGCAGTGGCCCCAAAACAGATCCTTGTGGTAGACCACTAGTAACTGGACTCCAGTCTGAACATTTCCCATCAACCACCACCCTTTGTCTTCTTCCAGCTAGCCAATTTCTGATCCAAACTGCTAAATCACCCTGAATCCCATGCCTCCGTATTTTCTGCAGTAGCCTACCATGGGGAACCTTATCAAACGCTTTACTGAAATCCATATACACCACATCAACTGCTTTACCCTCATCCACCTGTTTGGTCACCTTCTCAAAGAACTCAATAAGGTTTGTGAGGCACGACCTACCCTTCACAAAACCGTGTTGACTATCTCTAATCAAATTATTCCTTTCCAGATGATTATACATCCTATCTCTTATAAACCTTTCCAAGATTTTTCCCACAACAGAAGTAAGGCTCACTGGTCTATAGTTACCAGGGTTATTTCTACTCCCCTTCTTGAACAAGGGGACATTTGCTATCCTCCAGTCTTCTGGCACTATTCCTGTAGACAAAGATGACTTAAAGATCAAGGCCAAAGGCTCAGCAATCTCCTCCCTAGCTTCCCAGAGAATCCTAGGATAAATCCCATCCGGCCCAGGTGACTTATCTATTTTCACACTTTCCAGAATTGCTAACACCTCCTCCTTATGAACCTCAAGCCCTTCTAGTCTAGTAGCCTGAATCTCAGTATTCTCGACAACATTGTCTTTTTCCTGAGTGAATACTGACGAAAAATATTAATTTAGCACCTCTCCTATCTCCTCGGACTCCAAGCACAACTTCCCACTACTGTCCTTGACTGGCCCTCCTCTTACCCTAGTCATTCTTTTATTCCTGACATATCTATAGAAAGCTTTAGGGTTATCCTTGATCCTACCTGCCAAAGACTTCTCATGTCCCCTCCTGGCTCTTCTTAGCTCTCTGTTTAGGTCCTTCCTAGCTAACTTGTAACTCTCGAGCGCCCTAACTGAACCTTCATGTCTCATCTTTACACAAGTCTCCTTCTTCCTCTTGACAAGTGTTTTGACTGCTTTAGTAAACCACGGTTCCCTCACTCGACCACTTCCTCCCTGCCTGACAGGTACATACTTATCAAGGACACGCAGTAGCTGTTCCTTGAACAAGCTCCACATTTCCATTGTGCCCATCCCCTGCAGTTTTCCTCTCCATCCGATGCATCCTAAGTCTTGCCTCATCGCATCATAATTGCCTTTCCCCCAGATATAACTCTTGCCCTGCGGTATATACCTATCTCTTTCCATCACTAAAGTAAACGTAACCGAATTGTGGTCACTATCACCAAAGTGCTCACCTACCTCCAAATCTAACACCTGTCCTGGTTCATTACCCAGTACCAAATCCAATATGGCCTCGCCTCTCGTTGGCCTAGCTACATACTGTGTCAGGAAACCCTCCTGCACACATTGGACAAAAACGGACCCATCTAATGTACTCGAACTATAGCGTTTCCAGTCAATATTTGGAAAGTTAAAGTCCCCCATAACAACTACCCTGTTGCTTTCGCTCCTATCCAGAATCATCTTTGCAATCCTCTCCTCTACATCTCTGGAACTTTTCGGAGGCCTATAGAAAACCCCTAACAGGGTGACCTCTCCTTTCCTGTTTCTAACCTCAGCCCATACTACCTCAGTAGACGAGTCCTCATCAAACGTCCTTTCTGCAACCGTAATACTGTCCTTGACTAACAATGCCACCCCTCCCCCTCTTTTACCACCTTCCCTGGCTTACTGAAATATCTAAATCCTGGCACCTGCAACAACCATTCCTGTCCGTGCTCTATCCATATCTCCGTAATGGCCACAACATTGAAGTCCCAGGCACCAACCCATGTTAGGATGTGCGGGTTAGGTAGATTGGCCTTAGTGTCCAGGGATGTGCATTTTGGGTTACTGGGATAGGACAGGCAGTGGACATGGGTAGAGTGCTCTTTCTAAGGCTTGGCGCAGACTCGATGGGCCAAATGGCCTCATTCCACACGGTAGGGATTCTAAGTAAAGCTGGTTCTTACAATTCACTCGGCGTTGATGAGTCTGTTTTTTCTTCTCCAAAATACAAAACCTGGAATACACTGTCCAGACTAGACAGCTGGCTCAGCTGAAGTCCTCTGCTTAAAAGCACATTTCAATTAATGGTCCACGTACCAAAATTAATTTTAAAAAAGAAATGGGAACAAAGGGAAATAAAAAGGAAGAACTCTAACACCAGTACAACTCTAAATCGCTCCAGCGCCGGGCTCAAGTATATATTCATTGCCTACGATGGAGTATTAAGGGTGCTGCTCAATCATGGAAGCCTGAACTTGCCCGCCTCGGAAACATTGTTTGAAAGCATGTGAAAAGAATATAAAATTAAAGCTGAAGTGAATTTAGGCCGGGGCTGGTTCAGCACAGTGGGCTAAATAGCTGGTTTGTAAAGCAGACCAAGGCCAGCAATTCCCGTACCAGCCTCCCCGAACAGGCGCCGGAATGTGGCAACTGGGGGCTTTTCTCAATAGCTTCATTTGAAGCCTACTTGTGACAATAAGCGATTTTCATTTCATTTGATTAGGGGGTAACAATAAGAGGTACGTTGCTGCAATTTACCTCTTTCCCTGTGCCTGTAAACTAAAAAGGGCTTGTGATATCTAATACAGTTTAAAACACTATCCTTTGTGGCAATTGACAACAACGAGCGAACTTGCATTTATAAAGAAATTTTACAACCTCAAGATGGCCCAGTGCTATATCATAGATTATCATAGAATTTACAGTGCAGACGGAGGCCATTCGGCCCATCGAGTCTGCACCGGCTCTTGGAAAGAGCATCCTACCCAAGGTCAACACCTCCACCCTATCCCCATAACCCAGTAACCCCACCCGACACTAAGGGCAATTTTGGACACTAAGGGCAATTTATCATGGCTAATCCACCTAACCTGCACATCTTTGGACTGTGGGAGGAAACCGGAGCACCCGGGGGAAACCCACGCACACACGGGGAGGATGTGCAGACTCCGCACAGACAGTGACCCAAGCCGGAATCGAACCTGGGACCCTGGAGCTGTGAAGCAATTGTGCTATCCACAATGCTACCGTACTGCCCCTGGAAACAACATTAAAGGGCTCGTCCGGGATATATAGATATAGATAACAAGAATCTGACAGGAGGTAACTGTTGTAACAGAGGAAATCATCTTCATGTGCACAATATCACAATTGAAACTAGTTTTATTTCAGTGAAATTTCATCCTTTATTTACATGTGAATTACAGGCCTTTTCCCCCATTTTGACGTCCTCCATTATTTTCATTTCAATTCAAATTTCAACCATTAAATTAGCTGTTATTTTACAATACAAAATTATACGAAAAAGTGCAATCCTAAATGTTACCCCCTCGACAATCCCCTTGCAGTGAAACGGTTTACAATACTTACTCAATATTTACATACCAGTGCAACTGATGCTAAATTATACATATTAACAAACTACTAATTTTATGCACATGGAAGTAAGAGTACAGGAAGAACATTCTGGAAGCAGTAAGTGAAGACTTTACAGAAAAATCAGCCATTGGCTTTATATGATGCCTTGTGCGTTTTCACAGCTCATGGTTCAGGATTAACACACATTCAGGGATCAGGGAAATGATACATCAGGGAAAGACTATTGAGCAGCTGGTCCCAAGATTTCAAGTACAATTTTCTGCTGTATGCATCTGTTAAGATAGGGCATATTTACAGGATTCGGAGGGAAGGAGATGGGAGCGGGGAAACTTCACTCTTGGCGAGCAGCAATTGGGAAGGATTTGGCATTTTCGCCAATGGACTGGCAGGTCCCACGTACATCAATCCAGTTTTCTGCCCAAACAGAGCACAATTGTGGAATATAATCCCCAAAACAACGGCAAAATTCTATTCCATTTTGGGATTCTGGAAGGTTAAGTCACCATAATGTTTGATCCGCAGGATACCAGTGACCTTTTCTTTTTGCAAAACAGCATGTTTTAGAAAGGGTTGGAAAGCTACACCAATAAATTTCCAAAATACCACCCCTTCTGTAAATCTTTTTTACATTATCCTCTCTCTGGATTTCCCAAGATAATATAGTTCAAGGACAGGCCTAATTTGTACTGATTGTTTACAAAAAACCCAATTACTAGACCAATTAAATGCACAAGTCCAGGTGGGCTCCAGAATGTTATTCCAGTTATGTTTTTTTTCTCACCCCTCAACAGACAGTCATTTGACTAAACTCAATGATTGTACAAAATGAAGATAGCTATCATCCAGAAGACAATGCATGCACATTTTCAGTTGTGCACACAATGTGGGATTGTGTGGGCACTTCAATGGAAATGATCTTTCAGCTCTTTGCCATGATGTCACTTGAATTTAATCACACCCCTACGTTTCCCTGCACCACATCTCACTTTAATTTAAGTCCAATTTGTTTACTGGGGGTAATTTTTGCACAGGAGCATTACATACAGCATATGATGAAAATCTGAAACAGAAACAGATGATGATGGAAATATTCAGCAAGTCCATTAGCGTCAGGAAACAAAGGCAGGTTATGCCTTTTTCAGAGCCCCCAACTTGTCCTTACTCAAATGCCGAAGGACTGGCTGTATATTTGTAATGTGTTGCAGCAAATCAGTTATTAAAATAAACCCCAAAGTTTCTGACTTCTCAGCAGCACAATCAACAATGCCAAATCATATAACTGTAGGAGCCTATTATCCCCACAGAAATTCCTATAGCAGCCCTACCAGCCATAGAAAAAAAGGTCAAGAGAAATCGCTGCTTCTACATATTATGCAAATGGCAACATAACAAATTTTCACCTCAAACACTTGTTGTTCAAATCACTTTGCAATGCACAACAGGCTGCGCGTCATTCTATGTGTGTTTAAAAAAAATGTTTTCCTAAAGTAGAACTTAACGACTCCCTAAAAAATTCAGCCAAAGAAACAAAACACGCAAAACATTTATAGCTCATAGTTCTGTATCTGCAACTCTTCAATGCTCCAATTTCAAGGTTTGATCCAAAGTAGCAATTAAAAATTGGTCTAATTTTACTTGATTGCAAAGCTAATTAGAATATTTTAAATTTGTTAGCGAAGACCGGACTCTGCACTCCCCTCCCAAAGAGATTAAAGTATTTACATTTTTAATTTTAACAATCTCTCTCTGCATGTTTAAAAATTATACTCCCAGCTCAACACTAATATTCTGTTCAACTAACAATTGCAATTCTGTACTATTGCTTTGAAAGTGATCTGTGGACGTTCTTTAGAAAGGAGTGCAGCAAAATCAAACCCTCTCCCCTTCTAGAACTGGGACAAAATGCAAAAGTGGCAAAGTGGAAGGCAAAACGGGACACTTGTTCTAAAGATAAACAAGTTGCACCGTGCATTCTTCATACAAATTTAAAAAAACGTTTAATAGTACTTTTGAAGATACAAACCATTTGGGTCATGATATAATCCTCGTTTATCTTATATTGAAATATAATAAGGGAGGTGCAAGGAAGTTGAAAAGGTTGATTATCTTCATTCTCGAAAACTCAAACCTGGGTTAACCATTAATCCCAAATGGAAAGCACCAACTAATTCAAGATATCAAGCACCTTTTATTGGCCTACACATAATGTAACATTCAAATGTTGAGATCAAGACGATGAAAATAGTCTAGGAGTTAACTCAAAATTAATCTCATTGTGTACGTGGGGTTGGAGGATGAGAAGGAAGGAAAAATATCAGCAGCCGAGTTGCCCATTAAATAGTTTTCAATTACAGCCCAAAAGTGAGGTTCAGTAAGTCATTCTGTCTTGCAGACATACTTTGTGGCTAATTTCAAGCTATTTCCAACAGTCAGGTTTAGTCAACTATTGGCCCTGCTCCATCTCTAATAGAGATTTAGCAATATTGGATAAAGCAAGGTGGAAGCAGCACAGAAAAGGTTTATGGATTAATACCTGGAATGGGCAGGTTGACTTATGACGAAAGGTCAGACAGGTTAGACTTGTATCCGCTAGTTTAGAAAAGTAAGAGATGGCTTCATTTAAACAGAAGATCCTGAAGGGAATTGACAGGGTGGATGCGGAAAAGGTGTTTCCTCTTGTGGGGGAACCTAGAACTAGGCTTTAAAAATAAGATGTTGCCCAGTTCAGACAGAGATGAGAAGAATCTTTTTCTCTGACCGTATCTCTGAGAAACTTTGGGATTTTCTTCTTCAAAAGTTGATTGAAGCAGAGTCTTTGAATATCTTTAAGGCAGAAGTAAATAGATTCTTGGTAGCAAGGGGGTGAAAGATTATTGGGGGTAGGCAGAAATATGAAATTGAGGTGAAAATTAGAACAGCTATGATTTTATTGAACGACGGAGAAGGCGCGAGGGGCCGCTTGAATTTTAATAAATAAATTAGAAGCAATAAAACGTTAACATGGGCACGGGATAGACCTCTAGGGTAGGAGGAGGGTTCACTGAAGGCCTTTAAGGGTCAAATGCTGAAGGAAGAAATAAACTATAACTTATAACGGATGGGTAAATGCACCCAATTTGCCTGAAAGCTGGCTAAAAGCAATAAGTGAATATCTCTCTCTCCATCCCAGAAGCCATGGGAGGTTATAGAGTGTTGAACTCCTCTATGCCCAATACATTTCTGAGAAAAGAAATCTGTATTTGCATAGTACCTCATTACATCCTCAAGACATCATCAAAGTGCTTCTCAAACAATGGATTGCTGTAGAATTAGGGATACACAGCAGCCAGTTTGCACACGTTAGTGGTAGGGAAATTATTGGAGAGCATTGGAGACAGGATTTACTCCCACTTGGAAATAAGTGGACATATAAGCGAGAGGGCACATGATTTTGCGAAGGGAAAGTCGTGTCTCATTAACTTGATCGAGTTTTTCGAGGAAGTGACAAAGATGATTGAGGAGGGTAGGGCAGTGGATGTTTTCTACATGTACCTCAGTAAGGCCTTTGACAAGGTCCCTCATGGCAGACTGCTACAGAAGGTGAAGTCGCACGGGATCAGAGGTGAACTGGCAAGATGGATACAGAACTGGCTCGGTCACAGAAGACAGAAAATAGCAGTCAAACAGTGCGTTTCTAAATGGAGGGCTGTGACTAGTGGCGTTCCTCAGGAATCAGTGCTGGGACCTTTGCTGTTGTAATATATAAATATATATTATATATATATATATATATATATATGATTTGGAGTAAACTGTAAGTGGTTTGATTAGTATGTTTGCGGACGTCACAAAGGTTGGTGGAATTGTGGATAGCGATGAGGTCCGTCAGAGGTTACAACCGGAGATGGCAGATGGAGTTTATCCAGACAAATATGAGTAATGTATTTTGGAAGGTCTAATACAGATGGGAAACATACAGTAAATAGCAGAACCCTTCAGAGTATTGCTAGGCAGAGGGAGCTGGTGTACAAGTACACAGGTCACTGAAAGTGGCAACGCAAGTGGAGAAGTCAAGAAGGCATACGGCATGCTTGCCTTCAACGGCCGGGGCATTGAGTTTCAAATTTAAAAAAATTTTTTTTTTTTTTTTTTTTTTTTTTTTAAAAGAGTACCCAATTATTTTTTTTTCCAATTAAGGGGCAATTTAGCGTGGCCAATCCACCTAACCTGCACATCTTTGGGTTGTGGGGGTGAAAACCACGCAGACATGGGGAGAATGTGCAAACTCCACACGGACATTGACCCAGGGCTGGGATTTGAACCCGGGTCCTCAGCGCCGCAGTCCCAGTGCTAACCACTGCGCTACATGCCGCCCAGTCCATTGAGTTTAAAAATTGGCAAGTCATGTTGCAGCTGTATAGAACCTTAGTTAGGCTGCACTTGGAATATAGTGTTCAATTCTGGTCGCCACGCTACAAGAATGTGGAGGCTTTGGAGAGGGTACAGAAAAGATTTACCAGGGTGTTGCCTGATATGGAGGGCATTGGCTATGAGGAAAGGTTGGTGAAACTTGCTTTATTCTCACTGGAACACCGGAGATTGAGGGCCGACCTGATAGAAGTCTACAAGATTAAGAGCGGCATGGACAGAGTGGATAGTCAGAGTGGAAGAGTCAATTACTGGGGAGCATAGGTTCAGGCGCGAGGGGCAAAGTTTAAAGGAGATCTACATGACAAGGTTTAAAAAATTTGTTTTTTTATAATTATACACAAGAGGGCGGTGGGAGCCTGGAACTCGCTACCGGGGGAGGTAGTGGAAGCAGGTACGATAGTGACTTTTAAGGGACGTCTTGACAAATACATGAATATGATGAGAATAGAGGAATATGGTCCCCTGAATGGCAGGGAGTTTTAGTTCAGACGAGCAGCATGGTCGGTGCAGGATTGGAGGGCCGAAGAGCCTGTTCCTGTGCTGTAATTTTCTTTGTTCTTTATAGCAAGATTCCACAACCAACTAGTGAATGAAATGTCAACCACGGTAGCACAGTTGCTTCACAGCTCCAGGGTGCCAAGTTCGATTCCCAGCTTGGGTCACTGTCTGTGCGGAGTCTGCACGTTCTCCCCTCGTCGGCGTGGGTTTCCTCCGGGTGCTCCGGTCTCCTCCCACAGTCCCAAGATGTGCAGGTTAGGTGGACTGGCCGTGATAAATTGCCCTTTGTGTCCAAAAAGGTGAGGTGGGGTTACTGGGTTCAGGGATAGGGTTGAAGTGTGGGCTTCGGCAGGGCGCCCTTTCCAAGAGCCGGTGCAGACTCGATGGGCCAAATGGTCTCATTCTGCACTGTAAATTCGATGATTCTATGTTAATCTATTTCTGGTGGAATTGGTGGTGGGGGGGGGGGGGGGGGGGGGGGGCGGGGGGGAAAGAGATGTTGGCCAGCACATCGAGAGCGCTCTCCGCTGAGCAGGCAGTCAGGGCCTTAATGTTTTATTTTAAAAGTTGTAACCTTTACAATTTTATCCCTTAATAGCTGCTCACCTTTCTGAATTAATGCTTCTAGATATTTGGACATATTTGGAGGACCAACTGGTTTTACATCTAAGGAAGTAGAGTTGAGCCTTGGGGATAAATACTGATTTATTTGAAAAAGCTTTCATTCACTTCATCTGGGAACTGCAAAAGCATACCGAATTTCAGATCTGAACAGGAAAGTGCTGTTTCCTCTTATATATACTTGGGCTACATTTACACGGTTGCAGCTCACTATAACCAGCTGAACCACAAGTGCCCGTAGAGGCACATGAAAGAACAATATCATTGCCAGATAGGTTCATATCATTGAAGTAAAGCAAGTATTGGATGAAGAAATTCAAGGGTTCACGGGGGATAAGAGGCCCTCATCATGATAGCATTAAGGAATGCAGGCCGATTCCCCACAGTGATGAGGGACCATCGGAGGACCATATTTAAGTCCTCCTTCATTATTCCAGCTGCCAGTATTTGTAAGTTCTATATGATTCAAAGCATGCATGATGGAGGAGAAAATAATTAATCCTCATTGTAAATACAAGGAAGTTTCATATATATGCTATATTTCTCAAGGGCAATTAGAGATGAGCAACAAATTCTGGCCTTGGCAGCAATACCCACATCCATGAAAGAATAATAAAAAAGCTCTGTCTCAATTTTGCACTCACGGCCTAAGTGGTCAGGTACGGTTTCCAGTCCTATCTGTATAATAGTAGTGAGCAGAATTATTCACAGGGAGGAAGACAAGAGAATTGTTAATGTTCCTGACAAAAGAAAATGTGAGCTTGTGAACTAGCTCGACCAGTCAGTCTTCACTGATGGCAAGACAACATAAATTATTTTGTGAGGAAGATATGGAAGTGAAAAGCAAAGGGAAACAAGAGCTGCTCCAATCATGAATTATATTTTAAATGACAATCTTAAGAGGAAAGAAAAATAGGCCGACTGTTTCTGCTTCTTGAGAAACGATAAGTTCTTCATCTAGCTTTGATTCTGTGATAAAAATACTAAAGAATAAATTGTTTAAACAAAAGCCTCTCCATGTGTATATGTTTCTATTTCAGTTTATAAGATGCCTTTCTGACTTTCTTTCCAGTCCAAAACTTGGCTACCAGTGAATACCAATGATCTCAGCATATTAACAGTCAAAACTTTAATATTAAAAAATCCCCTCAAAATTTCAAATCTAGTGAGTGGAAAAGTAAGACTGCTTCCAAACTATAAAAAGCCAAAAGGGGTGTGCCACCTAACCAGCTAATCCAATTACCGTGAAAATAAAATATTCTATTGACAAACAGACCAGGAGCTCAAAGCCCGTCAGCGTCTATTTTTCTCAATTTATTATACTGAATTTTAGGGAAGCATTTAGGCTCCCAAGGTATATTTCTACTCATTGTTTCTCAAATCCACCAAAAGTTTGCCAGCCATTATGTATCTACAACATACTACATAGGTGCAGGGTGGCTTTCACGAAGATTAAAAAAATTATGTTACACTAAATCAACAAGGATTACTAGCCTTCCTGACAGCCCAATATGACATGGTCAGTTGAAGACATGCAGTACCCCAAGCTATCTTGCCCTCACCCCAATGAGAACAAATAGGAACAAAACTCAAATGACAAACTGGTTTCGTCAGTGCCAAATATCAAAGTTTTCCATAACGTACATGAATTTCTGGAGTGCATGGTTTGGCCACTGATCTCGGTAGGTGCCCTGCGTTGAATGATTGAATTAAATGGCGCCAGTACAGTGCGGTTAACACTGCTGGAAAAAAATGTTTTGCAATGGGTCAACCTTTTTGCACCGTTTGTGACAAACATGAATCATTGCAATTAATATAGTTTGAGAAGGGACTGAGCTTATTTTTTTTGCTATTTTTAGTAAGTCCTTTTGAGTTGAGTCTCTGTCCCTTCTTGTATCATGGTGTTGGATAGTGATCAGTATCAGTCATAATTTTATTTCTGGGTTGCTCGAATGCCATGAATTAAAATTCTGAGTTTTGGAATAGTTGAATTAAATTTGAACGTGCACTGATGTTGGCTTTCGGTTAGTCAATTGCGACAGAGTTCAGCATGAATAACGAAGGAGGTAGGTGCAAATGCCAAAATAAATTTTCTTCAAAAATTGTTGGAATCACACTGTGGGCATTTCAACATTTGGAAGAGAAATTAAAGGTGAACATTTTTGATGTAACGCTGTGCAAGAACTATTTTTGATGAATGGTTACATCTAAAACATTAATTCTGAAGCATTCTTTTTCAGTTGAAGTGAAGTTCAGTTTTGCATGCGAACCGTGTTTTAAAACACTGCCCTACCTGTTCCCTCCACAGAGGTTGACTGAGCTGTTGTGCTTCCAGCATTCTCAATTTTTAATTTAAATTGCTACCAGTTCCAGTTTTTATTCTGTAATTACAAGATTATTGGCTCAGCAAAACTGACCAAGTGGTTCAGCTATAAAGAGCAAACTACATCATCAATGGTTTAAGAAGCTTTCAGATCACAACACCATCAGTTTATCAGGGTTTCCTGCAAAACAGTGAAGTGTGGAAAGTGTGTTCTTCACATCCATAAAGGGAACAGTGTCCGCAACAGAAAAATCATGAGCAACATTCTGTTCAACGCATTTTCACCAGTTGCCGGCAGAGGTGCTAAAGACATTATCTTAGTACATAGCACCCAAATCACAGAGTGACCAGTCCACCAAGTTATCACGGAAAGTGGATAATTACTGTTGACAATAGCATCTTATTTTTGTTCCTCATAAAAGCTTATATGATTTGATCAAGACTTATTGTTGATCAAGCTCCACCAGACATGCAAACCACTTTCATAGATGAACTATCCTTTATGTTTTGAGTAAGGCAGCTTCACAAAGATCGAGCATTAAATCTAAACAGAACCAATAGTATTGCTTACTAATTTTCACAGCTTAGAGCGAGGATACAAAATTCACGACTAAGTTTCCTTTATTAAAAATGATGCAGATCAATTTCCTCAATTTAGTGTTTCTTACCAAATTTCCTGTGGGTTGAAAGAAGCACATGGCTATCTACTCACCTGGACAGAACTACAGAGAAAAAGATAAAAATTAGCAAGTAGTGTTATTCAAGAATAATGTTTGCTCTGTAGCGTTCTTGGGAGGCTACTGGGTGTTATTAAATTGAGATGTAGCGATTCTGAATTTCTTTATATACAAGCTGAGGTATGTTATAAGTGTCCCTGTGTAGATATGATCTGTGATCACTCTGAAACAAGCCAACAGACCTGGTATTCCTGGTGACTTGAGACAGACAGTCCCCCTCCTAACAATAGAGCTGCAATCTGTTACAATGGGCAAATGCATGTAATATAATTTAAGTCTTGCCACTTTTTTTGTACATCATGAAATTTATAAAGTCCTCGCTGGCCCTCCTTTGCCTGAAGTTCCTAGGGATGAATAAAAATGTTTAAAAAACAGATATTGCTTTCGATCATAATTTCCTCTTTCTCTGGACAATGTGGTCTGAAAGGGATTTCACTAAGTGAATGCAAAAACAAAAAGGTAATGTGGCACGATGAGGAACTCTGTCTTGGAAATATAGACACTAGCACATAATCTTCAGCGGGCAAATATCACACATGCACAGAAAAGGGGTGGATGGAGAGATAGGTGTTTCTTGAAATGGTTTTAGTCTCTTTTGGCCACAATCTCGGAACAGAAGTGGACCGGCACCGCAAGCTACGTTTTTAAAAAAAATCCTTCAGAGATCGACAAAATGAGGCTTTGAAGTGTCAAATGCAGGTGGCTGGCTGAGCAGGAGGAAGGTGTTTCCTATTCCGCACGGCTCCAGACTTTTCTTTGTGATCCATTGATTTTTGTTGGGATATGTCAACTAATGCACTGGCTACAGCAAGACCTAATGAAAGGGCAAAATAGAACAAGTTTAGTACACCAAGAGCTCCGACATAATAAGAACAATCCTTATTATTGTCACAAGTAGGCTTACATTAACACTGCAATGAAGTTACTGTGAAAAGCCCCTAGTCACCACATTCTGCAGCCTGTTCGGGTACACGGAGGGAGAATTCAGAATGTCCAATTCATCTAACAGGACGTCTTTCGGGACTTGTGGGAGGAAACCAGAGCACCCGGAGGAAACTCACGCAGACACGGGGAGAACGTGCAGACTCCGCACAGACACTGACCCAAGTGGGAATCGAGCCTGGGACCCTGACGCTGTAAAGCAACAGTGCTAACCACTGTGCTACCCTGTTGCCCTGACAAAGTAACATAATGTGGCTGATGTGAAGGCACATGAGATGCAGGCCTGTGTGATTTTCCACACAAGTGGTACCTATTATAGATTGTGTGGTGTGAGAAAGTGGTCAAGTATAGGGAAGAATCTGGGAGGCAGAGTTAAGTGGGTGCCACCTTACAGCAGGTACGCTGAGGGGCAACAGTAGTATTACCTTATGACAGACTTAGAACTCCATCCCAGTAAAGATAGCTGGAAAAAAATAAACTTTTCAAATAAAGAGTTAATAGGGGACAGGATGCTTTAACCTGAGTTGCTTTCCAGTCAATCGTAATACCTAAACATTATGTAAAAGGAAGGTGTTGAAGGGAATGAGGAGTGGACAAGGAAACTGAATTACAACTCAAGCGAAGGACAAAGCCACAGGCACAGTGGATCAAATTACCTACTTCTGTACTGAAATTTCTGTGACTTGAAAAGGAGAAAATAAAATTAAAACTTAAAAAAGGCTAAACTTTTCATTTGAAAAATTAATTTAGTGTTTCAATTTTTGAAATAACATCGGCTGGATTTGTAATGAACTCTTGATAGACTCATTCTTGCTCATTTTGTTCATAGGTTCATAAGATATAGGAGCAGGATTAGGCCATTCAGCCCATCAAGTCTGCTCCGCCATTCGATTATGGCTGATCTCATCCTGGCCTTAACTCCACTGTCCTGCCCGTTCTCCATAATCCTTCAACCCATTACCAATTAAAAATCTGTCTAACTCCTTAAATTTACTCACTGTCCCTGTATTTGTGGGCAGCACTGTAGCATTGTGGATAGCACAATTGCTTCACAGCTCCAGGGTCCCAGGTTCGATTCTGGCTTGGGTCACTGTCTGTGCGGAGTCTGCACATCCTCCCCGTGTGTGCGTGGGTTTCCTCCGGGTGCTCCGGTTTCCTCCCACAGTCCAAAGATGTGCAGGTTAGGTGGATTGGCCATGATAAATTCCCCTTAGTGTCCAAAATTGCCCTTAGTGTTGGGTGGGGTTACTGGGTTATGGGGATAGGGTGGAGGTGTTGACCTTGGGTAGGGTGCGCTTTCTAAGAGCCGGCGCAGACCCGATGGGCCGAAGGGCCTGCTTCTGCACTGTAAATTCTATGATAATCTATGATAATCTATCCACTGCACTCTGGGGTAGCGAATCCCCCAGATTCACAACACTTTGGGAGAAGTAGTTTCTCCTCAGCTCTGTTTTAAATTTGCTACCTCTTATCCTGAGATTATGGCCTCTCGTTCTAGAATTCCCCACAAGAGGAAGCATCCGCTCCATGTCTACTTCATCCATACCTTTTATCATCTTGTATACCTCAATTTGATCTCCACCCCTTCTTCTAAACTCTAGAGAGTATAAGCCTAAACTGTTCAATCTCCTTTGGCGGAAAAAAATCCTGAATGCCAGAGGAGTAGACTGAATTTGGAAAGGAAAATAAAATGAGAGGTGTAAATACTGCTATTGAAAAGGGATATAAAAAATTAACAAAATAGAAAATGGGAAGCACAAATCATAGCATGTTATGGGCACTGAAGGAGACTCTTCATCCGTGTGCAGGATGTTTGACAGAGTTATCCAATTAGTCCCAGCCACTTGTTCTATAGAATGGTATATTTTCCCTTTATTTATCCAATTCCCTTTTGGAAGTTACTGTAGAATCTGCCTTTCAGGCTTAATATTCCAAATTCCAAAAAAAGTCCAGTGTCAAAAAAAGTTCTCAAGTCACCTCTGGATCTTTCTCTAATCACTTTAAATTTGTTCCCTCTGGTTACTGACCCTCCTGTCACTAGAAACAATTTATCTTTATTTATAGTATCAAAACCATTTAAGATTTTGAACGCTTCTATCAAATCTCCCCCAAAAATCTTTGCTTTAAGGAGAACGCCAGTTTCACTACACAACTCAAGTCGTTCATCTGTGGTATCATTCTAATCAATCTCTCGTGCCTTCTCTTAAGGCTTTGACATCCTCATTAAAGTGTGGTGCCAAGAACTGAACACAATACTCTAGCCCAGGCCCAGCCAGAATTTTATAATTTCCTTTTTTTTGGTACACAATGCTTCTATTAATGAAGCCAATGACCCTGCACACTTTTTGTATTTAAAAAAAATCTAACTACCTTAAAACTTGGGTCAGCTTGTATGTGAAAATACAAAGTATCCAAAATATAGCTGAGAGTTCTATAATGGAGATATAGTTTAAATTTGAACAGGCTTTGGAATTTAATATTCTAGGTCAGAACATTTTCAGAAGCGATGGAACAGGAAATAGGTGGGGGTTGAGAGTGGAGAGGTGGGATGGTAGTTTTAGTGAAAGAAACAGTCCCAACAAGAACAGAAGCATATACAAGGATTATTTTTAAAAATTCATTTTTTGCAAGATGTGGGATTCGTGTTTGTTGCCCTTGAGAAGGTGATGATCTGCTTTCTTGAACCGCTGCAGTCCATGTAGTGTAGGTACACCTACTGTGATATTAGGGAGGTATTTCCAAGATTTTGACCCAGCGACAGTGAAGGAACGGCGATATGTTTCAAGTCAGGATGGTGAGTGACTTGGAGGGGAACCTTCAGCTGGTGGGGTTCCCATGTATCTGCTGCCTATGACGTTCTAGAAAGTAGTGGGCATGGATTTGGAAGATGCTGCCGAAGGAGCTTAGTGAGTTCCTGGAGTGCATCTTGTAGATGGTACATACATCTGACGCGAGTGGGAGCTTATCGAGCAAAGGAACATAGCTACAAGATAAAGGGCCGGTTATTTAAAAGTGAGATGCGTCGAAATGTCTTCTCACAAAGGTTGGTGGAGGCTGGATCATTAGAAGTATTTAAAGCGGTGTCCAATCAATATGCATATTAAATCTCCCATGATAATTGCAGGTCCTTCAAATATGCCCTTGATATTTCCCCATTTATGCTAGGTCACATTTTGGGGGTCTATAGTATACTCCCCATCCTGGTCTTCCCACCCCTGCTATTCATGATTGCAACCCAAATCGATTCTATATCGCTTTATATCACGACTCAGCAGTGCTTTGAAATCTTCCTTGATTAACAATGCTATCCCGCCTCCTTTCCCCTTTGGCCTGTTCTTTTAAGACCATAAGAAATAGGAGCAGAATTAGGCCACTCGGCCCATCCAGTCTGCTCCACCATTCAATCAGGGCTGATATTTTTCTCATCCCCATTCTCCTGCCTTCTCCCCATAACCCCTGATCTCCTTATTAATCAAGAACCTATCTATCTCGGTCTTAAAGACACAGGGATTTGGCCTCCACAGCCTTCTGCGGCAAAGAGTTCCACAGATTCACCACCCTCTGGCTGAAGAAATTCCTCCTCATCTCTGTTTTAAAGGATCATCCCTTTAGTCTGAGATTGTGTCCTCTGCTTCTAGTTTTTCCTATAAGTGGAAACATCCTCTCCACTTCCACTCTATCAAGGACACAGTAAGTATCCTGGAAAAGATCACCCCTTCATCCTTCTAAACTCCAATGAGTACAGACCCAGAGTCCTCAACTGTTCCTTATACGACATTTTGGAACAATGTATACCTGGAATGTCGAGCACCCAATTCTGATCACCCTGCAACAATGTTTCTGTTATTGCTAATATAGCATACTCATGTGTTGCAAGCTGTGCTATCAACTCATCTATCTTGCTGCTAATGCGTTGTGAATTCAGATAAAGAACATATAGCATTGCTTTTTTCCAGTTATTTCCAACAAATATGACAGTCAAGTTCCCCCTCGCTCTCTGTGCCACCGCTCTCTCAGATATCTTTGATTTTTTTTAAAACTTCCGTTCTTGGAAAGCTCCCCCTTCCTGATTAGGGCTCTTGTCTGAGTCATTGGTGCAATATAATGTTCATATGATCTGTTCCTGTTGACTGGTCATTAACCTGCACTCCTACCTTTAACTCGGACTTCCTGATTGTCCAGGCAACTGAACCCTCACCCGCACTCTTCAGTTTAAAGCCCTCTCGACTTCCCTAGTTATATGGTCCGCAAGAATACTGGACCCAGCATGGTTCAGCATGGTCTCAATGATACAGCCCCCAGTTTCCCCAGTACCGATACCCACTTCTCCCACACCAGCCTTTGAGCCACGTATTTATCTCTCTAATTTTACATAGCCTTTGCCAGATTGCACGTAGCTCGGGTACCCAGAGATCACAACTTTGTAGGTTCTGTTCTTTAATTTAGTACCTAACTCCTCAAATTGCCTACACGGAACCCCCTTCCTCGTTCTACCTATGTCACTGGTGCATACATGGACCATGACCACTGGATCCTCCCCCTCCCACCGCAGGTTCCTCTCCAGCCCAGAGCAGATGTCTTGAACCCTGGCACTGGGCAGGCAACACAACCTTCGAGACTCTTGATCCTGACTACAGAGAACAGTGTCTATTTCCCTGACTATACTGTCCCCAATTACAAAGACATAGACATAGGAACAGCTTCTTCCCCACAGCTACAAGACTCCTCAACGACTCCCCCTCGGACTGATCTGTTCCCTGTATGAACACTATTCACGACGCCCTAGGCTGCTCTTGCTCATGTATTTGATTTGTTTGGCTGCTTGTTCCACACTGTAACCAATCACGGTTTTGACGATGTACCATTTGTCAATGTTCCCTGTTGATTATTCTTGGGTCTACTATGTACGTACTGTGTACGTTCCTCGGCCGCAGAAAAATACTTTTCACAGTACTTCGGTACATGTGACAATAAATCAAACCAAATCAATCAAATCAAATCAGGTGAAGCATACTGAATATAGTGAAGAAAACATAAGGGAACATGGTTAGAGATAGTGTTAGAATTAAGTTTTAGAAGGTTAATATGGTTCTAAGAGATGTAGGAAGAGGATCTGTGGGAGAAGAGCTCGCAGAGAGTCCCCATGCTCCAGCAGCTGCGTATAGCAGAGACGCAGTTTAAAAATAAGGTTTCTCCCAGTTAAGATGGAGATGAAAGAAGAGTTTTTCTCTTGGAGGGCCTTTGTGGTATTGTTTTCCAAGGAGAGCCATGGAAGATGGGTCATTGAAGATATGCAAGGCTGAGCTATACAGATTTTTGATGTACAGGGGAATCCAGGGTAATTGGGGGCGGGGGGGAGCAGACACAAAATGGGAAATAAGGCCTCAATCAATCAGCCATGATCTGACTGAAGAGCAGAGTGGGCTCTAATGGCCTACTCCTACTTTCTTATCATCTCACTTTATTTCTAGGAAAGGAAGTAGCGCAAACAAATGGTGGCGAGCAGAACAATTGGGAAATGGTTACCACAGCAGGTTCAATGCAAGGCTAGAAACGGATAAGTTAGACATGAGGGGCTGGAACTGGATAAAGGCAAAGTTCAGAGAGCTGAAAAGGAATCTGCCCAAAATAGGGTGGAACTTTGGTGCAATGGTTATCACTGTGGTCTCACGGCACCGAGGACCGAGGTTCAATCCCGGCCCCGGGTCAGTCTGTGTGGAGTTTGCGCATTCTCACCGTGTCTGCGTGGGTCTGACCTACACAACCCAAAACAAATTGTGCAGGGTAGGTGATTTGGCCGTGCTAAATTACTCCTTAATTGGAAGAATAGAATTCCAAATTAACTTGGTAGAGAAATCAGCAAACAGATTAACAGTGGAAAATCTTTAAATAGGATGCAGTGTCAAAAATAGGATAAAGCAAGATGAATGAATATAAAGTACCAAGTGCAGAGTTCCATGGTCCAAGAGGTTAAATCTAAACAGCTGCACTTATTCATATCACACTTTTAATGTAGTAAAATGACCCAAAGCACTCAACAGGACGGTTATCAGACAAAAAGAGGGCACCGGGCCACTTAATAATATTATGACAGGTGACCAAAAGAGTTAGGTTTTATGAAGTCACTCAAAGGAGGAGAGAAGGGCAGAGATTCAGAGCGGGAACTCCAGAGCTAATGCTCTAGGCAATGGGTGAAGCAATTACAATAGGGGTGCACAAAAGGCTAAAACATAAATGGTTAGGTTAGGGATAACAATAGCATATAAATTCTCTGGGACAGAAATCACTACAATTTTAAAGGATACAGAGGGACATCAGGATTGTGAGATTGATTCCCAATTGCTCTTGGCCTTAAAGTAATGAAATCAGGATCCAACTGTTCCAAAAAGAAATCTGGTACTTTTCCTACACAAATGCTGCGACAACTGTTTCCCTCAAAGGAAATTAACAAGTTTCTTTCAAGGCAAGGATGTCAAAGGATATGGATCAGTGGTGGGTAAAATAGGGTTGAGGTACAGTTCAGCTACGATCTAGCTGAATAACAGATCAGGCTTGAAGGGCTGAGTGGGCTCCTGCTTTTCCCATGTTCCAGCAATGAGCTAGTAGAGGTAGAATGGACCAAATGCCTTCCGTGTCATAAACGTCTGAGGTTGAAACTTATCCTTTACATTTCTACGCTGGATTTTGATTTAATTGTGCACCCACAGCTTTCTATGTCATGTGCAAAACATAAAACATAATTAAAAACAGGATCCCATTTTGAAGCAAAGAGCACGTTTGTATCAAATGTCAGCATGCAGTCAGAGGGGAAAACTAGAGAGGTCACGCAGTAAACCTTTTTTTCTACACGCTTCTATACAAGTTAACTGAGTAATCACAAATCCTCACATCTTCCCTAGTCAAAGTTACAAAATAGCAAGAGACCAAGACCAGTCCCCTTACATGCTTAAGGCCATAAGATATAGGAGCAGAATCACTCAGCCAATCGAGTCTGCTCCGCCATTTAGTCATGGCTGATATTATTCTCATTATTATTCTGCCTGATGTGTTGGGTGTTCTGGATCAACAACACTTGAAGTAGTGCAACACTATTTTATTAAAAGGTTAACTATTTAAACAACTTGAACTGTGGGTAAATACGATACTAGCTTTAACTAAAGACCTTTGCCTTGTCCTAACCAGTCGATGCACTCAGCACATGGTGACTGTCTGTGCTGCAGGCTGTGAGCTCTGTCCTACAAGAAGCTGCTACTCGAATCAGCGGTAACTCTGATGCCCCCTGTCTTTATAGTGCGTGTGCTCTCACTGGTGATTGGCTGCGGTGTTGTGTATGTTGATTGATCCCACTGTGTGTCCATCAGTGTGTGTCTGGCCGAAGGAGCATTTGGCTCTGTTGAGGCGTAGGTCCTGCTCCCATATACGTTTGAACACGCGCTGGAGGCGACTGATATGCTCCTGCGGGGTGGTGGACCAAATGATTGTGTCGTCGACATAGACGCGAACACCTTCAATGCGTTCCATCATTTGTTCCATGATCCTGTGGAACACCTCTGACGCCGATAGGATCCCAAACGGCATCCTGTTGTAACAATATCTGCCAAAAGGGGTGTTCAAGGTACACAGTTTCCGGCTGGATCGGTCTAGTTGAATTTGCCAGAATCCTTTCGAGGCATCAAGTTTGGTGAAGAGCTTGGCGCGAGCCATCTCGCATGTGATCTCTTCGCGCTTGGGGATTGGGTAATGCTCCCTCATTATGGTGCGATTCAGGTCCTTTGGATCAATGCAGATTCTGAGCTCGCCGGAAGGCTTTTTTACGCACACCATGGAACTGACCCAGTCGGTTGGTTCCGTAACTCTGGAGATCACTCCTTGGTCTTGGAGGTCCTGCATCTGCTGCTTGAGGCGGTCCTTGAGGGGTGCTGGGACTCTGCGAAGTGCATGCAACACAGGCGTGGCGTTCTGTTGGAGTAGGATCTTGCAAGTATTTGGGAGCATGCCCATGCCTTCGAAGACGTCGCGGTGCTGGTTGATGATGGTGTTGAGTTGCGCCCTGAAGTCAGCATCCTGGAAGGCAGACTTGTCATCAGGAGACAGAGAGTGAACTCTTTGAACGAGGTTTAGCAGCTTGCACGCCTGTGCGCCAAGCAGAGAGTCCTTCGAGAAGCCCACAATCTCGAAAGGAAGGATGGCTTTTCGTGACTTGTGCGTCACTTCGAGTTGGCATGAGCCGGTAACAGGAATGATGTTTCCATTGTAGTCCAATAGCTGGCAGGCCGATGGAAGAATGATTGGTTTGACACAAAGGCTTTGGAAAGCAGACCACGCCATGAGATTGGCGGAGGCACCAGTGTCCAGACGGAATCGTATTTGGGACCGGTTGACCGTCAGGGTGGCACACCACTCATCATCTGGATCGATGCTGTATACCGACAGCGGCTGGTGTCTTTGCTTCAGGGACAGCCTGTTTTTCGTTACGACACCGACTCGAAAAGGCGCCTTCGGGTCCTCGGTGTCACTGCTGTGTGGGAGGTCGGAATCGGATCTATGACCATGGGTTGAATTACCCGAACATTCCTGCGAGGCTGGCTGAAGCGATATGAATTGGAAGGCTGAGCTGCTCGACAGTAGGCGGCATAGTGGCCAAGTCTTCCACATCGTAGGCAGTGTCGAGATTTTGCGGGGCATTGCCGCTTTGAATGGGCGGAGCCTCAGTTGCTGAATGTCGTGACGTCAGCACGTACGCTGCGCCACCCCACATGCGCGGTGCGGTCATGCGTGGTGCGCGCCTGCGCATTACGTTCCTCCACTTCGCCACCCCCCCTCGTTTGGTGCGTACAAGCGCGGGAGTCCGCGAATAGCGTGCAAAATGGCCACCCTCATCCAGGCTGATGTTCTGGAGGTGCTCAATCACTTGGACCCGTTCCACCTAGTGGGGACCTTGCCGCGCGCGCCGTTTCAGCCGCTTGTATATGGGAGTACCGACTGGTGGCATTTTTATGTAGGACACAGGTCTCGATGGCGGTCGCTAGGGTGAGTTGCTTTACTTTGAGGAGCTGCTGACGTAGGGGGTCCGACTGAACACCGAAAACGATCTGGTCGCGTATCATGGAGTCGGAGGTGGGCCCGTAGCTGCAAGATTGTGCAAGGATGCTGAGGTGCGTTAGAAAGGATTGGAAAGGTTCGTCCTTACCCTGCAAACGCTGCTGGAACACGTAGCGTTCGAAACTCACATTCACCTCGACGCTGCAGTGAGTGTGAAATTTGAGGAGAACCGTCTTGAACTTCGTCTTGTCTTTGTCATCTGCAAAGGTGAGTGTTAAAAATGTGGATGGCATGGTCCCCGGCCGTGGAGAGGAGAAGAGCAATCTTTCTGGTGTCCGAGGCGCCCTCCCTGTCCGTGGCTTCGAGGAAGAGCTGGAAGCGCTGTTTGAAAATCTTCCAGTTCGCCCCGAGGTTGCCGGCGATGCGGAGTGGCGGCGGCGGGCTGATGTTGTCCATGTTGCAGGATGACGGAATGCTGGCGGAAGGCAGATCACTTGCAGGTAGGTCTAAGAAGTGCTAGTATGCAACCACACCTGGTATCATGATGTGTTGGGTGTTCTGGATCACATACAGGTCACCAACACTTGAAGTAGTGCAACACTATTTGATTAAAAGGTTAACTATTTAAACATACTTGAACTGTGGGTAAATACGATACTAGCTTTAACTAAAGACCTTTGCCTTGTCCTGACCAGTTGATGCACTCAGCACATGGTGAATGTCTGTGTTGCAGGCTGTGAGCTCTGTGCTCCTAGCCAGCTGCTACTCGAATGAGCGGTAACTCTGATGCCCCCTGTCTTTACAGTGCGTGTGCTCTCACTGGTGATTGGCTGCGGTGTTGTGTATATTGATTGGTCCCACTGTGTGTCCATCAGTGTGTGTCTGCACCATGATATACTGGTGTATATTAGTACACTGCCTTCTCCTCATAACCCCTGATCCCCTTATTAATCAACAACCTATCAATCCCTGTCTTAAAGACACTCAGTGATTTGGCCTCCAGAGTCTTCTGTGGTAAACAGATCCACAGATTCACCACCCTCTGGCTGAAGAAATTCCTCCTCATCACTGTTTTAAAGGATCACCCCTTTAATCTGAGATTGTGTCTCTCTGCTTCTAGTTTTTCCTACAAGTGGAAACATCCTCTCCACGTCCACTCTATCTAGGCCTTGCAGTAACCTGTAAGTTTCAATAAGACTCTCCCTCATCCTTCTAAACTCCAACGAGTACAGACCCAGAATCCTCAATCATTCCTCATATGACAAGCTCTTCATTCCAGGGATTCTTGTGAACCTCTTCTGGACCCTTTCCAAGGCCAGCACATCCTTCCTTAGCTACAGGGCCCAAAACTGCTCACAATATTCCAAATGGGGTCTGACCAGAGCCTCATACAGCCTCAGAAGTACATCCCTGATCTTGTGTTCTAGCCCTCTTGACAGAGAAAAGAAGTCTTCTTATGCCCCCATGACAACAAAGAACAAAGAAATGTACAGCACAGGAACAGGCCCTTCGGCCCTCCAAGCCCGTGCCGACCATGCTGCCCGACTAAACTACAATCTTCTACACTTCCTGGGTCAGTATCCTTCTATTCCCATCCTATTCATATATTTGTCAAGATGCCCCTTAAATGTCCCTATCGTCCCTGCTTCCACTACCTCCTCCGGTAGCGAGTTCCAGGCACCCACTACCCTCTGCGTAAAAAACTTGCCTCGTACATCTACTCTAAACCTTGCCCCTCTCACCTTAAACCTATGCCCCCTAGTAATTGACCCCTCTACCCTGGGGAAAAGCCTCTGACTATCCACTCTGTCTATGCCCCTCATAATTTTGTATACCTCTATCAGGTCTCCCCTCAACCTCCTTCGTTCCAGTGAGAACAAACCGAGTTTATTCAATCGCTCCTCATAGCTAATGCCCTCCATACCAGGCAACATTCTGGTAAATCTCTTCTGCACCCTCTCTAAAGCCTCCACATCCTTCTGGTAGTGTGGCGACCAGAATTGAACACTATACTCCAAGTGTGGCCTAACTAAGGTTCTATACAGCTGCAACATGACTTGCCAATTCTTATACTCAATGCCCCGGCCAATGAAGGCAAGCATGCCGTATGCCTTCTTGACTACCTTCTCCACCTGTGTTGCCCCTTTCAATGACCTGTGGACCTGTACTCCTAGATCTCTTTGACTTTCAATACTCTTGAGGGTTCTACCATTCACTGTATATTCCCTACCTGCATTAGACCTTCCAAAATGCATTACCTCACATTTGTCCGGATTAAACTCCATCTGCCATCTCTCCGCCCAAGTCTCCAGACAATCTAAATCCTGCTGTATCCTCCGACAGTCCTCATCGCTATCCGCAATTCCACCAACCTTTGTGTCGTCTGCAAACTTACTAATCAGTCTGCAAACTTACTAATCAGCCTTGACAACGAGCAAGGTTTTTATTTTAAACATTGGAACGGTTTGATAAGGCATGGAGCTGAACAGCTTAAAAAATATCCAGGAGCTAAGCATTCATTGTAAGTTAGGCAAGAAATTGTCACTGACCTGACTGTCCTGGTGGTGGTATTCCTCCCACTCCTCTTGGTAATCGTACAAATATTGAGAGGATAGCTGCTTTATTACCAAAGCATGGTTCTAATGCGATGGGTTTAGGGATACTCTGCAAGAGAAGGAGAAATAAAATACTTACTTCCTTATATAAGGGTACTACGAAGATGGTGCTGGGGTTATGGGAACAAACATGAATTGGATTGAAAACAATTGATCTTCACGTGACTGACATATCTGGGCTCCAGTCTAAAACATCTTTATACATGGGTTTTTGGCACTATATCATATTTCTCATAATAAAGTCACATACAGCACCATTTCTTATGAGCTTTTTCTTGAAAACCAGGTCCCTTAATTTTGTTAAAGGCAACAGGCCAGTGAATACTACGGAAATACATTGTACACATAAACCTGGCCACCTAATAGACCATCTGCCTTTGGAAAATTTGGATGTAATATCTTGTCAGTATTGAGGTTCACTTCTGTAAATTTGGCTCAGTAACTTGGTTTGCACAGATGGGTTGGCAGGACTGAATGTTTAGATTGACAGCGCTATGTTAAATTAAGTGCTATATGTGCACATATAGGTACACATTGCTTTTCGCCCACAGTGACGAGGAGTTAGCAGTTAGTGCAGCAGGCAATAAATAATGAATGGGAGCAGGTGAAACGAATACTAATGTCTACTAACAATAATGTGGTCTTCTTTCCTCTCACCCAGGTGCTTGATTCAACTCTTGGGCTGCAGTATGATATTTGCTGAAGTTTAATATCACCAGTTGCTCTGATTTTATTTCGTGAATGTTGTTATGGGCCAGGGTTTAGAGAACTCCAAAGTGTATCAAGGCGTTCACCTGACCCACAACGTTTAATAGATTGTTGTTATGGGGAGCACACGGGCCCACTTTTCAGGTGTGGTGCAACAGAGAGCTAAAGTACTTGTAAATTAAAACACTGTTTATTTATGAAACCAGTTAACGCTTTATAAACCCACAGTAAACATCTTAACAACTATCAACACCAATCATCCCCACAGATACAATATTCTGTAAGTAACTCTTAATCTTTCCTTGCAACATCCATAAGACAAATACCCTCTTCAGCAGGCATCTGGTTTAAATTCTCTAATGAGAGCAGTTATCACGTTTAAACTAGCAAGTGATTTGAAGACATTCCTTTCATGCAGAAAGAAATCAGAATTACACCTGGTTTTGTTGGATGCAGCTCTCCAATCTGCAAAACGAAACTAAACACACTGTAGCTGCTTGCTCAAAACCGAAAGTGAAAGACAGACAGCCCAGCTCCACCCACACTGACGTCACTGCAGCTATCTGACAAACACCCATTTCTTAAAGGTACTCGCACATGACAATGTAAATCCCCAAAGCCAAGCGGTAGTCTCACTTGTTCAGAAACTGCCTTGCCTTTCTCTTGGGGCAGGGCAGTTCCCGAGAGGATAGGATGCCAAGGATCCCCAGCAGGCTACTAGATTTGGCCCATGCACAGTGTGTCTGGTCACGAATGCTCTGGTCTGGGTTTCTCCTCCTGCAGTTAAAAGGATCAGCCACCCCAACAGCAATATTGCCCGTGTGGATAAGAAGGGAGTCTCAAGCCAGAGGTGAGGAACCACCAGCAAAGGTCCACCGAGTGAGGAAACCATGAGTGAAGGAAACCAAGGAGGTCCCAGAGAGAATGTGGAGAATGAAAGAGAAGAAACATCACCGGTAGGAATCAACTGGGGAGCAAATCCACTGGGAAGAGGAGCAAAGGAAGAGGGTCCAGGTAGCAAAAATACTACAGCTGATAGTCTCGAAGTCATGTGGGCTTGGAAGAAGCTCTGGAGAGCGAGAAGGATAATTGGAGATTGGTGACACTGTGCTGGGGGACACTGGGGCAAAGGTAACCCATTGTACATCACTTCCTTTGAAATCGAACAATGAACTTTAATATCACTTCTCTTATCTGCCCAATGTTGTAGTTGTGGTGTTTGGCTTGGCATGGCAGAGGAGTTGGGGCTGTGCCAGAGAGTCAGTGCTGGAGTGCAGCTTGGGAAGCCAGTAGAAGTAGTCTCAGGAGATGAGATTAAACCACCAGGAGGTTAGTGGTCACAGAAGCAGTCCAAGTTGGAGTGACCTTTGGAGAGAATTCAGTGACTAAATCTTCGGTGGTGAAGACTGGAAATCCGTTGTGAGGAAAATGGTTTCAATGACATTGTGCAACTCACAGTGGACACTGACATCTGGGTGGGTTGCTGAGAAATCTGTGGGATCTGTCTTGGTTGTACATGCCATGTATTATGCAGTGCAGTATGTTCAACTACAGTTTGATTGCTAATTCTGTTATGGCACGGCAGATGACAAGTGCCAGGCTGCCTCAATCCCAAAGGGAAACTTGGAACAAGCTGCCACAACAGTTTGCAATTTGTATTATTATGAGGTGGTATATTAAATCAAAATCAATAACGTTCAGGCCAGTTATGATGATTTTCAATATTAACAGTAAACATTTATTATAATAAAGAAAATATACCATTTAAAGACACAAGAACTCCTTTAAACAATTAACAGTACTTCTACAAACATTTCCTAAAAGATACTAGATTAAGTAAACCCAGACCTTCTTTTGATGGCAACAGTCCTTAGAGATTTTCTAATCTATAAACTTGTAGTAACATCGCCACATAATACCCTACTGCTCTAGGGAAAATCTCACACCTGCTCTCTTCTTGGAGGTTGGCAGCAAACTGGGGTTCACATGCCTGGCTTCAGCACAGTGTCTTGTTCAAGATCTCACAGCCACAAACATCAACCTTCAGTCTCACTTTAATTATATTTATTCCATTTGATCTTTCACTTTATTGTTTAATAATACTTTGGAAGTGCCACTTCCCAGAATTGATGAACCTTTTTACTACTTTATGGCAAATATATGTATAAAGTAAACTTAATATTTTACCTCACACATTTGCAATCTCCCAATTGTATATGTTTCCTTTGAAATCGAACAATCAACTTTAATGAATGAAATGAAATGAAAAATAGTTGTATAATACTTACTTCTATAATAATACTTCAATAATGTTTCTCTGGTTGGCAATCAGTAGCTCGTGGTGTCCCTCAGGGACCAGTGTTGGGTCCACAATTGTTCACAATTTACATCGATAATTTGGAGTTGGGGGACCAAGGGCAATGTGTCCAAGTTTGCAGACGACACTAAGATAAGTGGTCATGCAAAAAGTGCAGAGGATACTGGAAGTCTGCAGAGGGATTTGGATAGGCTAAGTGAATGAGCTAGGGTCTGGAAGATGGAATACAATGTTGACAAATGTGAGGTTATCCATTTTGGTAGGAATAACAGCAAAGGGATTATTATTTAAATGATAAAATATTAAAGCATGCTGCTGTGCAGAGGGACCTGGGTGTGCTCGTGCATGAGTCGCAAAAAATTGGTTTACAGGTGCAACAGGTGATTAAGAAGCAAATAGAATTTTGTCCTTCATTGCTAGAGGGATGGAGTTTAAGACTAGGGAGATTATGCTGCAAATGTATAAGGTGTTAGTGAGGCCACACCTAGGGTATAGTGTTCAGTTTTGGTCTCCTTACCTGAGAAAGGACGTACTGGCGCTGGAGGGTGTGCAAAGGAGATTCACTAGGTTAATCCCAGAGTTGAAGGGGTTGGATTACGAGGAGAGGTTGAGTAGACTGGGACTGTACTCGTTGGAATTTAGAAGGATGAGGAGGGATCTTATAGAAACATATAAAATTATGAAGGGAATAGATAGGATAGATGCAGGCAGGTTCTTTCCACTGGCGGGTGAAAGCAGAACTAGGGGGCATAGCCTCAAAATAAGGGGAAGTAGATTTAGGACTGAGTTTAGGAGGAACATCTTCACCCAAAGGGTTGTGAATCTATGGAATTCCTTGCCCAGTGAAGCAGATGAGGCTCCTTCATTAAATGTTTTTAAGATAAAGATAGATAGTTTTTTGAAGAATAAAGGGATTAAGGGTATTCGGGCCGGAAAGTGGAGTTGAGTCCACAAAAGATCAGCCATGATCTCATTGAATGGCAGAGCAGGCTCGAGGGGCCATATGGCCTACTCCTGCTCCTAGTTCTTTTGTAATATCACTTCTCTTATCTGCCCAATGTAAATTCCTGGGCAAGCTGCTTCTCTGGCCCCCTGTTCATTACCATTTCAACCACTTGCCTTCACAGCTCCTTCATTGATGTTTTGACCTTTGCAGTCTAACTGTCTCCAGTTGAATTAAACCAGTCACGCCTATACTCCCACAAACAAGCATGTTTCCCAGTAGACAATGATATTGCAAAGACATCAATAACTCATTTTTCTCACAAACTACATATATCTCATGTTAATATCTGAATGTTAAGAGTACTAAATAAACGTCGGAAATTGTTTCACTTTTCTGACTTTGCATAATAAACTTTGTTTTGGTTTGTTTAAAACCGTGGAACCTTGTGGTTGTATTCTCCTATTGAAGGCCTGGGATCTCAAACTTTAAACAAGCCGAGCAGAGGAAGTAAGGAACGCAAAGGTTGTAAAATGATATGCTGCTATGAAAATTTAGATTTTCAACAGAAGAACTCTTGCACCTGAGCGATTGGAGGGATTTGGTTTGACTGGTGGTCAATGGATTGACCAAAGACCATATTTTGGCCAGCGACAGACTGATTGGCTTCAGTCAGGTGGCTTCGGTCAGGTGGGAGGTTTTCAGAGGGCCAGAAATCAGAACTTTCCTGGACGTCGAGAGAAGCTGTGAGTTGCTCTCTCTAAAAATTGGTTTCCTGCCTGCTGGTTTCTGATTCTGCAGAGAAGCCTAGAGATCCTGATGAATCTACATTCTATTACAGACGGAAAGCAAGAACCTCCAACCGAAGGCCTCGATTCAAATATACACTGGAAGACATCCACCTCAAACAGAGACTTTTATTCTTTTTACTTTTCGTATTAATTTCCTTTACACCCATCTTTCCCCTCTGTGCTCGTCTGTCTTGTGTGTGTGGAGGGTGGGGTGAGTTAAAGAAAGGGGGGATGGTGTTCGGAATCAGAAAATAGTTAACCAGTTGTATTTGTTGTCTATTTAATTGTAGTTATTGTTATTAATAAACATTAATTGTGTTTAAATTTACAAACCTGGTGACTATGGTTATTGGGCAGCGAAAAGACCAAAGACTTTGGGTATTTTCTAGGAATTAGTCATTAATTTTAATTATGTTGTGACTCAGGCTCAAGTGGGGCTGGAATTGACCACGCACTAGCCGAAGGTGTTAAAACACCAGTCTGCCACTGCTAAACAGCTGGCTTGTAATGCAAAACAATGCCAGCAGCGCGGGTTCAATTCCTGTACCGGCCTCCCCCAACAGGCGCCGGAATGTGGCGACTCGGGGCTTTTCACAGTAACTTCATTGAAGCCTACTTGTGACAATAAGTGATTATTATTATTATTATTAGTCCTGAGTAACTCTAAAAAGCAGACCTCATGATGGAGTGCATCTTTTCCATTTAATATGGTACTGCTAGCATAATCCGTGGATTTGAACAGTGAACCATTACTTCATCCAATGATAATCCATATTATTGCCACAAAAATAAAAGCAATCTTTCTCAGCAAACAGATTGCTAAGAGACAGCTGTTTTGTAAACCTTTCTGTTTCGGTGAAGGAAATGGGCGTTTGGGCCAAACCTTCCATCGTTAGTACCCTTTAATCTGAAGGAAACTCCCGTTATGCTGTCAACTGTGACAATAAAGCACAACAATTTGACTCTAAGATGTTGCAAGGAGCCATCTTTTCACAACAGCCTGAGATGCTGAAACGGGACATTTGCATCCATCAGGACAATTGCAAGAATACCGATGACAGGGGAAACAACAATTTTATACTGTGATAAGAGAGTGCAGATTGTTTGGCAAGTAGACACTGATTGGTAGAAGTGTTGCCTTGGAGAATACACCAGTTAATGGTGAGTGACAGCTAACTACCAAGTCTTGTTTGAAAATTTTAACCAGGCAGCCCGACTCAGATTGTTCAAGGCATTGCTGCGAGGAATGAACCAGCAAATGACTATCACTTAATTTGTTTAGCTGAAACAGACACAACACGTGCACAGGTTCTTTCTGTCTGTGTATTAATTGATGTCACTTGCAGTAAGTGCAAATGCGCCATACTGAGCCCGACTGACGATCTTAAATTGGTTGTCAGACTAATGTTTGGCACAGAAGATTGTTTAGCAAATGTTGTCCAATTGCTAAATCACATTTGGGCAGCACGGTTGCACAAGTGGATAGCACTGTGGCTTCACAGCGTCAGGGTCCCAAGTTCGATTCCCCGCTGGGTCACTGTCTGTGCGGAGTCTGCACATTCGCCCCACGTCTGCGTGGGTTTCCTCCCACAGTCCAAAGACGTGCAGGTTAGGTGGATTGGCCATGATAAATTGCCCTTAGTGACCAAAAGGATTAGGAGGGGTTATTGGGTTACGGGGACAGGGTGGAAGTGTGGGCTTAAGTGGGTCGGTGCAGACCTGATGGGCCAAATGGCCTCCTTCTGCACTGTATGTTCTATGTTCACATCTAATGTTGGACACTGTGTTTTGAATTTTACAAGTATGGGTTGGTTGGGTACAGTTAATACTTTGCCTGTTGGGAACAGAAGGAACGTTCTGTCTGATGCCAATTATGTTCCAACTGCACAATAGCAGCATGAAACAGCTAACCTCACCTGCTGCTCAAGCTTTTGAGATACTTCGCCCTCCAGGGTAATCGGAGGTGGTCTGAGCCCTTTTCAGGTCCGAAAGTGACAGCCTTCGGCTGGTTTATGAGTTTGCGCGTACAAACTCAAAAAACAGTAGAATACCACTGAGAGAGAGAGCTGCAGGCCAATCAGAGGCCAGCAGCTCTCCATTGCTGGCAACACCACTGGGCGTGGAGGCTGCCGCGGGAATACTCCAAGGACTTCACCAGTGATCATCGCTGCATCCCTCGACACAGCTAAGTGAGGCAGAACGCGAGTTGCCAGTGGGAGGAGGCATTGGGAGAAGGGCACGTGGGAGCCTTTCATTGCTATAGCTTCCCAATGCCATGTCCCTTGATCAGACAAGGTGAATTTGAGCATCCCCCTACCTGCCCTCCATCAACGAGGCAAATCCAACAGGATTTGCTGGGTGGTCTTCACGAAGTTTCCTGTAAACCCTTCTCCTTCATCACGGTGGCACAGTGGTTAGTACAGCTGCCTCACAGCTCCAGGGACCTGGGTTCAATTCCGGTCTCGGGTGACTGTCTGTGTGGAGTTTGCACTTTCTCCCGTGTCTGCGTGGGTTTCCTCCGGGTGCTCCAGTTTCCTCCCACAGTCCAAAGATGTGCAGGTTAGGTGGATTGGCCATGCTAAATTGCCTCTTAGTGTCCAAAAGGTCCGCACACATAAGTACGGCCCCAACTAGGACCTTGGGTTCATGTTGCATTACATTCACCCCCCACCATCTGGCCTGGGCTTGTGAAATCTTACTAACTGTCCTGGCTTGAGACAATTCACACCTCTTTAACCTGTGATTATCCTTTGTTCCAGTTGCTCCATTTGGACCTGTAAAGACTTAATTACCTGCAAAGACTCGCATTCAAAGTATCGTCTTGCATCTTTGACTTTGTCTCTATATATATATATATATATATATATATATATGTTTCTGGAAACTACCTCTTCAGTCACCTGAGGAAGAAGCAGTGTTCCAAAAGCTAGTGATTCGAAACAAACCTGTTGGACTTTAACCTGGTGTTGTAAGACATCTTACTGTCCAAAAGGTTAGCTCAGGTTAATGGGTTATGGGGATAAGGTGCAGGTGTGGGCTGAAGTAGGGTGCTCTTTCCAAGGACCAGTGCAGACACAATGGGATAAATGACCTCCTTCTGCACTGTAACTTTGATGATTCTATGATCTATCAACCCTATCTAATCTTAAATACTGACAATCATTTCTTCTACAACAATAATTACACAACTTTAAAAAATGCATAATATACACAACTTTTAAGACGTAGACATAGGGATGTTAAGGAAGAGGAAATGGACAACAAGTTCTGATTACTCCCAACTTCTCCACATTTTAAAGACTTAATTCATGAGATGTGGGTGTCGCTGGCTGGAGTGGCATTTATTGTCCATCTCCAACAGCCCAGTCCATCACATAAACCCGCCTCCCATCCATTGACTCAATCTACACCTCCCGCTGCCTGGAGAAAGCGGACAGCATAATCAAAGACCCCTCCCACCCGGCTTACTCGCTCTTCCAATTTCTTCCACCAGGCAGGAGATACAAAAGTCTGAGAACACGCCGAACAGATTTCAAAAACAGCCTCTTCCCCGCTGTTACCAGACTCCTAAATGGCCCTCTTATGGACTGACCTAATTAATACTACACTTATATGCTTCACCCGATGCCGGTGTCTATGGATTTACATTGTGTACCTTGTGTTGCCCGATTATATATTTTCTTTTCTTTTCATGTACTAGATGATCTGTTTGAGCCGCTCGCAGAAAAATACTTTTCACTGGATCTCGGTATACGTGACAATAAACAAATCCAATCCCTTTAACTGAGTGACTTGCTGGGCCATATCAGAGGACAGTTAAGAGTTAAACACATTGTTATGGGTTTGGTGTCACACGTATGCCAGACCAGGTAAGGACAGAAGATTTGCTCCCCAAATCGACTCATTAAACTTTTAATTCCATATTTTTTACTTAATTCAAATTTCACCATCTGCTGTGATGAGATTCGAACCCAGGTCCCTAAAGCATTAACCTGGGCCTCTGGATTACTAGTCCAGTGACAAAACAACTATGTCACCACCTCCCCTTAAACATGCATTTTATTTTCTCTTTCAAAGGTATATCCAAGAGTGCCCGAAAATCATTGAAAGCATCAACACTGCTAATTTATACTGACCATATTATTCAGGATGTCAAACAAAAGCTGTCTACTTTTTTTAGGCAGAAGGGCAGTAACCAGAGGGTACAAATTGAAGGTGACTGACAAAAGATCTAGACGCAACATGAGGAAATCTTTCTTTAAAAAGGCAGCATTTTTATATCTGGAAGGTCATGTCTGAAAGGTGATGGAAGCAGATTCAACAATAACCTTCGAAAAGGAACTGAATAAAGTCCTGAAGTGGAGAGATGTGCAGGGCTTTGAGGAGTGGCACAAATTGGAAAGCTCTTTCAAACAGCCAGCCGAGACAATTGGTCACATAGCCACCTCCTGTGTTATGTCATTCAATTCAATTGTTTTCTCCTCATTACTGGTATTAATACCCTTAATCACCAGAAACAATTTGCACAGATCAACTTTGCCATCCTCATCAAAAAAAAGTGAACATTTCAGTAATGACATTGGAAGTCTGCCCTTTCTCCCGAAGAAAACAAGCTGAACTTCCTTAAACATGACCCAAAACTGAAATTCATGTCGCCATTCACATTTACATCACAGGAGGTCATTCAGTCCATCATATCTGTGCCATCCCAAAACAAATCCGACTGCTCCTCTCTCTCTTCCCTTATGATCTGCTTCATTCAAATACTCTTAAAACATACAAGTGGTCCCTATTGGCCGGTTTATTGCAGTTGGCTGAACAGCTGGTTCGTGATGTAGAGCGAAGCCAACAATGTGGATTTAATTCCCGCATCAGCTGAGGTTATTCATGAAGGCCCCGCCTTCTCAACCTTGCCCCTTGCCTGAGGTATGGTGATCCTCAGGTTAAATCACCACCAGTCAGCTCTCCCCCTCAAAGGAGAAATCAGTTTATTGTCATCTGGGGCTATGGAGACTTTACCTGGTCCCTATTGCAAAGAATTGGATACTCCAACCGCACTCTGCAAAGAAGTTTCTCTCAACTGGTCTTCTCACTGAAAAATTGCAATCCGTCAAAAGGACCTCCCCAAACCAGGGCAAACCATTGGGAAATTTGAAAAAAAAACCACCAAGTTTCTTGTAGCTTTTCCATAAAATATAGTAGTTGGGTACAAAAAGTAATTGACAACTAAATGGAATGTTAGACTTTATAACTAAAGGGTTAAATATAAAGGGGAGGAAGTTCTGCCTCAGCTGTACAAAATCCGAGTCATACAGGAATATTGTATACAGTTCTGGGCATCTAACCTTAGAAGAGAATTACTGGCCCCGGGAGGCGTGCACACAGATTCATCAGAACGTTATCAAGCAGAAGAATAATGAGCTAAGTTTGTATTCCTTATGTTATAGAAGGTAGATTTTTAGGCAGTATACTAACAGCACACACCACCACCTTCGCAAGGGCAATTAGGTACGGTTAATAAATGCTGACCTAGCTAGAGACGCCTACATCCTATGGGTGATTAAAGAACTTTTTTTTTTTTAGAAGAAACTGATTTGAGGGTAGAAAGAAACTTTTTCTGCTGAGGGGGAAATACAGGACAAGGGATATAACTATCATGTGTTGTGAAAATCAGAGCCAAGCGTTTTCAGGAGAGAAGTTAGGAAACATATCTTGTTACAAAAAAAAGATAGAAATTTTGAAAAAGATTCCCATTAAAAGGAGATGCTAGCTCAAATATTTTTAAATTGGGGATCAATGGATTTTTGTTAGTTTCAGGTATTAAGGGAGATGGAACCAATGTGACTAAATGGAGTTCGGACATAGATCATCAATCGTCTCACTTAATGGTGGAAAAGATTCAAGGGATCAAATAACCTGCTGGTAACACCTTTTATGATGCCCATTACTGTAATGAAAGTTGTCGAACTTTCTCCATTACCAAGCTGCCCATCTCTGGTATAATTTTGGTGAATCTATATTTTATCGCTCCCTCGGGTGGCACGGTAGCATAGCGGTTAGCACTGTTGCTTCACAGCGCCATGGACCCGGGCTTTTGCTTGTTACAGTGAATTGGATATTCTGAATTCTCCCTCTGTGTACCCGGACAATGCCAGGGACTTTTCACAGTAACTTCATTGCAGTGTTAATGTAAGCCTACTTCTTTTTAAAAATATTTAGAATATCCAATTATGTTTTTCCGATTAAGGGGCAATTTTACTGCGGCCAATCCACCTAGCCAGCACATCTTTGGGTTGTGGGGGTGAAACTCCACGCAGACAGTGACTCAGGGCCGGGATTGAACCTGGGTCTTCAGCGCCGTAGGCAGCAGTGTTAACCACTGTGCTGTCCTAATGTAAAACTACTTCTGACACTAATAAAGATTATTATTATTTAATATCCTTGCCATACTGGAGTGCCCAAGACTGCAGTAGCACTCTGATATAACCAATGTTTTTCATCAACGCAACACTATTTCTTGACACTTGTGCTTGATGCTCCTATTTATAAAAAAAATTCTTCTTGCTTGATCTACTTGCACTCGTGATTTTGAGGAATTATTTGAATCCCCAGTTCTGTTTCTCCACAGCCTGTGTCTTTCCAAGGACTTAGTATTTCAATTCTGAAAATCATCCAGAATTGCTTTGCAAAGAGAATTTGATTTGCTCCAGGTTGCATAAACTGATATTACTAATTATGAACTCAGAATTAATTAAACAGTTTCACAAGGTTAGCAAAACAAATCCCCAAATTATATTGAATTTTGTTTAGTCACCGTATGTTACTGCCCTTTGGCCAAAGTTGAGTGCGCGCAACCAATTTGGGATAAAGTAGAATCAGTACTCATGTTGCCGATTTCACCCCTTGAAAGAATCTGGGGGAAAGGACCATTTCCATAATACAAAAAATACAATTGAGGTCTGCAGGATAATTCCAATGATGATAGTATCAAAGAGTTATCTTCCTAAGCAACTGTATAATTTGAGTTCTGAAAGGATCAGTGACCTGAATCATTAACTCGCTTTCTCACTCCTCAGACGCTGCCTTACCTGCTGAGTATTTCCAGTATTTTTGGATTTTATCAACTATTGCCGCGTTTGCATTATGTGTTGCATGTTTTAAGATCAATTCAACCGAACTGTTCCCCCACACTATATATTTTAACAGAGGGAATATTCTTCACAAGTGGCTTGAGATTTGTTTTTATTAAAGACATTGATTCGAGGCGAGAGAAAGCTCTGGAATTAACAACACAAAAGGAAAACAAGCCAAGTATAGATTACAAAAGAAGATTAGAAAGATGTGGCTTCTTGGGACCTCTTGCTTCAATCTTCCTGAATGATCTGGAACTAGGAGTCACAAACTCTACGTTTCAAATATAAAGGTAATGAAGGTGGTGGACTCCAGAAGATGAAGAGGATAAGCCACAGGACAAATAGAATATACTTGGGAATTAATCAGATAGGTGGCAGATGAAATTCAATTCAAAAATATTCAACCCGTGTTATGCTCCTCGTGCTCAATGTGGGAGTTCAGGGACGTGGCCGATGCCCCTGACTCCTTCATGTGCAGGAAGTGTGTCCAGCTGCAGCTCCTGTTAGACCGCATGACGGCTCTGGAACTGCGGATGGACTCACTTTGGAGCATCCGCGATTCTGAGGAGGTCGTGGATAGCACGTTCAGTGAGTGGTCACACTGCAGATTAGGGTTGGTGAGGGAGACAGGGAATGGGTGACCAAAAGGCAGAGAAAGAGCAGGAAGGCAGTGCAGGTGTCCCCTGCAGACATCTCCCTCCAAAACAGGTATACCGTTTTGGATACTGTTGGGGGAGATGACTCACCAGGGGAAGACAGTAGTAGCCAGGCTCATGGCACCGTAGCTGGCTCTGCTGCACAAAAGGGTGGGAAAAAGACTGGCAGGGCTATAGTCATAGGGGATTCAATCGTAAGGGGAGTAGACAGGCGTTTCTGTGGTCGAGACTCCCGAATGGTATGTTGCCTCCCGGGAGCACGGGTCAGGGATGTCTCAGATCAGCTGCAGGACATACTGAAGGGGGAGGGTGAACAGCCAGTTGTCGTGGTGCATATAGGCACCAACGATATAGGTAAAAAACGGGATGAGGTCCTACAATCAGAATTTAGGGAGTTAGGAGATAAGTTAAAAAGTAGGACCTCAAATGTAGTAATCTCAAGATTGCTACGAGTGCCACGAGACAGTCCGAGGAGAAATTCAAGAATAGTCAGAATGAATACGTGGCTTGAGAGATGGTGCAGGAGGGAGGGATTGAGATTTTTGGGACACTGGAACCGGTTCTGGGGGCGGTGGACCATTACAAATTGGATGGTCTACACCTGGGCAGGACTCAAACCAATGTCCTAGGGGGTGCTTTTGCTAACACTGTTGGGGAGGTTTTAAACTAATGTGGCAGGGGGATGGGAACCAGATTAGGAAGTTAGAGGTCAGTAAAGAGGCAGCAACTAAAGCAGTAAGGTACTAGATAATAAACTCAATGTGACTAAGGGGAAGAGTAGACAGGGAAGAGATGATGAACGCAAAGGGACATGTGGTCTGAGGTGCATTTGTTTCAATGCGAGAAGTGTAGCAGGTAAGGCAGATTAATTTAGGGCTTGGATTAGTACCTGGGAATATGATGTTATTGGTATTACGGAGACTTGGTTGAGGGAAGGGCAAGACTGGCAACTAAATATCCAAGAGTATATATGCTTCAGGAGGGATAGAGAGGGAGGTAAAAGGAATGGAGGAGTTGCATCACTGGTCAGAGATGATATCACAGCTATGATTAAGGAGGGCACGATGGAGGATTCGAGCACTGAGGCAATATGGGTAGAGCTAAGAAATAGGAAGGGTACAGTAACATTGTTGGGACTTTACTACCAGTCCTCCCAAAAGCGAGCGTGAAGTAGAGGTACAAATATGTAGACAGGTTATAGAAAAATGTAGGAGCAATAGGGTGGCCGTGATGGGAGATTTTAACTTCCCCAGCATTGGATGGGACTCATGTAGTGTTGGAGACGTAGATGGAGCAGAATTTCTAAGGAGCATCCAGGAGAGTTTTTCAGAGCAGTATGTAAATAGTCCGACTCGGGAAGGGGCCATACTAGACCTGGTATTGGGGAATGATCTCGGCCAGGTGGTTGAAGTTTCAGTCGGTGATTACTTCGGGAATAGCTATCACAATTCCGTAAGTTTTAGAATACTCATGGACAAAGACGAGAGTGGTCCTAAAGGAAGAGTGGTATGTTGGGGAAAGGCCAAGTGTAACAAAATTCGGCAGGAGCTAGGGAATGTGGATTGGGAGCAGCTGTTTAAGGGTAAATCCACATTTGAAATGTGGGAGTCTTTTAAGGAAAGGTTGATTAGAGTTCAGGACAGACATGTCCCTGTGAAAATGAGGGATAGAAATGATAAGATTAGGGAACCATGGATGACGGGTGGAATTGTGAGACTAGCTAAGATGAAAAAGGAAGCATACATAAGATCTAGGCGACTTAAAACTGATGAAGCTTTGGAGGAATATCGAGAAAGTAGGACAAATCTCAAACGCGCAATAAAGAGGGCTAAAAGGGGTCATGAAATATCTTTGGCTAACAGGGTTAAGGAAAATCCCAAAGCCTTTTATTCGTATATCAGGAGCAAGAGGGTAACTAGAGAAAGGATTGGCCCACTCAAAGACAAAAGAGGGAATTTATGCGTGGAGTCAGAGGAAATGCGTGAGATTCTTAATGAGTACTTTGCATCGGTATTCACCAAGGAGAGGGACATGACGGATGTTGAGGCTAGGGATGGATGTTTAAATACTCTAGGTCAAGTCGGCATAAGGAAGGGGGAAGTTTTGGGTATTCTAAAAGGCATTAAGTGGACAAGTCCCCGGGTCCGGATGGGATCTATCCCAGGTTACGGAGAGAAGCGAGGGAAGAAATAAGCTGGGGCCTTAACAGATATCTTTGCAGCATCCTTGAGCACGGGTGAGGTCCCGGAGGACTGGAGAATTGCTCATGTTGTCCCTTTGTTTAAGAAGGGTAGCAGGGATAATCCAGGGAATTATAGACCTGTGAGCTTGACGTCAGTGGTAGGCAAACTGTTGGAGAAGATACGGAGGGATAGGATCTATTCACATTTGGAAGAAAATAGACTTATCAGTGATAGGCAGCATGGTTTTGTTCAGGGAAGGTCATGTCTTGCAAACCTAATAGAATTCTTTGAGGAAGTGACAACGTTAATTGATCAGGGAAGGGCTGTAGATGTCATATACATGGACTTCAGTAAGGCGTTTGATTAAGTTTCCCATGGAAGGTTGATGGAAAAAGTGAAGTCGTATGGGGTTCAGGGTGTACTAGCTAGATGGATAAAGAACTGGATGGGCAACAGGAGACAGAGTAGTGGTGGAAGGGAGTGTCTCAAAATGGAGCAAGGTGACTAGTGGTGTTCCACAGGGATCCGTGCTCGGACCACTGTTGTTTGTGATATACATAAATGATCTGGATGCAGGTATAGGTGGCCTGATTAGCAAGTTTACAGATGATACTAAGATTGCTGGAGTTGCAGATAGCGAGGAGGACTGTCAGAGAATACAGCAAAATATAAATAGATTGGAGAGTTGGGCAGAGAAATGGCAGATGGAGTTCAATCCAGGCAAATGCGAGGTGATGCATTTTGGAAGATCTAATTCAAGAGCGGACTATACGGTCAATGGAAGAGTCCTGGGGAAAATTGATGTACAGAGAGATCTGGGAGTTCAGGTCCATTGTACCCTGAAGGTGGCAACACAGGTCGCTAGAGTGGTCAAGAAGGCATACAGCATGCTTGCCTTTATCGGATGGGGTATTGAGTACAAGAGTCGACAGGTCATGTTACAGTTGTATAGGATTTTGGTCAGGCCACATTTGGAATACTGCGTGCAGTTCTGGTCGCCACATTACCAGAAGGATGTGGAGGCTTTAGAGGGTGCAGAGGAGGTTCACCAGGATGTTGCCTGGTATGGAGGGTGCTAGCTATGAAGAAAGGTTGAGTAGATTAGGATTGTTTTCGTTGGAAAGACGGAGGTTGAGGGGGGACCTGGTTAAGGTCTACAAAATTATGAGAGGTATGGACAGGGTGGATAGCAACAAGCTTTTTCCAAGAATGGGGGTGTCAATTACAAGGGGTCACGATATCAAGATGAGAGGGGGAAAGTTTAAGGAAGATGTGCGTGTAAAGTTTTTTACGCAGAGGGTGGTGGGTGCCTGGAACGCTTTGCCAGCAGAGGTGGTAGAGGCGGGCACAATAGCATCATTTAAGAAATGTGGAGCTTGTTCAAGGAACAGCTACTGCGTGTCCTTGATAGGTATGTACCTGTCAGGCAGGGAGGAAGTGGTCGAGCAAGGGAACCGTGGTTTACTAAAGCAATCGAAACATTTGTCACGAGGAAGAAGGAGGCTTATGTAAAGATGAGACATGAAGGTTCAGTTAGGGCGCTCGAGAGTTACAAGTTAGCTAGGAAGGACCTAAAGAAAGAGCTTAGAAGAGCCAGGATGGGACATGAGAAGTCTTTGGCAGGTAGGATCAAGGATAACCCGAAAGCTTTCTATAGATATGTCAGGAATAAACAAATGACTAGGGTAAGAGTAGGGCGAGTCAATGACAGTAGTGGCAAGTTGTGCTTGGAGTCCGAGGAGATAGGAGAGGTGCAAAATGAATATTTTTCGTCAGTATTCACACAGGAAAAAGACAATGTTGTCGAGGAGAATACTGAGATTCAGGCTACTAGACTAGAAGGACTTGAGGTTCACAAGGAGGAGGTGTTAGCAATTCTGGAAAGTGTGAAAATAGGTAAGTCCCCTGGGCCGGATGGGATTTATCCTAGGATTCTCTGGGAAGCTAGGGAGGAGATTGCTGAGCCTTTGGCTTCGATCTTTAAGTCATCTTTGTCTACAGGAATAGTGCAAGACTGGAGGATAGCAAATGTTGTCCCCTTGTTCAAGAAGGGAAGTAGAGACAACCCCGGTAACTATAGACCTTACTTCTGTTGTGGGCAAAATCTTGGAAAGGTTTTTAAGAGATAGGATGTATAATCATCTAGAAAGGAATAATTTGATTAGAGATAGTCAACACGGTTTTGTGAAGGATAGGTCGTGCCTCACAAACCTTATTGAGTTCTTTGTGAAGGTGACCAAACAGGTGGATGAAGGTAAAGCAGTTGATGTGGTGTATATGGATTTCAGTAAAGCATTTGACAAGGTTCCCCATGGTAGGCTACTGCAGAAAATACAGAGGCATGGGATTCAGGGTGATTTAGCAGTTTGGATCAGAAATTGGCTCGCTGGAAGAAGACAAAGGGTGGTGGTTGATGGGAAATGTTCAGACTGGAGTCCAATTACTAGTGGTGTACCACAAGGATCTGTTTTGGGGCCACTGCTGTTTGTCATTTTTATAAATGACCTGGAGGAGGGCGTAGAAGGATGGGTGAGTAAATTTGCAGATGACACTAAAGTCGGTGGAGTTGTGGACAGTGCGGAAGGATGTTACAAGTTACAGAGGGACATAGATAAGCTGCAGCGCGAGGCTGAGAGGTGGCAAATGGAGTTTAATGCAGAAAAGTGTGAAGTGATTCATCTTGGAAGAATAACAGGAAGACAGAGTACTGGGCTAATGGTAAGATTCTTGGCAGTGTGGATGAGCAGAGAGATCTCGGTGTCCATGTACATAGATCCCTGACAGTTGCCACCCAGGTTGATAGAGTTAAGAAGGCTTACAGTGTGTTAGTTTTTATTGGTAGAGGGATTGAGTTTCGGAGCCATGAGGTCATGTTGCAGCTGTACAAAACTCTGGTGCGGCCGCATTTGGAGTATTGCGTGCAATTCTGGTCGCCGCATTATAGGAAGGATGTGGAAGCATTGGAAAGGGTGCAGAGGAGATATACCAGAATGTTGCCTGGTATGGAGGGAAGATCTTATGAGGAAAGGCTGAGGGACTTGAGGCTGTTTTCGTTAGAGAGAAGAAGGTTAAGAGGTGACTTAATTGAGGCATACAAGATGATCAGAGGATTAGATAGGGTGGGCAGTGAGAGCCTTTTTCCTCGGATGATGATGTCTCGCACGAGGGGACATAGCTTTAAATTGAGGGGAGATAGATATAGGACAGATGTCACAGGTAGGTTCTTTACTCAGAGAGTAGTAAGGGCGTGGAATGCCCTTCTTGCAACAGTAGTGGACTCGCCAACACCAAGGGCATTCAAATGGTCATTGGATAGACATATGGACGATAAGGGAATAGTGTAGATGGGCTTTAGAGTGGTTTCACAGGTCGGCACAACATCGAGGGCCGAAGGGCCTGTACTGCGCTGTAATGTTCTATGTTCTATCTAGACAGATATATGAACGGGCAGGGAACAGAGGGAAGTAGATCCTTGGAAAATAGGTGACAGGTTTAGATAAAGGATCTGGATCGGTGCAGGCTGGGAGGGCCTGTTCCTGTGCTGTAATTTTCTTTGTTCTTCTGTTTTTTAAATATCTTTCCTGTCTGCCTTTCATAGCTGTCAACCCCCTCGTCCATCAAAAATCTGTCTAACTCAGCCGTGAATAAATTCAATGACCCAGCCTACAATGCTTTCTGGCGAAGAAAAGTCCGCAGACTATGAAAGAGAAAAATATTCACCTCATCTCCAGCTTAAAAGGCAGACCCCTTATTTTAAAACTGTCCTGGAGTTGTAGTCTCCCTCACAAGTAGAAACATCTTTTCCGCATCTACCCTATCAAGTCTAATCATTTTCCCAGCATCTTTTCCCCAGTGGGCAGCATGGTAGCATTGTGGTTAGCACAGTTGCTTCACAGCTCCAGGGTCCCAGGTTCGATTCCCGACTTGGGTCACTGTCTGTGCGGAATCTGCACGTTCTCCCAGTGTGTGCGTGGGTTGCCTCAGGGTGCTCTGGTTTCCTCCCACAGTCCAAAGATGTGCGGGTTAGGTGGATTGGCCATGCTAAATTGCCCTTAGTGTCCAAAAAGGTTAAGTGGGGGTTACTGGGCTAGAGTAGAAACGTGGGCTTGAGTAGGGTGCTATTTGTAAGGGTCAGTGCAGACTCGATGGGCCGAATGGCCTCCGTCTGCACTGTAAATTCTATGATGGTGATTGCTTGACATTCCTTCCCTCCTGTTCCCAAAGACACTTCAAAATCAAGAGGTGCAATTTTCTAATTTGCTGCAATGAAGATGGAGCCAAAATACTGGTCAGGGCCTATGCCCGTTCCTTATTTTCTACATTATCAATTCCTCAGACATGTTCTCCACAGGACCAACACTCGCTTTAGTTACTCTTTTCCTATTTAAATCTCTCGGCTTCAGTTCCCTCTCAGTCCCCCATAACCTTCAGCTTCCTTGTCAATCAAAAAACTGTCTAACTAAGCTTTGAATGACCCAGCCTCCACTGCCTTCTGGAGTACAGAATTCCAAAGTTAATGACCCTCAGAGAAGAAATTCCTCCTCAACTCTGTCTCAAACGAGCTCATCAGTTTTCGATGCTTGCCCCGCACACCAAATGTTGACACTGGTAGACGATCCCACTTGTTCAGACAGCAGAAACAAAGAGCATGGCTGCATTTGAAGGGCAAGTTCAAAATTTATCTATGGAACAAAACGGAGTCTGGTAAATCTATGGAACATACTCGAGTGGCAGAGTGTTGACTTATTCAAATTTGATAGACTTCTTTTCGGAAATATTTTGTAAAACCGTACATGAGTAATTTGAGATATACTGTAAACAGAGTATGTTTGGCAGGAACAATTGACTTTACCCAAGACTCTCAAAGTTCTCTACCCAGTGGGGTTTTCCTCATATCATGACTTGGCTCTGTTGTAGACTAATTCCCACCGATTGTTTGCCATGATTAGTCAACATCTCCATTGTCTTGACTTGCAACTGCCAGCATGAGAGCAAGGAAACTGGATGAACCTTGGTCTTTTTTTAATCTCGTGAATTCCATGTTCAATACAATGTTCATGAACAGGAGAGTTGGTGTTTCAGGGGTGGATTCTTCACTTGAATAGAGTTGTTACATTGGCACAGTGCAGAGAATGTTTCCGACATTCCTCCTAACTGTGCCAATGTACCACATCTGTTCAAAGAGGATGAAAGAGATATACTGGTTAACTGTACATCGGTAGTAAGTATAATTAATACTCATTTAGAACAGAATGATTTAATTAAAGACAGCCAACATGGATTTTTCTGACAAATGTAATTGAATTGAGGAAATAATGGAGCTTATTAAAATAGGAAATTAAATGATTGCTGAACATATGGATTTTTAATCCATGCTTGATAAGGTACTTCATAGGAGAACTGCTAATGCAGTTAGGGAAGACATTTGTGAACGGAATGTTTCAGCATGGATAAGAAAGCAAGCTGGCTGAAGGGCAGAGCTGGGCTAGTGGAAAACCTTTTTGGATTGGAGATATGGAAACAGCAATTTACCAACAGGATTCAATGTCAAGAGCATTGCTCTGTAAATAATCTGGACTCGGACGGGGCAGAGGCAGGGAGGTGCAGGAGCACAGTTTAAAAACAAATGGAAAGCATGGCTAACTGTGAAGAGGACCCAGTACATTTAGAGGAAAATAAACAGGAAAATGTAACCTGATCTGGAAGCTAGAAGCTATGAGGAGAAAAACTAAACTAAACCCAAGAACTTTAAAAAAAAGAATAGCCCAAAGACTTAAATAAACAATTAAAACATTTTCAAAAGTAAAATCTTAAAAGGTTTATTTAGGAGACAGGAGAACGAGTCACATAAAATAGACATGCGCTATTGATCTCAGGTCGTCTCAAAGCGCTTTATGTCAAACTTTTTCCTGCCAATTAGTGCAGGAGTCCGGAAGTCAATCTTTACCCAGTTTCAGATTTATTCATAAAGTGAGAGATTACAAATATATAGCTCCTAACTCTACAACCAACCAGTGCTAACAAGTGTCTCTTTAAACTCTTTTGATGTATACAAGTAATTATCCAATGAGTACCCCCCACCACATGTAGATTAATTTATACAATTAATTAACACTTTACAGACAATGAATAAATTACTGCTAAACAACATACCTAGAACAAAAGATCAACTTTTATAAGTGTGGAGAATCATTGCTTCTAATTTTAATTACTGGAGATTTTCAAAAAAGTAAATAAGATGGTGCACAGTGTCTTGCCCATGAAAGTTTGTGGGAAAGGTTAAATAACAGACGGCCAGTCATCTTGAATTTAGGACTCCAGTTACCAACTCAATAACTAATGGAACTCAACAAACAATGAAAAATGTTATGTTAGAAAAAAAACCCTGAAGTTTGCACAACTTTCAGATCTTTTGATCACTTAGTTCAGGTGAAAAAATGTCTGCCTGCTCTCATCATAAAGCTTATTGCTGGTATCATAGCAGGGGCTGATTTAGTGGGCTAAACAGCTGGCTTGTAATGCAGAACAATGCCAGCAGCGCGGGTTCAATTCCCGTACCAGACTCCCCGAAGAGACGCCAGAATGTGATGCCACATTCCGTAAATGAATAATTGTTTTTGAAACAAATCACAGCTGGGGGACCGGCGAATCCCACCCACTATTAATAGTTTACTTACATTGGAATGGACAATTTGTTTTTTGATGAGCGATAGAGAGGAGTAGTAGTATATGGAGGGAGTTCCAGAGCTTTAGAACCTCAAAAACTGAAGGTGTGACCACCATTGGGAGAGTGATTAAAATCAGCAATGCACAGAAGCCAGAATTAGATGAGCACAGATATCTCTGGGGATCAGAGATTATAGAGCTAGGAGGGAGCGAAGGTCTGAAAACAAGGGTGACCGTTTTAAAATCAGGATGTAACTTGACCAATGTAGGTCAGCGAACACTGATGATAGGTAAATGCGATCTGGTGTAGAGTTAAGACACATTTGAGTCTAATTCTATTCTCACCAGATAGCACTATTTTTGAAGTGGGGTGTGGGTGGAGTGGGGGGGTGGGGGTGAAGAGAGGGTATTGGTTCATAGAAATCTTCAATGAAGGACCTAGTTGATTTTCCCCTCAAGCCCAAAGGCACGAAGGCCAATTTTAGATTTAGATGGCATGGTGGCACAGTGGTTAGCACTGCTGCCTCACAGTACCAGTGTCCCGGGTTCAATTCCGGCCTTGGGCAACTGTGTGTGGAGTTTGCATGTTCTCCCCGTATCTGCGTGTGTTTCCTCCAGGTGCTCTGGTTTCCTCCTAAAAGGATCTTGTGGAAGATGATTCTTGGGTAGGGTGTGTGAATAGTCTGCATCATGTTGACATCAAAAAGGAGGTATTGGGTGTTTTAAAATATATTAAGGTAGCTAAGTCTCCTGGGCCTGATGGGCTTACATCAGAATACTGAGGGAAGCAAGGGAGGAAATTGCTGGGGCCTTGACTGACATCTTTGTAGCCTCATTGGCTACAGGTGAGGTCCTAGAGGAATGGAGAATAGCTAATGTGGTACCGCTGTTTAAGAAAGGTTTGTGGATGACACCAAGGTTGGTGGAGTGGCATTGGTCAGGAAGTAGAAGATCCAGTTGCAGAGGGAGGAGTCAAGTCCTAGGTTTTAGAGTTTCGATATGAGCTTGGCTGGGATTACAAATACATGAAGGGCAAAAGAGTAATGAGGGAGAGAGCAGGGCCTCTTAAGGATCTACAAGATCATCTATGTGCGGATCCACAAGAGGTGGGCGAGATCCTAAATGAGTATTTCTCATTGGTATTTACGGTTGAGAAACGCTTGGATGTTAGGGAACGCATGGATGTTAGGGAACTCGGGGAAATAAATAGTGCCGTCTTGAGGAGTGTACATATTACAGAGAAGGAGGTATTGGAAGTCTTAAAGTGCATCAAGGTAGATAAATCCCTGGGATCTGATGAAATGTATCCCAGAATGTTGTGGGAGGCTAGGAAGGAAATTGCACGTCCTCTAGCTGAGATATTTGAATCATCGACAGCCACAGGTGAGGTGCCTGAAGATTGGAGGGTAGCGAATGTTGTGCCTTTGAAAAGGGCTGCAGGGAAGAACCTGGGAAGTACAGGTTCCCTAACGTCTGTGGTGGGTAAGTTGTTGGAAGGTATTTTGAGAGACAGGATCTACAGGTATTTAGAGAGGCAAGGAACAGTCAGCAAGGCATTGAGAGTGGAATATCATGTCTCATAAATTTGATTGAGTTTTTTGAAGGGGTAACCAAGAAGGTAGATAAGGGCAGTGCAGTCAACATTGGTCTACATGGACTTTAGCAAGGCCTTTGACAAGGTATTGCATGGTAGGTTGTTGCATAAAGTTAAATCTTACAGGATCCATGGTGAAGTAGTCAATTGGATACAAAATTGGCTGAACGACAGAAGGTTGTGGAGGGTTGTTTTTCAAACTGGAGGCCTGTGACCAGTGGTATGCCTCAGGGATCGGTGCTGGGTTCGCTGTTATTGGTATTTATATTAATGCTTTGGATGAGATTTTAGGAGGCATGCTTATAAGTTGCAGATGACACCAAGATTGGTGACATGGTGAACAGTGAAGAAGGCTATCTAGGATTGCAACGAGATCTTGATCAATTGGGCCAGTGTGTTGATGAATGGCAGATGGGGTTTAATTTAGATAAATGTGAGGTGATGCATTTTGGTAGATCGAATCGGGGCAGGACCTACACAGTTAATGGTAAGGTGTTGGGAGAGTTATAGAACAAAGAGATTTAGGAGTACAGGTTCAGAGCTGCATGAAAGTGGAGTCACAGGTGGTGAAAAAGATGATCAGCATGCTTGGTTTCATTGGTCAAAACATTGAATACAGGAGTTGGGACGTCTTGCTGAAGTTGTACAAGACATTAGTAAGGCCACACCTGGAATGTATAGTTCTGGTCACCCTATTACAGAAAGGATATTATTAAACTAGAAAGAGTGCAGAAAAGATTTACTAGGATGTTACCGGGACTTAATGGTTTGAGTTATAAGGAGAGGCTGGATAGATTGGGATTTTTTTCCGTGGAGCGTAGGAGGCTTATGGGTGATCTTACAGAGGTCCATACAATAATGAGGGGCATAGATAAGGTAGATAGTCAACATCATTTCCCAAAGGAGGGGAGTCTAAAACTAGAGGGCATAGCTTCAAGGTGAGCGGGGAGAGATACAAAAGGGTCCAGAGGAGCAATTCTTTCACACACAGGGTGGTGAGTGTCTGGAACGAGCTACTAGAGGCAGTAGTAGAGGCAGGTACAATTTTGTCTTTTAAAAAGCATTTAGCCAGGAGCTGGGGAACCTTGCACAGACTTAATCTGACACGGTTGGTAGAACAAATGGAGGAGGACTTCAAGAGGTGGGACATGCAGCCTCTATCGCTGGCGGGCAGGGTGCAAGCAATTAAGATGATGGTCCTCCCGAGGTTCTTATTTGTATTTCAATGTCTCCCTATACTAATCACCAAGACCTTTTTTAATAAAATAGATAGGAGCATCACGAGCTTTGTGTGGGCAGGGAAAGTTCCGAGAGTAAGGAGGGGGTTCCTTCAGCGTAGTAGGGACAGAGGAGGATTGGCACTACAGAACTTGGGCGATTATTATTGGGCCGCCAATGTGGCAATGATACGTAAATGGATGATGGAGGGTGAGGGAGCGGCGTGGAAAAGACTGGAGAGAAAGTCCTGTAAAGGGACGAGTTTAGAGGCGCTGGTGACGGCGCCGCTACCGATCTCACCTAAAAGGTTTACCACGAACCCGGTGGTGGCGGCAACATTGAATATCTGGCGACAGTGGAGGCGACAGAGAGGGGTGCGGGGGGCCCTGGTGGGGTCCCCAATCAGGAACAACCATAGGTTTGCCCCAGGAAGAATGGATGGAGGATTTCAGAGCTGGTACCAGTTGGGAATTAGGAGGGTGGGAGATTTATTTATAGATGGGACTTTTGTGAGCTTGGGAGCATTGGAGGAAAAGTATAAGTTGCCCCGGGGAAATTTCTTGAGATATATGCAGGTGAGGGCGTTTACTAGACAACAGGTGAGGGAATTTCCGTTGCTCCCGACACAGGGGATACAGGACAGGGTGCTTTCAGGGGTGTGGGTCGGAGAGGGCAAGGTGTCAGAGATTTACCGAGAGATGAGGGAAGAGGGGGAGGAGTCGGTGGGCGAACTAAAAGGAAAGTGGGAAGAACTAGGGGAGGAGATAGAGGAGGGTATGTGGGCTGATGCCCTAAGCAGGGTAAATTCCTCTTCCTCATGCGCCAGGCTTAGCCTGATTCAATTTAAGGTGCTACATAGAGCACACATAACGGGAGCAAGATTGAGCAGGTTCTTTGGAGTGGAGGACAAATGTGGGAGGTGTGGCGGGAGCCCGGCAAACCACGCACATATGTTTTGGGCATGCCCGGCACTGGAAGGGTATTGGAAGGGAGTGAAGGGAGTGACGGGAGTGATTTCGTGGGTGGTGAAGGCCCGGATCAAACCAGGCTGGGGGTTAGCTCTATTTGGAGTTGCGGAAGAGCCGGGAGTGCAGGAGGCGAAAGAGGCAGACTTTGTGGCCTTTGCGTCCCTAGTAGCCCGGCGCAGGATCCTACTCATGTGGAAGGAGGCGAAACCCCCCGGACTGGAGGCCTGGGTAAATGATATGGCGGGGTTCATTAAACTGGAGCAGGTAAACTTTGCCCTGAGAGGATCGGCTCAAGGGTTCACCAGGCAGTGGCAGCCATTTCTCGACTACCTAGGGGAACGTTAGAGGGAAGACAGATGACCAGCAGCAGCAACCCAGGGGGAAGAGGGGGGGAGGGGTGGGGGGGGGGTATAGTTTAGTTTAGGTCAAAGATAAAGGGGTTTTGTTACTTGTGTATTGTGTATTAAAAATTTCTGTATTGTTATTGTTGCGTTTGCTTTGTAAGAGGGGAAAAATTGTTGTTTGGGAAAAAAATTTCAATAAAACATATTTAAAAAAAAAAAGCATTTAGCCAGTAATATGGGTGAGATGGGTATAGAAGGATATGGGCCAAATACAGGTAATTGGGATTAGCTTGGGCGCGGAAGAAGTTGGACCCTCCTCCCCGGATCGTGTACGCCGCCGATCGGTAGCCCCCGATCACGGGCCTGGCCATCGTGTGGGCCCCCCCCCCCCCCCCCCCGGGTCTGATCCCCCCGCCCCCCCCCCCCCCCCCACCAGGACGGTCAGCGCGGCTGCGAGTCCAAGCTCCCGCCGGGTGGAACCACGCCGGCGGAACTAGTCCGGTCAATGGCAGAGAATTGCCGCGGAGGCCTCTTTCAACGGCCCCGACCGGCGTCGCGTTGACCGCGCCCGCGGCTGGTGGCGCTTCTCCAGTCCGCGGAGAATCGCTTCCCGCCGTCGGAGCCGATCGCGGGTCAGCGACCCCATTCCCCGCCCCCGCACCGAGCGCGATTTTGGCTCGGAAAATCCCGGCCCAGGTCTTTAGTTTGTGTCTAGCTTTGTCTGATATTGTCTCTTGCTGTTCATGATGGCTTTGCGGAGGTCGTGCCTAGATTTCTTGTATAGGTCAGGGTCGCTTGTCTTGAATGTCTCAGACCTGAACTTCACTAGGCAGTGGATCTCCCAGCAAAACGATGGTTTCCAGTTGGGGAACATATGCATTACCTTCTTTAGCACCCAGCTGTTGATGTGATGGGGGTCTTCCCAAGGTTCTCTCGACAGCTGAAACATAATTTGCTTCCCTTTTTATGTCAGCCTCCCATATGCCTTTTAAATGCTTTTAATATGTACATGGACACCAAAAACTCTGTTCCTCCACATTTCCTGGTTGTTCACCATTTAAAAATTCAATGCAATCAAATGTAATCTACACTTCACATATTCTGACTCTCTCCACTCAGTTCATACTTACTGAAATGCTCAGTCAATTGGTCCATGATAAATGTCAGGAACCTCCTGCAACTGAGGTCTGTAATTTCCCATTCCCTCCTGTCTTAATGGAATATCATTTGCAATTTTTCAATCCGAAAGTACAATATCAGAATCTAGAAACTTTAATAAATTATGACCAATGCACCTGCAAGATTTAGTGTTTACTCAATTAAACATAAAAATTTACACAGAAATATAAAGAGGAATTTATATTGCATATACTACAAATTCTACATGTTTTAAGGTTGCTGTAACAGGATCGAGGGAGTACAGGGATACGATGGTGCAGCTTTTGGACAGCAAAGATAAAAAGAACGACAATGCTGAAAGACTGCACCAGGAAAAGCTGAACACACAATAAATGGGTCAGTGCCTGAAACAGAAAGACAGATCACCATTGTCGGGAGACGGATGAGATGGCCTGACAAATGGTTTCACCTGAAATTTAAAGCTGTCTTTGCTTTCAGACCGACTGGCTGTGCATTTCTGCCATTTTCTGTGTATTATGTTATTTGATATTTCCTATTATTCAGTGGTTGTTTAGCACAGGGCTAAATCGCTGGCTTTGAAAGCAGACCAAGGCAGGCCAGCAGCACGGTTCAATTCCCGTATCAGCCTCCCCGAACAGGCGGCGGAATGTGGCGACTAGGGGCTTGTCACAGTAACTTCATTGAAGCCTACTTGTGACAATAAGCGATTTTAATTTCATTCAATATTATACCCTCTCCATCACCAGCGTTGTATCTTGGGAGTCACCTGGATGCAAACCTTGAGAGATGGATCATATGTAAATGGCTGGACCACTGCAGGCTCATTCTGTGACCTGTGCTCCATTTCTTGATAGGCTCCACACGGAGCCTTGTTAAACTGGAAGATTAACTCCATGTTCCAATTAAATTGCTGATAATAATATGTTCTTAATGCAGGATTTATTCAACAGTCCTAAAAACAATAATTCACAAACCTACAGGCCAATAAAGCTTCCCCGGGACAAACCAACAAATAGTTAAAAGAATGAACAAACAAGTCCCAAAGCATTTTACAGCTAATTGGGTACTTTTGAAGTGTAAGCACTGTTGTAATATAGGGAAATGCATCAACAAACGTTCAGTCAGTAATGGGATAAATAACCAGCTAATAGTTTTAAAACCACAAGATGTTTTGCATCCAGCCAAGAGAGCAACATCTCGTACAGTGAGGCACTCAGTGCAGTGCGACAGTGAACTGTCATCCGAGATCACGTGCTAAGCGAGGCTTGAAGCCACAATGTTCTGACCTAGAGGTGAGAATGTTATGACTGAGTTTATGAGGTTGCACTTTCACCTCAGTCAGGTCGCTGGTTCATCTGCAAATGGAACAGAACCTGCTGGATTTTTGAAGGGCAGTTTGCCAGGACACTGGTGCTGTGCAGCCTATGAGGTTAGTTTAGACACTGCTGTTCTTTCTATGCCTTTACCACACCTCTCCCAGAGATGCTCCACATTGGAAAAGTGGAAAGTATCACATACAAATGCATCAATCTTGCCACTTTGAAATATCCACCTGCTTGTAATGAAATCCCACGTCTTAATCACCTATTTAGCCCACCTAAACAGATGCAGAATCAACTCCTGAATACCTTCAGTCACCATGTGCCTGTTGACACACTGAGCGAATCCCTTTTTAAAGCGGTAATTTCAATTCAGCGGTAGTGAACTGTCCATCTCAAGCCGGCAATGAAACCCCCTTGATGAAGTATGCGGTCAGTTTCAGGTTAAATTCTTGATGAGAATTTGACTAGATGTTTCATCAAAAGGTTGCAATCCCAAGACTGACTGTTTCCTGTAATTGAACCTGAAGCTTTTACTATTTCATCAACCTGTCAGTAAGCAAAGTTCAATCAGCCAAGCTTGTGAGATGCTGAAATCATGTTGTGGAGAAAATTGCTAATAACATTAAAAAAAAGGAGGGGGCTCTTGCTAAAGTAAATAGATTCACAAACACTTGCTGCTGTGCTGGCTTGGCTCATTATAACAAGATATAATGACATAATTTTGATATAGAGAAATCAAGTGAAATACTGTGCAGGCCATAGATCTTTGAGTAATCAGCTACCAACACAGTCAACATTATAATCAGCTTTCAGCGTACTGAATTTCTAGGATTGGTTGCAGACAACTGAGCCTTCGGATAGGCACTTGAATTGAAATTTTATGTACAGTGAGGTTTTCTGAAATAACAATTGAATTACCAAACTTTTAGATAAGCCGCAGAACTGCATAAACTCACCCGACAACGCAAATCCACCCGACAGCAATGTCACCTACACTGGTCACATCAACATTCCCACCCTCTTATCAGTCATCTGTCTGCAGCAGAGAATATGATAACTCTTGCTCCAGGACATAGATAAATCTCTTGCTGTTCACAATGACGTCTAAGACAGCGGAAAGTTCTGATGGCATTCAATATGTATGCTTGAGTGCACTAGCTAGCTCTCCTGATGAGATAGGAACACTGAGTCAAGACTCAAATCACACTTCAGTCTCTCTTTCTTATGACTGATGTAGATATAAAGGAACAATTACAATTTTAATTTGGGTGGTTAAGACAGCTAATTGCAACAGCAGTAGGAGAATGCATCACTGTGAGAATCAGGCATTAAACCATTATGTGCTCCTTGGCCTGCTGTTCGTGACTACAGGTGTGCATTGGAGAGTTTATAATTTTCCATTTTTGCAACAAGTATCCTCATCCGATATGGTTTGTGAAGTTGTGGGTGGTCAATGAGCTTTGAGGAAGATGCAAGCCAAGGATTTTCTGCATCTGATCTTTCACAAGGTGTTTATGACTCCTTGTTAACTCCATTCTGCTCTTAAGTTCCATTGGAGTTACTTCAGAGTGAATATTTGCAACAAAGCAAACTTTATTAAATAAAAAAAGATGAGAGTACATACATACAAAATGTAACTACTGGAGGCTTTATTTCTTCTGCAAGTTAAAATGGCCTTAAAAGTCACACTTCAGAATAAATCTAGATTATGTACTGTGTAGGCGAGTCTGGTGATTCGAATGGTGTCATTTTACTTCAGTAATTTGCAATTGTATGTCATGTAGCAAACTGCCTTTGGAACTCTATGATAATTTTTCTACAACTACTTGCAAAGTAGAGGAATTCGTGGATTTGGGGTTCATCAAATACTTCACTGCACACGCTGTTAATGTTTGTAACCTGCACACGTGGATAAGGTTTTGCATAGTGGTTAAGTGGTTTAATCTGACCAATTTATCACTTCCAAAGTAAACTCAACTTGTCAGTGTTTTATCAGTTTTAAGTGCAATTTAAGTTGTATATGGAACCCCTCAGGCTGTAGCTAATCACAACCACAAACACTTGATTGTTCCAGAAAATAAATATTGTTTTCAGATGATGTTTTGTATCAACAGCTGATTATAAATTGGAAGACTGTTAAATAGTACAATTTCAAATTCTAAAATTGTTGGTGCCTCGTCACGGAAACCTATGAGAATACAGAAATTCAAATCAAGGTAGCAATTTGTTTTGGAAATGGGCCAGTTTATTATTACCTGGTTCCTCTGACGGACAGACTTGCAGTCAAAGTGTAGTGAGCCACGTATGGCTGTTGTATATATTAATGTATTTATTCACTGTTACTGTAGTGTTGATGTTGTTGTTGGCTCCGCCCCTCTGAGAAGGTATATAACCCATCGATCCGGGACAGCCTCTCAGTACGGGAGAAGCTGCTGGTGGGCACATTCTAGCTGATTAAACCCACAGTTCTTGTTAACTACCGTTTCGACTGGATTGATTGGTATCAATTTAATCAACTAGAATTTTTTTTAACATGGAAGCAGTTTTAAAACCAGAACGCCTCGATCTTGACCTGCAGGAGCCGGAGACTATGGCAATATTTGAGCATTGGCTCAATTGCTTTGAGACCTACCTCAGCTCCTTCGCCGCCGAGGTTCCCCCGGAAATTAAACAGCGTCTCCTCAACGCCCGGGTGAGCCACAGGAGTTTCCAGGCACGGCCTCGTACACAGAGGCAGTGGAGCTGCTCAAACGACAGTTCGTGAGGCACTCGCTCGACACCTCCTGACCACGCGGCGTCAGCGCCAGGGTGAGTCACTGGCTGAATACCTACGTGAGCTGAGAGCACTCGCCCGCAGTTGTAACTGCAGGACTGTCACAGCAGTCGAGCACGCGGAGCTGATGGTCTGGGACACCTAGGTGGCAGGTGTCCAGTCCAGCGGCTTCCAGAAAAGGGGGCCCTCGACCTCGAGGAGACTGTGAAGCTGGCTACCTCGCTGGAAGTGGCCTTCCAGAGCCTGGATGCCTTCCCATCCAACCACGCGGCATTCTTGGGACGTCGGAGGCTCAGCCATCACCTGACCCAGGCGTGCCTCATTCCTGCGCCGCGCGGCAGCCGTCCAGCTACGGAGGACCATGCTTTTACTTCTGCGGTCAGGGCCAGCACCTCAGGCTGCGTTGCCCGGCTTGCAACTCCACGTGTGGCAAGAAGGGGCACTACGCTAAAGTATGCCTAGCTAGGCCTAAAAATAAAAATCTAAAACCAAAAGCCTGTCAAGCCCAGTCTGAGACTCTCAGACCCCCGCAGCGTGGCATCATGCCTGCCCGGAGCGCCCTCTGCTGTCGCGTCACTCGCCGTGTGCAATTCATGGGGGCATCCATTTTGTCCAACTTCGTCGACGCTGTAATTTTGCGACCAGAACGACACTCATCAACTCAGCTCCATTCAACTTGACCAGTCCCGGCCTTGCCATCTTCCAAGCTCGATAATGGCCATCAGCCTCAGTGGGCAGGAGATGTCCTGCCTCTTCGACTCCGGGAGCACGGATAGCTTCGTCCACCCGGACATGGTAAGGCGCTGTTCCCTCCGGGTCCTTCCCGTCTCACAAGTCATATCCCTAGCTTCCGGATCACACTCAGTGCAGATCCGGGGGTACTGCACCGCCAACCTGGCAGTACAGGGCGTTGAATACGTCAATGTCAAACTCTACTATGTTCTATGTTCTACGTCCTCCCCCCATCGTTGCACCCCTCTCCTACTGGGTTTAGACTTTCAGTGCAACCTCCATACTCTAACTCTGAAGTTCAGGTGACCCCTGCCCCCTCTCACCATCTGTAGCCTCGTGACCCTGAAGGTCGCCCCTCCCTCGCTCTTCGCGAACCTCACCCCAGACTGTAAGCCCGTTGCCACCCGGAGCAGACGGTACAGTGCTCATGACAAGGCCTTCGTCAGGTCAGAGGTCCAGCGACTCCTGAGGGAAGGGATCATTGAGGCCAGTAATAGCCACTGGAGAGCACAAGTGGTGGTCGCCAGGACCGGGGAGAAACACCAGATGGTCTTCGACTACAGTCAGACGATCAACCGGTACACGCAGCTCGATGCGAACCCCCTCCCGCGCATATCTGACATGGTCAATCAGATTGTGCAGTATTGAGTCTTCTCTACGGTGGATTTGAAGTCCGCATACCACTAGCTCCCTATCCTGCGGGAGGACCGCCAATACACTGCCTTTGAGGCAGATGGCCGTCTCTTCCATTTCCTCAGAGTACCCTTCGGCGTCAACAATGGGGTTTCGGTCTTCCAACGAACGATGGACCGAATGGTCAACCAGTACGGGCTGCGGGCCACATTCCCGTACTTGGATAATGTTACCATCTGCGGCTATGACCTGCAGGACCATGCCGCCAACTGTCAAAAATTCCTCCGCACCGCCCGACTCCTTAATTTGACATACAAGGAGAAATGCGTTTTCCGCACAACCCGGCCAGCCATCCTCGGCTATGTCATGGAAAACGGAGTCCTAGGGCCTGACCCGAACGCAAACGCCCCCTCCTGCAACTCTCCGACCCCCACTGCCCCAAGGCCTTGAAAAGGTGCTTGGGGTTCTTCTCCTACTTTGCCCAGTGGGTCCCCAAATATGCGGACAAAGCCCGTCCACTCATTAAATCCACCACTTTTGCCCTGACGGCTGAGGCCTGCCTGGCCTTCAACCGCATCAGATCCGAAATTGCCAAGGCCATGATGCACGCTGTGGACGAATCCATCCCGTTCCAGGTGGAAAGCGATGCGTCTGACTTTGCCCTGGCAGCCACTCTTAACCAGGCAGGGAGGCCTGTCGCCTTTTTTTCCCGTACCCTCCATGCCTCCGAAATTCGACACTCCTCTGTTGAAAAGGTGGCGCAGGCCATTGAGGAAGCTATGCAGCACTGGAGGCATTACCTGGCCGGCAGGAGATTTACTCTCCTCACAGACCAACGGTCGGTTGCCTTCATGTTCAACAACACGCAGCGAGGCAAAATTAAGAACGACAAGATTTTGCGGTGGAGGATCGAGCTCTCCACCTATAAATACGACATCTTGTATCGTCCTGGGAAGCTCAATGAGCCCCCAGATGCCCTGTCCCATGGCACCTGCGCCAACGCGCAGGCTGACCGGTTGTGGGCTATCCACAACGACCTCTGTCACCCGGCTTCTCCACTTTGTCAAGGCCCGCAATCTGCCCTACTCCACAGAGGTGGTCAAGGCCATGAATATACGTGGGGAAACCGAACAGGGTGAAGATGCTGCGCAGGGCCTTGAACACTGCCAAGTCTGTGCGGAGTGCAAGCCGCACTTCTATCGGCCAGACAAGGCCCACCTGGTGAAGGCCTCCCGCCCTTTTGAACGCCTCAGTATGGACTTCAAAGGGCCACTCCCCTCCACTGATCGTAACGTGTACTTTCTCAACATTGTTGATGAGTAGTCACGTTTTCCTTTCACCTTCCCATGCCCGGACATGACCTCTGCCACAGTCATCAAGGCCCTGCGCAGCATCTTCACCCGGTTTGGTTTCCCCACGTATATTCACAGCGATCGGGCATCCTCATTCATGAGCGATGAGCTGCGTCAGTACCTGCTCAGTCAGGGCATCACCTCGAGCAGGACTACCAGCTACAACCCCAGGGGAAACGACCAGGTGGAGAGGGAGAATGCTACGGTCTGGAAGGCCACAAGGCCGACCCCTTGGTCGAGAGGGTTCACCTCCTTCATGTGAACCTCAGTACGCATACGTGACACACCGCGACCGGCGGCAGGACACAGTCTCCCTCAGGGACCTGGCCTCCGCGGGTAGCCCTGCGCCCACCATCACCTCACTGCTTCCTTCTACCTCCTCATCTACCCCATCAACTCATCCGGGGTCCATTAGCACTGCCCCTGCGCCGTCACCCTGTCCGGGACCCTGTTGTGAGGACGACGTGCTCCCGGAGTCGAAGGTCTAGACGCCAGCGCGTACACTGCGGCGTTCACAGCGGACAATACGCCCTCCTGTGAGACTGAACCTGTGAGTGCACTTCACCCCCGCCGGACTTTTTTTTTTTTAAACAGGGGGTGAATGTGGTGAGCCACGTATGGCTGTTGTATATATTATTGTATTTACTCACTGTTACTGTTGTTGTGTTGATGTTGTTGTTGGCTCCGCCCGTGACTCGGTCCCTCTGAGAGGATATATAACCCATCGATCCGGGACAGCCTCTCAGTGCGGGAGAAGCTTCTGGTGGGCACATTCTAGCTGATTAAACCCACAGTTCTTGTTAACTACCGTTTCGACTGGATTGATTGGTATCACAAAGAATGTCACATTAGAGAGGGCAGAGAAACAGCTTAGTTGCTACTCGAATTAGATGTTTTTCTCTACTCTAGTTTCTCCTTGAACTTTTCTGTACGATGCACCATGTATTGGGGTAAAGTTCAACAGCAGATTCCTGCTATGCAATTCCTCACTCACGATGCTGTTCCTCATATATGAAGCATATATGAATGCAGGTGCCGGTGGTGGGGGAAGGTACATCAAACCTGTGTCTGCTATCCACACGCATGCTTGAAAGCACAATTCCAACAACTGTCATCAGGATCTCTGACAGAGGTTCTCCCCTTTGCCCCAATAAAACTAAGTATGCTGCAGAATCTGTTAAGCAGTTGAGATAACACGGGCTGCAACTGGATGCAGCTATAACTCAAGTAGACTCCAGGCCTTGAGTTTAGTTCAACTTGATTTATTGAACCTGTCACACAGTTAGCACAGTTCTATGCGAGTTCAACACTCTGCTAACCTAGCTGTGATTTCTCTATCTAGACTGAACCAGACTAGCTCTTCTCCACGTGCTGTATGCGTAACGTGAAATGTAAACTGGACTCACTCTGTAGCTGTCCCTAGTGGAAAGAGGCGGAGTGTGAGTGCCTTGTGCCTTTTATAGTGGGAAACCACCTCCCAAGTGTTCTGCCTGCTGATTGGTTATGTCCTGTTCCCTGTGCTCATTAGCTGCCTGTCTGTATCTCATTAAGTGCCTGTCAGCATGTCATGGCATAAGATATTTACATGTGTAGGCTGAAAAACCAACATATTTACATGAGATGACAGTTAAAAAAAAAAAAAAATGTACATACGAGAACAGGTGTCTAATGTGCAAAAACAGAACATGGCAAACAAAACAATTGTTCATAAGTCCAGTCTTTGGGGCTTGCGTCTGATCCGGGTCGACCGCTGGAGAGGTGGTGGTGGGGACAACGGAGCCTTGATGTGGGGGGGGGGGGGGGGTTGCAGCCACCTCGTGGTTCGAGGTGTCCGGAGGTGGCACAATAACAGATGGAAACAACGAAGAATGTGGTTGCGGGCGGGCAACTGCACGCAGGGCCCGTCTGTTGCGCCGCACAACAGAGCCATCAGCCATACGCACAACGTACAATCGAGGACAACAACCGTTGGAGCTGACCAGCCTCCGTCAGGCAGCTGGATCCGGACCGTATCCGCCGGGAATAGCACAGGCAAATCAGAGGCATGAGCATCATAGCCCTGCTTTTGCTGGTCCCTGAGCTTCTGCACCTTCTGCAGCACTGGGAGGTGATCCAGATCAGGCAAGTGTATGGCTGGAAGAGTCGTCTGCAGGTCCCTGTTCATCAGGAGTTGAGCTGGTGACATGCCGGTAAACAGAGGGGTTGCCCTGTATATGAGCAGCGCAAGGTTGACGTCAGAAGCAGAATCAGCAGCCTTGCAGATGAGCTGCTTTACTATGTGCACCCCTTTCTCAACCTTCCTGTTGGACTGCGGGTAATGTGGGCTTGAAGTGACGTGACGAAACGGATAGAGCTGTGCAAATCTCGGCCATTCCTGGCTGCTGAAGCAAGGACCGTTGTCACACATGACAGTGAGTGGAATACCATGCCTGGAGAGCGTCTCCTTACAGGCCTCGATGACGGTCCTGGGTGCGAGGTCCGAGAGCTTCACAACCTCTGGGTCGTTGGAGAAGTAATCGATGATGAGCACATAGTCACAACAATTGGCGTGAAAGAGGTCGATGCCCACCTGAGACCACTGGGAGGTCACAATGTTGTGCTGCTGAAGCGTCTCCTTACCCTGTGTTGGCTGGAAGCGTTGACAGGTCGATCAATTGAGAACCATGGTTGAGATGTCCTGACTGATCCTAGGCCAGTAGAAAGTTTGCCTGGTTCTGCGCCTGCACTTTGCGACACCCCAGATGCCCGAGCACCAAGCTCTGGAGACTGCTTGGAGTGACGATGCGATCCAGCTTTAGGAGGATGCCATCAACCACTGAGATCGGCCTTCACATTAAAGAATTCGGAGCACTGCCCTTTCTGCCAGCCATCGGTGAGGTGGCGCATGACACGCTGCAGAAGCGGGTCCTTGGCTGTCTCATCGCAAATGCGGATCAACTTTTCATCCGACGCGGGGAGGTTACTGGCCCACAGCTGCACCTGTGATTCGATCTGCGGGACGAATGCCGGGTGATCGGCAGGCAAGGTAACGGAGCGGGACAAGGCATCCGCAATAATGAGCTCCTTGCCCGGTGTGTACATGAGCTCGAAGTCATACCATCTGAGCTGGAGGAGAATGCGCTGCAGCAGGGGTGTCATGTCATTCAGGCCCTTGTGAATGATGTGGACCAGAGGCCTGTGGTCCATTTCGACGGTGAACAAAAAATCGTGGAACTTGAGGATTCCAGTAAGCAGGCCCAGGCATTCCTTTTCGACCTGGGCGTACCGCTGCTCGATAGCCCTTGATGCGTAGGCATCCGGAGCCCAGGAGGAGGTGTCATCGCGCTGGAGCAACACCGTGCCGATGCCGTCCTGGCTCGCATCTGTCGAGATCTTCGTTTCCCTGTCAGGATCAAAAAAAGCCAACACAGGTGCAGTGGTGAGCTTGGCTTTCAGCTCCAACCACTCTGCTTGATGAGCTGCCTGCCACTCAAAGGCAGTGGATATCTTTACCAGGTGTCTGAAGATCGTGGTGTGTGATGCCTGATTCGGGATAAACTTGTCCAGGAAGTTCACCATCCCTAGGAAGTGCAGCACCGCCTTCTAATCTTCAGGGGTCTTCATGGCTTTGATGGCCTTGACCTTGTCTGTGTCCGGGCGCACACCCTGCTGAGATATCTGGTCACCCAAGAGCTTCAGTGTTGTCATGCCAAAGAGCACTTTGCCCTGTTCAGCTTGAGGCCATTGGCATGGACACAGCAAAATACCTGCTGGAGACGAGAGATGTGCTCTTCGGGGGTAGTGGACCAAATGATAACGTCGTCCATATACACACAAACCCCTTCAATGCCCTCCACCATCTGCCCCATGATTCTATGGAAGATCTCCGAGGCCGAAACAATGCCGAACGGCATACTTTCTCAACATTGTTGATGAGTAGTCACGTTTTCCTTTCACCTTCCCATGCCCGGACATGACCTCTGCCACAGTCATCAAGGCCCTGCGCAGCATCTTCACCCGGTTTGGTTTCCCCACGTATATTCACAGCGATCGGGCATCCTCATTCATGAGCGATGAGCTGCGTCAGTACCTGCTCAGTCAGGGCATCACCTCGAGCAGGACTACCAGCTACAACCCCAGGGGAAACGACCAGGTGGAGAGGGAGAATGCTACGGTCTGGAAGGCCACAAGGCCGACCCCTTGGTCGAGAGGGTTCACCTCCTTCATGTGAACCTCAGTACGCATACGTGACACACCGCGACCGGCGGCAGGACACAGTCTCCCTCAGGGACCTGGCCTCCGCGGGTAGCCCTGCGCCCACCATCACCTCACTGCTTCCTTCTACCTCCTCATCTACCCCATCAACTCATCCGGGGTCCATTAGCACTGCCCCTGCGCCGTCACCCTGTCCGGGACCCTGTTGTGAGGACGACGTGCTCCCGGAGTCGAAGGTCTAGACGCCAGCGCGTACACTGCGGCGTTCACAGCAGACAATACGCCCTCCTGTGGTGTCCGGAGGTGGCACAATAACAGATGGAAACAACGAAGAATGTGGTTGCGGGCGGGCAACTGCACGCAGGGCCCGTCTGTTGCGCCGCACAACAGAGCCATCAGCCATACGCACAACGTACAATCGAGGACAACAACCGTTGGAGCTGACCAGCCTCCGTCAGGCAGCTGGATCCGGACCGTATCCGCCGGGAATAGCACAGGCAAATCAGAGGCATGAGCATCATAGCCCTGCTTTTGCTGGTCCCTGAGCTTCTGCACCTTCTGCAGCACTGGGAGGTGATCCAGATCAGGCAAGTGTATGGCTGGAAGAGTCGTCTGCAGGTCCCTGTTCATCAGGAGTTGAGCTGGTGACATGCCGGTAAACAGAGGGGTTGCCCTGTATATGAGCAGCGCAAGGTTGACGTCAGAAGCAGAATCAGCAGCCTTGCAGATGAGCTGCTTTACTATGTGCACCCCTTTCTCAACCTTCCTGTTGGACTGCGGGTAATGTGGGCTTGAAGTGACATGACGAAACGGATAGAGCTGTGCAAATCTCGGCCATTCCTGGCTGCTGAAGCAAGGACCGTTGTCACACATGACAGTGAGTGGAATACCATGCCTGGAGAGCGTCTCCTTACAGGCCTCGATGACGGTCCTGGGTGCGAGGTCCGAGAGCTTCACAACCTCTGGGTCGTTGGAGAAGTAATCGATGATGAGCACATAGTCACAACAATTGGCGTGAAAGAGGTCGATGCCCACCTGAGACCACTGGGAGGTCACAATGTTGTGCTGCTGAAGCGTCTCCTTACCCTGTGTTGGCTGGAAGCGTTGACAGGTCGATCAATTGAGAACCATGGTTGAGATGTCCTGACTGATCCTAGGCCAGTAGAAAGTTTGCCTGGTTCTGCGCCTGCACTTTGCGACACCCCAGATGCCCGAGCACCAAGCTCTGGAGACTGCTTGGAGTGACGATGCGATCCAGCTTTAGGAGGATGCCATCAACCACTGAGATCGGCCTTCACATTAAAGAATTCGGAGCACTGCCCTTTCTGCCAGCCATCGGTGAGGTGGCGCATGACACGCTGCAGAAGCGGGTCCTTGGCTGTCTCATCGCAAATGCGGATCAACTTTTCATCCGACGCGGGGAGGTTACTGGCCCACAGCTGCACCTGTGATTCGATCTGCGGGACGAATGCCGGGTGATCGGCAGGCAAGGTAACGGAGCGGGACAAGGCATCCGCAATAATGAGCTCCTTGCCCGGTGTGTACATGAGCTCGAAGTCATACCATCTGAGCTGGAGGAGAATGCGCTGCAGCAGGGGTGTCATGTCATTCAGGCCCTTGTGAATGATGTGGACCAGAGGCCTGTGGTCCATTTCGACGGTGAACAAAAAATCGTGGAACTTGAGGATTCCAGTAAGCAGGCCCAGGCATTCCTTTTCGACCTGGGCGTACCGCTGCTCGATAGCCCTTGATGCGTAGGCATCCGGAGCCCAGGAGGAGGTGTCATCGCGCTGGAGCAACACCGTGCCGATGCCGTCCTGGCTCGCATCTGTCGAGATCTTCGTTTCCCTGTCAGGATCAAAAAAAGCCAACACAGGTGCAGTGGTGAGCTTGGCTTTCAGCTCCAACCACTCTGCTTGATGAGCTGCCTGCCACTCAAAGGCAGTGGATATCTTTACCAGGTGTCTGAAGATCGTGGTGTGTGATGCCTGATTCGGGATAAACTTGTCCAGGAAGTTCACCATCCCTAGGAAGTGCAGCACCGCCTTCTAATCTTCAGGGGTCTTCATGGCTTTGATGGCCTTGACCTTGTCTGTGTCCGGGCGCACACCCTGCTGAGATATCTGGTCACCCAAGAGCTTCAGTGTTGTCATGCCAAAGAGCACTTTGCCCTGTTCAGCTTGAGGCCATTGGCATGGACACAGCAAAATACCTGCTGGAGACGAGAGATGTGCTCTTCGGGGGTAGTGGACCAAATGATAACGTCGTCCATATACACACAAACCCCTTCAATGCCCTCCACCATCTGCCCCATGATTCTATGGAAGATCTCCGAGGCCGAAACAATGCCGAACGGCATACGATTGTAGCAGTACCTGCCAAACGGTGTGTTGAAGGTACAGACTCATCCAGCTGGATTTGCCAGAACCCATGTGATGCATCCAGCTTTGTGAAAAACCGGACATGCGCCATCTCACTTGTCAGTTCCTCCCGCTTCGGGATGGGGTAGTGTTCCTGAATGATATTCTGGTTTAGATCCTTGGAATCAATACAGATGCGCAGCTCCCCTAACGGTTTCTTTACACAGACCATCGAGCTGACCCAGTCAGTCGGTTCTGTGACTTTGGAGATAATACCCTGGTCCTGAAGATTCTTCAACTGTGCCTTCAGGCGCTCCTTCAGTGGAGCCGGAACCCAGCGTGGACCACAGGCGTGGCATCAGGCCGCAGCAGGGTCTTGTAGCGATATGGCAGAGTGCCCATCCCATCAAATACATCCGGATATTGAGCGAGGATGTCATCAATGCCGGCTTGAAGATCCACGTTGGGGGAGGTCATCGTGTAGACCCGCTGCACCAGGTTTAACTGCTTGCATGCCTGTGCGCCGAACAGGGAGGCTCTGTCAGGCTTGACGATTTCAAACCTGAGCCTCGCATGAAGGCTTCTGTTGGGAGACGAGCAGATGGCAGGATCCCAGTGCTGTGATGACTTTGCCGTTATAGTCCAGGAGCTGGCAGGCTGCTGGAAGGAGCTTGGGTGGCTTCTTGATGCAATGGAAATACGCCTGTGAAAGGAGATTGGCAGAAGCACCCGTGTCCAGCTTGAACTGGATAGAGCACTGATTAACTTGCATCACCGCGTGCCATTCGTCCACAGAATCCACAGTGAGGATGGGCAGGCTTCGTGATACTGTTGGCGAGGCATGCTCACGCGTGGTGATGATGCCCACATGGTAGGGGGACTCCGGGAAATCGTCCTCCGGATCCGTGATACCGCCAGGATCTGAATCCTGTACTCCATGCTGCACACTCCGAACGCGCCTGTGTTGGAGTTGGGAGCACTGGCCCGTGACTGGTGGTGCAGATCTGCACAAGGTTGCATAGTGTCCAGGCTTCCCGCAATTCAAACAGCACCTGCCTCTTGCAGGGCAGTGCTTCTTTAAATGGGCGGTGCCACAGTTCGGGCATGTCATGACGTCGTTACGCTCCATGCGTCGTCACACATGCGCAGCGCGGTCGGCAGACGTTCGCACCTGCGCAGTGTGTTGGTTGGTCGCTTCATTATCCTATTCGCATCGTGCATGCTTGAGTCCCCGGGAAGAGCGCGCGAAATCGTCGCTTTCATCAAGGCTGAGGCGCTGCATCCGGGCGATGACCTGCACACACTCTGCCTCGTGGGAGGCAAGTTTCTCAGTTTCAGCCGATTTGTATTGGGAATACCGATTTTTGGCGTGCTCATGCACCGTACACGTTTCGATCGCGACTGACAGGGTCATATGTTTGATTTTCAAAAGCTGCTCCCTCAGCGGGTCGGAGTGAACTCCAAAAACGATCTGATCCCTAATCATGGAGTCAGCAATGTCACCAAAGTTGCAGGACAGCGCAAGTAGACAGAGATTAGTCAGAAAAGAGTTGAAAGATTCATCTTTACCTTGTAGCGCTCGAAGATTTCATTGGTGTCCACTTCACAATGACTGTCAAACTTGTCCAGGATGGTCTGAAACTTCGTCTTGTCCTGGCCGTCGGCGAAGTTGAATGAGTTAAAGATTTGGATGGCTTGATCCCCCGCAGTTTATAGGAGGAGTGCGATCTTCCTGGTGTCAGATGCACCCTCGAGGTCTGAAGATTCAATGTACAGCAGAAACCTTTGCTTGAAGGTCTGCCAGTTGGCACTGAGATTGCCGGAGGTCCGCAGCAGTTGAGGAGGCTGGATCTTCCCCATGATGCCGGGATGTCTTTGCTGGTCGTCACGGAACAGATTGAGGTAAACCACCTAGATAAAGCAGACTACTGGTACCATGTTGTGTTAAGCTCGTTGAGATAACACGGGCTGCAACTCGATGCAGCTATAACTCAAGTAGACTCCAGACCTTGAGTTTAGTTCAACTTGATTTATTGAACCTGTCACACAGTTAGCACAGTTCTATGCGAGTTCGACACTCTGCTAACCTAGCTGTGATTTCTCTATCTAGACTGAACCAGACTAGCTCTTCTCCATGTGCTGTATGCGTAATGTGGTATGTAAACTGGACTCACTCTGTAGATGTCCCTAGTGGAAAGAGGCGGAGTGTAAGTGCCTTGTGCCTTTTATAGTGGGAAACCACCCCCAATGGTTCTGCCTGCAGATTGGTTATGTCCTGTTCCCTGTGCTCATTAGCTGCCTGTCAACATATCATGACAGAATCCAGTGTCAAATCTCAGAATAGGTAACACCATATAGACCAGAAGCTGTTTAGTCTCCAGGTCAGAGACGCAGCCTGATGGCCAAGCAGTTATCTTGAGTGGAGTAGGGAGGGAGGGGAAGGGCATGTAAAACAGCATTCTCTTCAATTAAATTTGATATTCTGCCCTGCCTGCAGCTACTCCAAGGAGACCTGTTGTCATGGTCTATGCTCGCCTATCTTGCGCCATCCTACACCCACTGTAACATGTCTTCAAACTCTCCGTCATCCTATCATGCCTAGTTCTGCTGCACTCCACTTTTCTCTTTAGAAGAGACCTCTGAAGCTTTTCAGCTCTGATCAAATGGTCAAAAAAATGTGATATTTTTTCTGGATGTCACTTTTTGCGTTCTTTCCGGGGACTGACTACTCTCCAGTAGTGTTGTTCACTAATTAAAACGGATCTTAGCTCAACAAGAGCAGCTGCTGCTTCTTCATCTGTGACACTTGGCTTCAGATTTACCGGCTGCACTGGCTCAAGCTGTGACTTGGCCTCCTGATTACATACCGACTCACAAGAGCCAGGAGGTTCAATAGTGCTCAACTAAATAATGCATCCACAATGAAACAGCAAAAACTCGGAGGTCGTTGCATCCTCCCTCGGTTCACCCTCCTCCCAAGTCCACGTGAATATACTGCCACAACTTTTTGGCTGTTGTCAAACCCAAATCGGCCCATCAACAGGGTCTTGTTCCTTATCATAACTGCTAATGGCCACATAGTACACCACTTCCATTCCCTCCTCACACCCCAGGAATGCTCTGAACATCTAATGCTGAAGTATCCAATCTTGCAGTCATTTAAAACTACAACGAGCATAATCCTCCCCCACTCTAAGCCAACAGAATTCCAAACACAAAGGAATTGGCAGCATGCAATGCATAGGCTTCCATTGGGTGTGTTTTTGGCAGGGGGCAAATTAAAAACCACGACGGCTAGCCTGCTGCCTTCTCACCCACCCCTCATTATTAAGGCTGCCCATGCAGTGGGTGGCATGGTGGTGAGCACTGCTGCTTCACAGCGCCCGGGACCTGGGGTCAATTCCGGCCTCGGGTGACCGTCCATGTCGATTTTGCACTTTCTGCGTGGGTTTCCTCCGAGTGCTCCGGTTTTCTCCCACAGTCCAAAGATGAGCAGGTTAGGTGGATTGACCATGTTAAATTGCCCCTAAGTGTCCAAAAGGTTAGGCGGGGTTATGGGGAAAGGGCAGGGGATTGGGCTACGGTAGGGTGCTCTTTCGCAGGGTCAGTGATGGCGTGATGGGCCGAATGGCCTCCTTCTGCACTTTAGGGATTCTATGATCACGGTTGATATGGACAGATCGGCCGAGTGGGTAGCCTGTTCTTCCAAAAATGTTACTAAAAGGGCAGGAAGGGAGGGTGCCCTTTGCATTGGGCACACGCAAGGTTGCCCGATTCCTTCTCGCCCAATACCCCTGACTTACTCCATGTCAGGGATCCACCGGGGAACCTCCTGCAGTCCCGCAAGTGCCCTTTCGTGAACTCTGCTGCTGCTGGGACTGCAAGAGCAGTCGGCCAATCAAATCGGCCAACAGCTGCTGAGGGCAGGACTTCCTCCCTGTGAGGAGTGGAAACTCTATACTTTCCTTGTAGTTGCCACCTGGCCACCCTCAGCGTGTCATTGCTGTGCGGCAGACCCTTTTATCGCTGGTGGGTTTCCAACTGACTTTTTAGTAGTCGGAGGTCACGTCACATCGCACTGCACCCCAACCCCGCAAAATGCAGGCCGTAGTATTTTGGGTTTGCAGCAGTTAACTGGACAATATGAAAAAGCAACTTTAAAGAAATCCTATTTTCTTGTAAGCTAAAAATATTACACAATATACCCAATTCATGAGGTTGGCAAGAGACCTTCATAGAACTAAGTGCACAGTAAAATGAAAAAGGTCACAAAATATCATAATTCATGAATACAAAACTGAGTTTTAGTGCTTCAGGAGTGTGTTGACTGTAATGTTCCCCTGGTAGCACATGAAGAATAGACATTTGAGCAAGGTACATGATAATTTCTGGTGCTTTCAGGACCAGAACCCAACACCTTCAGCAGACAAGGATAGACACTTTTTGGGGAGCAAGGGAAGTGCAGAATTTGGCAATGTGTAAATACACCCTTAAAACAACTCCACTCTCGATCTTTGCATAGATAATCAAAATAAGTGAACTATGCTTCTAGGCTTAAGCGTATGAGAAAATAACTATAGTGGAATGACTGGACTCTGTCTGGGTTTCAGTGCATAGCTAATGACTGCAACCGAAATTAATCTCAGATTCTGCGTTGAGAGGATCGGTTCAGGGGTTCTCCAGGCGGTGGCAACCGTTCCTTGACTATCTCGCGGAACGTTAAGGGAAAATAGATCGTCAGCAGCCCAGAGGGGGGAGGGAAGGGGAGCACTATTTTTTGTTACTAGTTCACTATTTTATTTAAATAATGTTACTTATTAGTTATTGTGTTATCTCTTATGTTGATTTGTAAAGTGGAAAAATTGTGTTTGAAAACTTTAATAAAATATATTTAAAAAAAAAAGAAAATGCATGGGATTGAGACAATGACCTACTGAGCTGGAAATTATTGGAATGGTTAGATTTACAAGGGTGATACCAGAAATGCACGGGTATACATACCATGGGAGAAAAGAGGATCACGGTGACAGATTTAGATGATAAAGATTGGAGGAGGCTTGAGTGGAGCACAAATGCCAATACTGGCTGGGCCGAACAACTTATGTAATGTAGAATTGCCCAATAAAGTAACTACACTGAAATTAGTAAGCATTAAATACTTTCCAGTCCCTTTTAGCACAACTAACAGAAGCGTCAAAAAATGAAATTTCAATACCTTGGGCGATTTTGTTTGAACATTTGTATCTCTAATGTGACATGAATTCCAGCTAGCAAAGCAATGTAGCGTAGGTTACCATTTATAAAATCTAAATATGTTCTCAGGATAGGGATTTACTGACATAACGTCTGCTGCTTTAAGCCACTTCTTAGGTACGTTGAGGCTTACGCAAAATCAGCCACAAAGTCACAAAGCTGGTAGGGTAACCTTTTGAAGAATATATCTAAGATTTTCTAACCTCCAGGGAGCACCTGAAGAAGTTGCAGATGATCACAACATTCATCTCAAAAAGACAACTTGAAATTCCCAACAGCCTTCCTGCACATGAGCAATTTAAACAGAGAAACTATCATTTACTCAGGAAGGTACTTCTCTTAAATCTAAGGGTAACACTTATTTCCTCCCTATCTCCAGCACCACACAAAATGGAAAAAGATTTACACAGAGGAAGGCAAGGAAGTTTTACCCAGTGTCTTCACTAATACCTCTCGGAATGGACAGAAGTTGGTGCAGCATGGCCCACCTGTGGCTAACAGCTTGCTTTAGGGTGTCAGCCTTCATTTAGTGGTTACAATATCACCCAAGTATGTTTCAAGCAGGAGAGCTGTCCAGGCTGTTATTTATTCCCCCATTCATGCCACCAAGTCACTAAAATTGAATATCTGGTCGCTATCTCAAGGTTGTAGAGTTGAGGCCACGATCTTATTGAATGAGTGTGGGCAGCATGGTAGCACAGTGGTTAGCACTGTGGCTTCACAGCTCCAGGGTCCCACGTTCGATTCCCGATTGGGTCACTGTCTGTGTGGAATCTGCACGTTCTCCCAGTGTCTGCGTGGGTTTCCTCCGGGTGCTCCGGTTCTCTCCCACAAGTCCCGAAAGAAGTGCTGTTAGTTAATTTGGACATTCTGAATTCTCCCTCTGTGTACCTGGACAGGCGCCGGAATGTGGTGACTAGGGGCTTTTCACAGTAACTTCATTGCAAAATAAGCCTACTTGTGACAAAAAGATAAAGATTTTAAAAAGATTAAAGAATGGCGAAGCGGGCTTGGGGGGCTGAATGGTCTACTCTTACTGCTCATTCTTGCTTCTTTAAGTATGTCGCTGTGTACAAAAATACCTTGATATGCTTTGACATGTCTTGAAAGACACAAATATAAACACTTCTTGGCCCTTTCAAACAATCACATGTAGGCAAGAAACGTAACAAGCAGAGGCATAACAGAATTAAAGTGATCTATCATTGCATATTGCCACCCTATCTTGGTAACTTTTCATTAGTTTAGCTACTGAAAGTCCTCAGGAAAGCACAACCTACAGAGTCACAAATGTCAAAAATCATGAAATGAGATTCAAGAATCGAACCTCATTTTAATATTATATTATATTTCAAAAAATAAATCCAAACTTAGAATAACATGGGCTTTGTTGCATATTATCTTTTGTAGCATTCTATTTGTCATTCTCAAAAATACTGAAATTGCACGGTGCTTTCATTTTGTATTTAGACACCCACTGGGACAAGGTGATATTGTTAATCACAACTTTTTTCACCAGCTAAGAAGGTGGTAATGAACCAGTAAAAAAGTTTGTCGCTAGAGCTGATCTTGTAAGGCGCACTTGCAAGGTACAAAATTCTCCTCACAAGGGAAGTGAAAAGATGAACACTGCCAATACAAACTGACTCCATTCACCATGCCAATGTGTACTATCCAGTGGATGATTCTGGGTGAAGTTTCCACTACCTGTAACACAATGTTTACAGCCATCTGAATAACAGCTTATATTTATAGCACCTTTGAAATACGACCCAAGGCATTTCACGTAAATACTATCAGACAAAACATGACAGAACCACAGAGGAGATATATTAGGACAGATGATCAAAAGCTTGGTCAGTAGAGGTAGGTTTTAAGTGGCATCTTAAAAGGAAAAAGCGAGTGGAGAAGCGCAAGGAGAGAATTTCAGAGTTTATAGCCTCAACGACTGAAAGCACTAATGGTGGAGTAATTAAAAATAGTGATAGTGGGGGATTTCAACTTCCCCAACATCAACTGGGGTAGTCAGAGTGGAAGGTTTAGAGGGAGCAGAATTCTTTAAATGCATCCAGGAGATCTTTTTAAGCCATTATATAGAAGGTCCTACAAGAGAGGGGGTGGTCCTGGACTTAATTTTAGATAACAAAGCCGGGCAGGCGGTTGATGCATCAGTAGGGGAGCATTTTGCAGACAGCGATATAACTCAGTTAGATTCAAGATTGTTATGGAAAAGGACAAGGATGAGCCTGAGATATAACTCCGACTCAGGATGAATATTAACGAGCCAAGAGAAAAGAAGCTCCCTAGCCTGTCCCCATTACATACATAAAAAACAAAATCCAACACCCCTGCAATGCCCCAATTCCCACCCGTGGCCATGTACATCCATTACGATTGCCTTAACCACTACCCCCTACCCACATTGGCCCCCTCAGCCCCCTCCGTGCAACATAATGCAAACTCCAAATAACAAATATATACAGGATACAAGAAATCCCAAATAAACCCTTCCCATCAACAACTATAAATATCTGCATAGAACCCCTTTAACTGAGTCCAAGACCATGTTCTTTAACAAAGGCCTCAGCCACCTCTTCCCAAACATCTGAAAAAAGTACTCAGTGGGATTAGAGTCCCCTATCCCTTCTGGCAACCCCATAGTTCTGAGGCTTTGTCTGCTCCATCTGTTCTCCATTTTCGCCATCAGGATCTTGTTTCTCTCCTCCAACGAGATCTCAGCCTCCAACGAGGTGATTTGATTGGTGCTGTGATAAAGTTGCCTCCACTCCCTTTAACACCTCACCATGTTCCTCCACAGTCTCAGAGGTTCTCTCCACCTTCTCCCAAATCGGACTGAGCGCTTTCTCAATCAATGTTTTTTTTTAATAAATATTTTATTGAAAATTTTTGGTCAACCAACACAGTACATTGTGCATCCTTTACACAACATTATAACAACACAGATAACAATGACCAATTTTATATAAACAAAAAACAAAAAATAAATAAATATTAAATAACAAAAATGAAAACTAGCCCTAATTGGCAACTGCCTTGTCACAAGCTACACCCCCCCCCCCCCCACCCACCCCCCCCCCCACCCACCCCCCCCCCCCCCCCCCCAAATCCTGGGCTGCTGCTGCTGCCTTCTTTTTTCCCCCATCTATCTATCCGCAAGATATTCGACGAACGGTTGCCACCGCCTGGTGAACCCTTGAGCCGACCCCCTTAGGACGAACTTAATCCGCTCTAGCTTTATGAACCCCGCCATGTCATTTATCCAGGTCTCCACCCCCGGGGGCTTGGCTTCTTTCCACATTAACAATATCCTGCGCCGGGCTACTAGGGACGCAAAGGCCAAAACATCGGCCTCTCTCGCCTCCTGCACTCCCGGCTCTTGTGCAACCCCAAATATAGCCAACCCCCAGCTTGGTTCGACCCGGACTCCTACTACTTTTGAAAGCGCCTTTGTCACCCCCACCCAAAACCCCTGTAGTGCCGGGCATGACCAAAACATATGGGTATGATTCGCTGGGCTTCTCGAGCACCTCGCACACCTATCCTCCACCCCAAAAAATTTACTGAGCCGTGTTCCAGTCATATGTGCCCTGTGTAATACCTTAAACTGAATCAGGCTTAGCCTGGCACACGAGGACGACGAGTTTACCCTGCTTAGGGCATCTGCCCACAGCCCCTCCTCGATCTCCTCCCCTAGCTCTTCTTCCCATTTCCCTTTTAGTTCATCCACCATAGTCTCCCCTTCGTCCCTCATTTCCCTATATATATCTGACACCTTACCATCCCCCACCCATTTCTTTGAGATCACTCTGTCCTGCACCTCTTGTGTCGGGAGCTGCGGGAATTCCCTCACCTGTTGCCTCGCAAAAGCCCTCAATTGCATGTACCTGAATGCATTCCCTTGGGGCAACCCATATTTCTCGGTCAGCGCTCCCAGACTTGCGAACTTCCCATCCACAAATAGGTCTTTCAGTTGCGTTATTCCTGCTCTTTGCCACATTCCATATCCCCCATCCATTCCCCCCGGGGCAAACCTATGGTTGTTTCTTATCGGGGACCCCCCCAATGCTCCGGTCTTTCCCCTGTCGTCTCCACTGTCCCCAAATCTTCAGTGTAGCTACCACCACCGGGCTTGTGGTGTAGTTCCTCGGTGAGAACGGCAATGGGGCTGTCACCATAGCCTGCAGGCTAGTCCCCCTACAGGACACCCTCTCTAATCTCTTCCACGCCGCTCCCTCCTCCTCTCCCATCCACTTACTCACCATTGAAATATTAGCGGCCCAATAGTACTCACTTAGGCTCGGTAGTGCCAGCCCCCCCCTATCCCTACTACGCTGTAAGAATCCCTTCCTCACTCTCGGAGTCTTCCCGGCCCAAACAAAACCCATGATGCTCTTTTCTATCCTTTTAAAAAAAGCCTTCGTGATCACCACCGGGAGGCACTGAAACACAAAGAGGAATCTCGGGAGGACCACCATCTTAACCGCCTGCACCCTCCCTGCCATTGACAGTGCTACCATATCCCATCTCTTGAAATCTTCCTCCATCTGTTCCACCAACCGCGTTAAATTTAGCCTGTGCAATGTGCCCCAATTCTTAGCTATCTGGATCCCCAGGTAACGAAAGTCTCTTGTTACCTTCCTCAACGGTAGGTCCTCTATTTCTCTACTCTGCTCCCCTGGATGCACCACAAACAGCTCGCTCTTCCCCATGTTCAATTTATACCCTGAAAAATCCCCAAACTCCCCAAGTATCCGCATTATTTCTGGCATCCCCTCCGCCGGATCCGCCACATATAGTAGCAAATCATCCGCATACAAAGATACCCGGTGTTCTTCTCCTCCCCTAAGTACTCCCCCTCCATCTCTTGGAACCCCTCAGCGCTATCGCCAGGGGCTCAATCGCCAGTGCAAACAGTAATGGGGACAGAGGACATCCCTGCCTTGTCCCTCTATGGAGCCGAAAATATGCCGATCCCCGTCCATTCGTGACCACACTCGCCACAGGGGCCCTATACAATAGCTGCACCCATCTAACATACCCCTTTCCAAAACCAAATCTCCTCAACACCTCCCACAAATAATCCCATTCCACTCTATCAAATGCTTTCTCGGCATCCATCGCCACTACTATCTCCGTTTCACCCTCTGGTGGGGCCATCATCATTACCCCTAACAGCCTCCGTATATTCGTGTTCAGCTGTCTCCCCTTCACAAACCCAGTTTGGTCCTCGTGAACCACCCCCGGGACACATTCCTCTATTCTCATTGCCATTACCTTGGCCAGGACCTTGGCATCCACATTTAGGAGGGAAATTGGTCTGTAGGACCCGCATTGTAGCGGGTCCTTTTCCTTCTTTAAGAGAAGCGATATCGTTGCTTCAGTCATAGTCGGGGGCAGTTGTCCCCTTTCCTTTGCCTCGTTAAAGGTCCTCGTCAGTACCGGGGCGAGCAAGTCCAAATATTTTCTGTAGAATTCAACTGGGAATCCGTCCGGTCCCGGGGCCTTTCCCGTCTGCATGTTCCTAATTCCTTTCACCACTTCTTCTACCTTGATCTGTGCTCCCAGTCCCACCCTTTCCTGCTCTTTCACCTTGGGAATTTCCAGCCGATCCAAAAAGTCCATCATTCTCTCCCTCCCATCCGGGGGTTGAGCTTCATATAATTTTTTATAAAATGTCTTGAACACTTCATTCACTCTCTCCGCTCCCCGCTCCATCTCTCCTTCCTCGTCCCTCACTCCCCCTATTTCCCTCGCTGCTCCCCTTTTCCTCAATTGGTGTGCCAGCAATCTGCTCGCCTTCTCCCCATATTCATACTGTACACCCTGCGCCTTCCTCCATTGTGCCTCTGCAGTGCCTGTAGTCAGCACGTCAAATTCCACATGCAGCCTTTGCCTTTCCCTGTACAATCCCTCCTCCGGTGCTTCCGCATATTGTCTGTCCACCCTCAGAAGTTCTTGCAGCAACCGCTCCCGTTCCTTACTCTCCTGCTTCCCTTTATGTGCCCTTATTGATATCAGCTCCCCCCTAACCACCGCCTTCAACGCCTCCCAGACCACTCCCACCTGGACCTCCCCATTGTCATTGAGTTCCAAGTACTTTTCAATACATCCCCTCACCCTTAGGCACACCCCCTCATCCGCCATTAGTCCCATGTCCATTCTCCAGGGTGGGCGCCCTCCTGTTTCCTCCCCTATCTCCAAGTCCACCCAGTGTGGGGCATGATCCGAAATGGCTATAGCCGTATATTCCGTTCCCCTCACCTTCGGGATCAATGCCCTACCCAGCACAAAAAAGTCTATGCGCGAATAGACTTTATGGACATAGGAGAAAAACGAGAACTCCTTACTCCTAGGTCTACTGAATCTCCACGGGTCCACACCTCCCATCTGCTCCATAAAATCCTTAAGCACCTTGGCTGCTGCCGGCCTCCTACCAGTCCTGGACTTCGACCTATCCAGCCCTGGTTCCAACACCGTGTTAAAGTCTCCCCCCATTATCAGCTTTCCCGTCTCTAGGTCTGGAATGCGTCCTAGCATTCGCCTCATAAAGTTGGCATCATCCCAGTTCGGGGCATACACGTTTACCAAAACCACCATCTCTCCCTGTAGTTTGCCACTCACCATCACGTATCTGCCCCCGTTATCCGCCACTAGAGTCTTTGCCTCGAACAATCCCCGCTTCCCCACTAATATAGCCACCCCCCCGTTTTTCGCATCCAGCCCCGAATGGAACACCTGCCCCACCCATCCTTTGCGCAGCCTAACCTGGTCTATCAGTTTCAGGTGCGTTTCCTGTAACATAACCACAACTGCTTTAAGTTTCTTAAGGTGTGCGAGTACTCATGCCCTCTTTATCGGCCCATTGAGCCCTCTCACGTTCCACGTGATCAGCCGAGTTGGGGGGCTTCCCACCCCCCCCCCCTTGCCGATTAGCCATCATCTTTTTCCAGCTTCTCACCCAGTTCCCACGCAGCTGTATCTCCCCCAGGCGGTGCCCCCCCGCCCATCCTCTCCCGTACCCACTCCCCCCTTTCCCCAGCAGCAGCAACCCAGTAATTCCCCCCTCACACCCCCCCCCGCTAGCGTAATTACTCCCCCCATGTTGCTCCCAGAAGTCAGCAAACTCTGGCTGACCTCTGCTTCCCCCCGTGACCACGGCTCGCACCGTGCGACGCCCCCTCCTTCCTGCTTCTCTATTCCCGCCATAATTATCATAGCGCGGGAACCAAGCCCGCGCTTCTCCCTCGGCCCCGCCTCCCATGGCCAACGCCCCATCTCTTCTCCCTCCCCACCTCCCCCCATCACCACCTGTGGGGGAAAGAAAAGTTACCATACCGCAGGATTAGAACATAAAACCCCTCTTCGCCCCCCACATTCGCCCCACCACTTTGTCCAAACGTTCTTTTTAATAATCCACTCATTCCAGTTTTTCTTCTACAATAAAAGTCCACGCTTCATCCGCCGTCTCAAAGTAGTGGTGCCTCCCTTGATATGTGACCCACAGTCTTGTCGGTTGCAGCATTCCAAATTTTATCTTCCTTTTATGAAGCACCGCCTTGGCCCGATTAAAGCTCGCCCTCCTTCTCGCCACCTCCGCACTCCAGTCTTGATAAACGCGGATCACCGCGTTCTCCCATTTACTGCACCGAGTTGTCTTCGCCCATCTAAGGACCATTTCTCTATCCTTAAAACGGAGGAATCTCACCACTATGGCTCTGGGAGTTTCTCCTGCTCTCGATCCTCGCACCATAACTCGGTACGCTCCCTCCACCTCCAACGGACCCGTCGGGGCCTCCGCTCCCATTAACGAGTGCAGCATCGTGCTCACATATGCCCCGACGTCCGCCCCCTCCACACCTTCAGGAAGACCAAGAATCCTCAGGTTGTTCCTCCTTGCGTTGTTTTCCAGTGCCTCCAACCTCTCCACACATCGTTTCTGATGTGCCTCCTGTATCTCCGACTTCACCACCAGGCCCTGTATATCGTTCTCATTCTCGGCTGCTTTCGCCTTCACGACCCGAAGCTCCTGCTCCTGGGTCTTTTGTTCCTCCTTTAGCCCTTCGATCGCCTGTAGTATCGGGGCCAACAGCTCTTTCTTCATTTCCTTTTTTATCTCCTCCACGCAGCATTTCAAGAACTCTTGTTGTTCAGGGCCCCATATGAAACTGCCACCTTCTGACGCCATCTTGGTTTTTGCTTGCGTTCCTTGCCGCTGTTCCAAAGGATCCGCTGCAATCCGGCCACTTTCCTCTCCTTTTTCCATCCGTGTCCAGGGGGAATACCCTTCTGGTTTACCGCACGGTGTTTTTAGCCGTTAAAATTGCCGTTGGGGCTCCTATCAAGAGCCCAAAAGTCCGTTCCACCGGGAGCTGCCGAAACGTGCGACTTAGCTGGTCATCGCCGCACCCGGAAGTCCTTTCTCAATCAATGTTGATTGATCAGTTGCCCTTGTTTCTCGAAGTGCTTCCCAAACTCTGAGGCCAGTAGAACCGTCAGCATATCCATCGGGATAGGAGCAGCCGCAACCACTGGAGCTGTATCCACCTCTGAGTGAGCCACGCGGATCCCCAAAACCGTCAAAGGATTTCCACTTACTACCTTCTTTCCACCAGTCTCTTTTGAGATTTTCAACATTATTCCCTCAACAGGCTCACTAAACCTTTAGATGGGCTGTGTTTATTCACCAAAATTCCCCGTGAACTGGGCAAAAAGGACCAAAGAAAAAAAAACCCTGGCAGGGGCTAATGCGCAACCTTCTCCTACCTGCCGCTGTCAGAGGTTCCAACGGGATCTATTCCTGATCTCTGCCTTTGTCCCATACATAGAAGATAGGAGCAGGAGGAGGCCAGTCGGCCATCGAGCCTGCTCCGCCAATAATCACGATCATATCTGATCATCCAACTCAAAAGCCTAATCCTGCTTTCTCCCCATAGCCTTTCATCCCATTCGCCTCAGGTGCTATATCTAGCCGACTTTTGAATATATTCAAAGTTTTAGCATCAACTACTTCCTGTGGTAATGAATTCCACAGGTTCACCACTCTTTGGGTGAAGAAATGTCTCCTCATCTCTGTCCGAAATGGTTTACCCTGAATCCTCAGACTGTGACCCCAGGTTCTGGACACATCCATCATTGGTAACATCTTCCCTGCATCTACCCTGTCCAGTCCTGTTAGAATTTTATAAATCTCTATGAGATCCCCACTCATTCTTCCGGATTCCAGCGAGAACAATCCTAACCTAGTCAATCTCTCCTCATACGACAGTCCCACCATCCCTGGAATCAGTCTGGTAAACCTTCGCTGCACTCCCTTGAGAGCAAAAACATCCTTCCTCAGAAAAGGAGACCAAAACTGCACACAATATTCTAGTGTGGCCTCACCAAGGCCCTGTATAATTGCAGCAACACATCCCTGCTTCTGAACTTGAAACCTCTCACAATGAAGGCCAACATACCATTAGCCTTCTTTACCCCAATCCCATGTGCTTCAATTTTGAACAATAATCTCTTATGACAGACTATGTCAAATGCCTTCTCAAAGTCCAAGAATACCACATCGACTGGCTCCCCCTTGTGAATTGCACTGGTTACATCTTCAAAGAATTCCAACAGATTTGTCAAACATGATTTCCCCTTCAGAAATCCATGCTGACTCTGACTGATCAAGCCACGGCTTTCTAAATGCTCTGCCATAAAGTCCCTTGGCCCTTCTTTGCTGAATTCTAAACTGTTCCCAAAACTCAGACCTATTATTTTTTTGGCTGATCTGTATGCGTCTTCCTTGGATCGGATACGATCTCTAATATCCTTTGTGTGCCATGAATTTGGCCCTCTTACCCATTTTGCTTTTGTGCCCGACAGGAATGAACAGTTGCTGCAGTTCCCCCATGCATTCCTTGAATGTTTGCCACTGCCTATCCAGTGTCATCCCTTTAAGTAACTTTCCCCAATCTATCAAGGCCAACTCATGCCTCAAATCTTCATAGTTCCCTTTATTAAGATTCAACACCATAGTCTCCGAATCAACGACTTTACTCTCCATCTTTAGAAAAAATTCTATCACGTTATGGTCGCTCATCCCCAAGGGGTCTCGCACAGCCAGACTGGCAATGATTCCCTTCTCATTACACAGTACCCAGTCTAAGATGGCCTGCTTTCTAGTTGGTTCCTCCACATATTGGTCAAGAAAACCATCCCATATACACTCTAGGGACATCCTGCTGGGACCTCTCCCTGTCCCAATTCCTGGTTTTGGACATTTTCCCGCTCCCCCCCCCCCCCCCCCCCCACCCCTTCCATGCCCTGCTCCCTTGGGCACCTACTTAGTAACGGCTCTCTGGTTCAGGCCGTCTGACTTGCTTTCCCTGCCGTTTACCCTCCCTTGCTCCGGTGAAGGCCCGCAGGACCAGTTTTCAGCCTGAAGGTGGTAAAATAAATGAACTGTGCACGTGTGGAATTTCCTGACCAGCACATGCGCAGAAGACCCAAGGCTCATCGATAACTGGAGTTCCTCACCTCCAACTTCTGATTAAGGCATGTATTTGAGTTTCATCACACAGGCTCAGAGAGACAATGAAGACAATGTTCTGATTACCCGATAGTTTTGTACCATAGATCTTAATGAACACTGGGACAGTTGGACTCTTTGCAAATAGAACAAAAGCAGCCGAGTAAGCCAGCTACACAAGTAGAATCAGTGATTTATCAGCAGCACCCCTTCCTTTAAAATAACAGACAAACAAAGCATCTTCTGCTTACTTTGATGCTTCCTCCAATGAGGTCTGGCGGCTCCTCTTCCGTCTCCAAGGCAACATTGATGGTGGCAAAAGGGCGACTGGCCATCTGCTGCATCTCTCGTAGAAGTTGCTAGGAGACACAAGAACACACAGAAGGTAAACAAGCAAAGCTCACAGTACCACTTGTAACTATGTACCATGATCTCTATCAACAATCACTCTGGTTTCCCAATGGCATTGCAGCGCATTTAGCACAGCAGGTGTATCATCAGCTAACATTAAGGCTCTGTACCACACACCAAAAGCTATATTCCTTTGTAACTTTTGAAATGCTGAAACCGAACTGGAGGAGGGGAAGAGGTAGACAGAGAACGGTACATTAATGACTACCAACCCAATACTTTTCTAAATTAGAAGTTGTGTTAGGTTTGAAGAAAATAAAGGGCAATTAACTCATACCAGAACTATCAGATAGTTAAGGCTACTCCATAGGAAGAAAAAACAATCATAATTGCAATAACGGAACAGAATCTTCTGCAGCAAGGTCCCTGCCGAACGCATTTCTCCTGCATCCTCCAGCTTAAAACGTTGCCCAATCAGCTGTTGATGATATTAGCTTGTACTTTCACAGTGAGGGAATAGGGCATCTGGAACCTCAATGAATAGGGTTACCTCCCAAACAAATGAGATTAAAGAACTGAGAAACATTAAGAACATTGAGAAGGCAGCATAAATTAGAGTTGGTGAACTTAATGTCCAAAATTGAGCACAAATGAAGAGAAGGACAGAAAAGATATAAAATCTCCAATAATTAATACTTTAAGGAACAAGACTCTCATTGCTAATTTTTCAATGCCAGAAGGGTTTATCAAAAGTAATTAAAAATCACTTCATTAAAAAGGTATAGGTGGGCGGCACGGTAGCACAGTAGTTAGGACTTCTTCACGCCGCAGAGGACCCGGGTTACAGTCCATGTGGAGTTTGCACATTCTCCCCGTGTCTGCGTGGGTCTCACCCCCATAACCCAAAGATGTGGATAGGTGGACTGGCCACCTTAATTGAAAACATTTTTTAAAAAGGGACATGTGTTTGAAATTAGAAGATCTAACTACCGGTGGTGAGTTTACGTCATATTTACCAGGCAACAAAACACCTTCACGGCATTCAGTAATGAGAATTGAGGCAGACAAGAAACAGTAGTTTCATGAAGTTAACAGGGGAGAAGCACATCTTAGACAGCAACTCTTAGATGTTTCCATTTAACCCTGCTCACTTGAAATTTCTGCACCAATTATGCATAAATGCTGGAACAAGCCATTAGCCTCAACATTATTTTGACACCAAAATATATCCTGAATTTACTCAGAAACCAATAAATCCAAAAGTTGCTGAAAACTTTTCAAAATCCAATATAATTTTACATAAAGGTCAAAATATCTGATTAAGTGCATAGCTGTCTCAGAGAAATGGTAGGCCAAATGGCCTTTTTACATGCGGTAAAATTCCATGCTTCATATGGGCCTAGAAAGGTCAAGCAGGCTCCATCCATAAACATAAAAGTCACACAAGACTTCAAAGATAGCCAAAGCTGGGAAAAACTCTGGGAGACTAATCCTACAATTTTTCAAACTGCCTCCGGCACATGCTATATTAACACAAGCACCGTCATCGCTTAGTATAGGCTACACCCAAACATGAACCCTCACATCAAGAAAAATTATTCACATGTGAGTTGAATTGTTTTTGGAATTGGTCTATGTATGAGTGGAATAGTAATTCGAGTGGGGAGAGGGAGAGAAAAAAATAAAATGCTACTCCCAACAAGATTAGTAAAAAAATTAATTCCCGAATAGAAATTTTGAACCTCCTAGACTTACAGAAATGGAATAAATTAGAAGAGAGCAGCGATCATACCTAAAATCGGTCTAGTCTGTACACCCAACGTAATCGCTGCAAATATTTAAAATCCAAGTTAAAGGCATCAAATAACCAGAGTCTTAGGCAACCAGTTAATTGGATTGAAGGTAAATTTGTTCCACATCTCACTTGATATTGATTTTTCTTATTAAAGATTCTTTAGATCACATCACTGATACAGAGCCAGGTGACCACTGAAATAACACTTTTCACATAGTTCTACTTGACCTAGGCATACTTTCTAATTCCATTGTTCATGGTTGCTGTTTTCACAAAACAACAAATTGGCCGAAACTCAGCACATTTATTTCTCGGATGTTATTAAACTGGAACAACTTTGCCAGAACTTAGTTGCTTTCGCACTTTCCAATTAAGTAGAAGTGCAACATACAAGATTTTTTATAATTGGAAACAGGAATAATTTTGACAGATGTTAGTTGCTTTAGCTCTTTCCAATTAAGTAGAAGTGTTTATGATTTTCAGTAACTGGGATTTAAAAAGCAACATTCGTACTCTACTAGAGCCTCAAGTATTGACAAGAATTTAAGGCCCTGAGTGTATCAGTGGGAGTCAGGACGTCGCCAAGTCACGCATTGCAGCTTTGGGTTTGGGAAACTGATGATTAATTCAAAATGACCCTGCTATTTCCTGCATTTCTAATGGCAAAACTAATGGCTATTAATGCTCAAGTAACCAACTCTCCAGGGTGCATACAGTTGTGGAGGTGGAGAAGGAACTGATTAATGCAAAGACAATCAAAATAAATCAAGCCCCCCCAACATTAAAAACGTCTCCATAATTATTATCGGGAACTGTCAAATTGAACTGACTTCAGCTGGAAAAAGCTACATGGAACTTATGAACATTGTCCCCAATAGCAAGAAACTTCTCAGGCAAATCAGAAACAGAGATTGAGTGGGGAAGTCATGAGGAACAGTACACAAACGAGGTGCATAACTACTCTTAAAATATAAAAGTCTACAGATGACTTCAAAAATATAAATTTTACCAAATAACCTAGATTGTACCCAACAGAAACCTTTAAACGATAAACTTGGGTAGTTTCACTCTACTTCTGTTTAGACAGAGACGAGTTCAAGACAGTCCAACACAGTCTCACTAATTACAAAATTAGCCAGAGTTAATCTCCCCATTAACTAAAATTTCTTTGAGATTATATTCCCTGCATTGGCAATAAGGTTTTAATGCCGAAGATTCTTCACTTGCTTTCCAATCTGTTCTGAAAACATATTGTATTATGTAATTTCAGATGTCATATGAGGCATAATGTGAAACACAATGGCGTTTCACCGCCTCAAACTTATTGCACTGCTTCTACTGTGCTGACTATATAACAGTTTAAAATATCAACCAATATACAGATTAAAATGAAGCTTAGAATAATATGATTTGGTTGCTCTCTACTTTTAAATGGCTCACTTTCCTCACTCTTCACACTGTTCTAAGCAGTGCATATTTCTAATATATATATATATATACACAAAACAGACAGGCAGAAAAGTATCAGTAATTCATTTTTGAAAAGTGAATATGATTTGCCACTTTCACTATCATATTTTATCTTAACAGCTGGCTTTCAGGTTGTGATGCTGTCAGGAAGAAGCACTTAAGAATCGCTTTAGGGAATAATTACACTGAAGACTGAAGCAATCTGCTTCTCACAATCACTTTGTCTCCCTTGAAAAAAAAACGCAGGGGTACAGTCCACAGATTTGAAGAGAGAGAATGAGAGAGAGAGAGAGAGAGAGAGAGATGGGGAGAGAACAGACAGACATGTGATAAAGCACCAAGGGGCTTTTATCTAAAAGTTCAAAACGTTGTACTCAATAATTCAACTGGAGCTCATGTTACATTGAGAAAGGCACGGTGGCCCATCAATATCTGTTACTTATCAACATCTGAAAGACCCATGCGAGTGCATTAGTTCATGCCTGTGCAGCACAGGGCTGGTATATGCCAGGACTGGCAAATTCACAAATGGTTGAAGAGAACTTGGGAATACTAGTAACTCTTTGCACAGCATCAACAAGAAACAGCATTTTGCCAAGTCCAAATTATGTTAGGAGGAACTTCTTCACCCAAAGGGTTGTGAATCTACGGAATTCCTTGCCCAGTGAAGCAGCTAAGGCTCCTTCATTAAATGTTAAGATAAAGATAGATGGTTTTTTGAAGAATAAAGGGATTAAACGTTATGGTGTTCGGGCCGGAAAGTGGAGCTGAGTCCACAAAAGATCAGCCATGATCTCATTGAATGGCGGAACAGGCTTGAGGGGCCAGGTGGCCTACTCCTGCTCCTAGTTCTTATGTTATGTTGCAGCAAGTCACATTTTTACTGTTTAGTTTCAAGAGAATATAGATTGCAATACCCTACATTTAAAAAAAAGATGTTAGTTTAGTTTCACAATTAAATGCAAACTTATTCTGGCTAAGGAAATGTACCTCCGTGCTCCACTGTCCTCGGTTTACCTTTGTAAAACAGAGGAACTCTGTAACTAGAGTCTCTGAAATGGCTCAAACTGGAGTGGGGCAAGGAAAGAAGCCTGGAGTGCTCTGGAGAGTCATACGGACTCAAAACGTTAACTCTGTTTCGCTCTCCACAGATGCTGCCAGACCTGCAGAGTTTTCCCAGCATTTTCTGTTTTTATCTTGGAACAGAACAGTTTATGTAATAAATGTTTGTAGCAGTGAAAATGAATAGGGGACTGCATCCACGCGAGACTGAAACATATATCGAAATATAGAACATAGAACAATACAGCGCAGTACAGGCCCTTCGGCCCACGATGTTGCACCGAAACAAAAGCCATCTAACCTACACTATGCCATTATCATCCATATGTTTATCCAATAAACTTTTAAATGCCCTCAATGTTGGCGAGTTCACTACTGTAGCAGGTAGGGCATTCCACGGCCTCACTACTCTTTGCGTAAAGAACCTACCTCTGACCTCTGCCCTATATCTATTACCCCTCAGTTTAAAGCTATGTCCCCTCGTGCCAGCCATTTCCATCCGTGGGAGAAGGCTCTCACTGTCCACCCTATCTAACCCCCTGATCATTTTGTATGCCTCTATTAAGTCTCCTCTTAACCTTCTTCTCTCCAACGAAAACAACCTCAAGTCCATCAGCCTTTCCTCATAAGATTTTCCCTCCATACCAGGCAACATCCTGGTAAATCTCCTCTGCACCCGCTCCAAAGCCTCCACGTCCTTCCTATAAAGCGGTGACCAGAACTGTACGCAATACTCCAAATGCGGCCGAACCAGAGTTCTGTACAGCTGCAACATGACCTCCCGACTCCGGAGCTCAATTCCTCGACCAATAAAGGCCAACACTACATAGGCCTTCTTCACAACCCTATCAACCTGGGTGGCAACTTTCAGGGATCTATGTACATGGACACCTAGATCCCTCTGCTCATCCACACTTTCAAGAACTTTACCATTAGCCAAATATTCCGCATTCCTGTTATTCCTTCCAAAGTGAATCACCTCACACTTCTCTACATTAAACTCCATTTGCCACCTCTCAGCCCAGCTCTGCAGCTTATCTATATCCCTCTGTAACCTGCTACATCCTTCCACACTATCGACAACACCACCGACTTTAGTAACGTCTGCAAATTTACTCACCCACCCTTCTGCGCCTTCCTCTAGGTCATTGATAAAAATGACAAACAGCAACGGCCCCAGAACAGATCCTTGTGGTACTCCACTTGTGACTCTACTCCATTCTGAACATTTCCCATCAACCACCACCCTCTGTCTTCTTTCAGCTAGCCAATTTCTGATCCACATCTCTAAATCACCCTCAATCTCCAGCCTCCGTATTTTCTGCAATAGCCTACCGTGGGGAACCTTATCAAACGTTTTGCTGAAATCCATATACACCACATCAACTGCTCTACCCTCGTCTACCTGTTCAGTCACCTTCTCAAAGAACTCAATAAGGTTTGTGAGGCATGACCTACCCTTCACAAAGCCATGCTGACTATCCCTGATCATATTATTCCTATCTAGATGATTATAAATCTTGTCTCTTATAATCCCCTCCAAGACTTTACCCACTACAGACGTGAGGCTCACCGGTCTATAGTTGCCGGGGTTGTCTCTGCTCCCCTTTTTGAACAAAGGGACCACATTTGCTGTCCTCCAGTCCTCTGGCACTATTCCTGTAGCCAATGATGACATAAAAATCAAAGCCAAAGCTCCAGCAATCTCTTCCCTGGCCTCCCAGAGAATCCTAGGATAAATCCCATCAGGTCCCGGGGACTTATCTATTTTCAGCCTGTCCAGAATTGCCAACACCTCTTCCCTATGTACCTCAATGCCATCTATTCTATTAGCCTGCGGCTCCGCATTCTCCTCCACAACATTATCTTTTTCCTGAGTGAATACTGACGAAAAATATTCATTTAGTATCTCGCCTATCTCTTCAGACTCCACACACAATTTCCCATCACTGTCCTTGACTGGTCCTACTCTTTCCCTAGTCATTCACTTATTCCTGACATACCTATAGAAAGCTTTTGGGTTTTCCTTGATCCTTCCTGCCAAATACTTCTCATGTCCCCTCCTTGCTCGTCTTAGCTCTCTCTTTAGATCCTTCCTCGCTACCTTGTAACTATCCATCGCCCCAACTGAAACTTCACACCTCATCTTCACATAGGCCTCCTTCTTCCTCTTAACAAGAGATTCCACTTCCTTGGTAAACCACGGTTCCCTCGCTCGACGCCTTCCTCCCTGCCTGACCGGTACATACTTATCAAGAACACGCAGTAGCTGATCCTTGAACAAGCCCCACTTATCCAGTGTGCCCAACACTTGCAGCCTACTTCTCCACCTTATCCCCCCCCCAAGTCACGTCTAATGGCATCATAATTGCCCTTCCCCGAGCTATAACTCTTGCCCTGCGGTGTATACTTATCCCTTTCCATCCTTAACGTAAACGTCACCGAATTGTGGTCACTGTCCCCAAAGTGCTCTCCTACCTACAAATCCAACACCTGGCCTGGTTCATTACCCAAAACCAAATCCAACGTGGCCTCGCCTCTTGTTGGCCTGTCAACATATTGTTTCAGGAAACCCTCCTGCACACACTGTACAAAAAACGACCCATCTATTGTACTCGAACTATATCTTTTCCAGTCAATATTTGGAAAGTTAAAGTCTCCCATAATAACTACCCTGTTACTTTTGCTCATATCCAGAATCATCTTCGCCATCCTTTCCTCTACATCCCTCGAACTATTAGGAGGCCTATAAAAAACTCCCAACAGGGTGACCTCTCCTTTCCTGTTTCTAACTTCAGCCCATACTACCTCGGAAGAAGAGTCCCCATCTAGCATCCTCTCCGCCACCGTAATACTGCTCTTGACTAGCAGCGCCACACCTCCCCCTCTTTTGCCTCCTTCTCTGAGCTTACTAAAACACCTAAACCCCGGAACCTGCAACATCCATTCCTGTCGCTGCTCTATCCATGTCTCCGAAATGGCCACAACATCGAAGTCCCAGGTACCAACCCATGCTGCCAGTTCCCCTACCTTGTTTCGTATACTCCTGGCATTGAAGTAGACACACTTCAAACCACCTACCTGAACACTGGCCCCCTCCTGCGACGTCAAATCTGTGCTCCTGACCTCTATACTCTCATTCTCCCTTACACTAAAACTACAATCCAGGTTCCCATGCCCCTGCTGCATTAGTTTAAACCCCCCCAAAGAGCACTAACAAATCTCCCCCCCAGGATATTTGTGCCCCTCAGGTTCAGATGTAGACCATCCTGTCTGTAGAGGTCCCACCTTCCCCAGAAAGAGCCCCAGTTATCCAGAAATCTGAATCCCTCCCGCCTGCACCATCCCTGTAGCCACGTGTTTAAATGCTCTCTCTCCCTATTCCTCATCTCACTATCACGTGGCACGGGCAACAACCCAGAGATAACAACTCTGTTTGTTCTAGTTCTGAGCTTCCATCCTAGCTCCCTGAAAGCCTGCCTGACATCCTTGTCCCCTTTCCTACCTATGTCGTTAGTGTCAATGTGGACCACGACTTGGGGCTGCTCCCCCTCCCCCTAAGGACCCGGAAAACACGATCCGAGACATCACGTACCCTTGCACCTGGGAGGCAACATACCAAACGTGAGTCTCTCACGCTCCCACAAAATCTCCTATCTGTGCCCCTGACTATAGAGTCCCCAATTACTAATGCTCTGCTCCTCTCCCCCTCCCCTTCTGAGCAACAGGGACAGACTCCGTGCCAGAGGCCCGTACCCCATGGCTTACCCCTGGTAAGTCCCCCCCCCCCACAAGTATCCAAAGCGGTATACTTGTTTCTCAGGGGAACGGCCGCAGGGGATCCCTGCACTGACTGCTTTTTCCCAGTCCCTCTTACAGTTACCCACCTATCTCCAATCTTTGGTGTAACTAATTCCCTGAAGCTGCTATATATGACCCCTTCTGCCTCCCGAATGATCCGAAGTTCTTCCAACTCCAGCTCCAGTTCCCTAACTCGGTCTTGGAGGAGCTGGAGATGGCAGCACTTCCTGCAGGTAAAATCAGCAGGGACACTAACTGCATCCCTCACCTCAAACATCCTGCAGGAGGAACATTGCACTCCCTTCCCTGCCATTCCAATATTATAGAGCTCAGGAATAGGAAGGGTGCAGTCACAACGTTGGGGGTTTAGTATAGGCCTCCCAACAGCCACAGGGAGAAAGAGGAGCAGATATGTAGGTAGATATTGTCAAGGTGTAAAAGTAACAGGGTTGTTGTGGTGGGTGATTTTAACTTCCCTTATATTGACTGGGACTCACATTGCTTGGGGCGTGGGTGGGGCAGAGTTTGTAAGGAGCATCCAGGAGGGCTTCTTGAAACAGAATGTAGATAGTCCAACTAGGGAAGAGGCCATCCTGGACCTGGTATTGGGGAATGAGCCCGCCCAGGTGGTCGGCGTTTCAGTAGGGGAGCAGTTCGGGCAGTGACCAGAATTCAGTAAGCTTCAAGGTACTGATGAATAAAGATTAGTGTAGTCCTCAGGTGAAAGAGGTGAATTGGGAGAAGGCGAATTACAACAATATTAGGCAGGAACTGAAGAATGTAGATTGGGGACAGGTGTTTTAGGTCATGTGGGAGGCTTTCAAGTGTAAGTTGATAGGAATTCATGACCGGCACGTTCCTGTAAGGGTGAAGGATAATAATACTCTTTATTAGTGTCACAAGTAGACTTAAATTAATACTGCAATGAAGTTACTGTGAAAAGCCCGTAGTCACCACATTCCGGCACCTGTTCGGGTACAAAGAGGGAGAATTCAGAATGTTCAAATTACCTAACAACATGTCTTTCGGGACTTGTGCGAGGAAACTGGAGCACCTGGAGGAAACCCGAGCAGACACTGGGAGAACATGCAGACTCCATGCAGACAGTGACCCAAGCCGGGGATCGAACCTGGGACCCTGGAGCTGTGAAGCAACAGTGCTACCCACTGTGCTGCCGCATGTCTGGCTAGTTTCGGGAACCTTGGATAATGAAAGGTATTATGAGCCTAGGTTTAAGGTACGAGAGGCAAGGGTTAAAGGAGATGTAAAAAGCAAATTTTTTTTACACAGAGGGTGGTGGGAGCCTTGAACCCGCAGCCAGGGGAGGTAGTGGAAGCAGATCCGATAGTGACTTTTAAGAGGCGTCTTGACAAATACATTAATGGGATGGGAATAGACGGATATGGTCCCTGAAGGGTTTAAGGGGTTTTAGTTCAGATGGCAGCATGGTCAGAGCAGGCTTGGAAAGCCGAAGGGCCTGTTCCTGTGCTGGAATTTTCTTTATTCTTTGACACCCCTGGGCAGGTACGCGGTCAATTCCAGCCCCCTCGTCCCGTCTCTCAACACAAGTGAATGGACCAAAAATTCTTATAAAAATGCCAACAGTCTTTGCCCTTGGCAGCCCAATAATTAGTCACCAGGTTTATAAGTTGAAACACAATTACTATTTATTTATAACCAGAACAATATTAAACTATGCAGTAAAGACAATTGGATAATAACTAATACCGACTACTCCCTTTTAACTGTCCCAATCTCTCTCTCTCTCCCCCCCCCCCCCCCTCCACACACACACACACACACACACACACAAGGACAGACAAACACAGAGGGGTGGAAAGGGGTACAAAATCCTAAGGATTAAGTTCAAAAGGATAAGAGCCTTTGCTTCAAATTGTGGTTCCTTGGCATGCTTTCCACACAGCTGGCTGGTTGATTAAAGTCCTTAGTTTGCAGCCTGTAATTATCTTCTCTGTAGTTTAGAAATGTATTACTCACAGCTTTTTCTAGAGAGGCCCACATCAAACTTTGCTTTCAGTTTGTGGTTTATTTCCAGCCTTTTGACTTTTCTGAAGACAGAGTTGGTCGGTTTACATTAGTTTTTGATGCAGAGAGAGTTGGCTGGTTCTGGACTCTGCGGGCACAGCCTGTAACGGTTCTCCTGTATATCGATTCATCTAGTGCAGAAACACAGCCTTTTTGGAGCAAAATGGAGAGGGGAAGAGGAAAGCAATCCTTCCGCTATGCTGCCAGGAATCAAACTGAAACCAAAAACTCAACCCTTGAAGCTCTGAAACATTCTAGGAGGATCAGATCCAATCACCACCTGTTTTCGGGCAGAGCACAGTCTTTGGGCCTATTCATTGGCCACCAGCCAAATCAATCAAACCAAGTCATCACTGATGCCATCTGCAATCACCAATTTAAATCAGCACAACCTTCTTGATCCTCGTGTTTAAATTAAAGGCATAGGCCAGCATACATCATCATGTATCAAACAGGTAATGGCAAAAATAAAAAGATGGAAAATAAAGGAATAGACAGGGAATAAACAGTAACAGACAGGAAGGACCGTCAGTGGGGTGCCGAATGTGGAAGGGGATCAAGAGAAAACAATAACAATTAAAATTTACCATTACATATTGAGGATGCGATCACAACAAATTGGAGTCCGACGATTTGTTTTTTAAAATGCAAACTGCACTTAAGAATTGATGTTTTCTTCAAATCTTTTTGTAAAATGTGTTCATGGCATGTGGGCATCACTGGCAAGGCCAGCATTTATTGACCACCCTAAATGCCCTTTCCACCGACTGACAATCTTGAATGTTGTAGGAATTATTTCTCAATTGAATCTAATTGCCTGGAGACTTTTACTCTCTGACTGAAGTATTTGAACTACAAAGGAAATAGGAATGAAACCGGACCGACCACCTGGCATCGACCAAAGCACCGGAAAAGGCAACAGCAAACCCAGCGCAGGAGACCTTGCAAAGTCCTCCTGATATATCTGCGGGCTAGTACCAAAACTGGGGGAGTTGTCTCAGAAACAAGTCAAGCAACAGCCTGACATAGCCATACTCACAGAAATATACATTATAGATAATGTCCCAGATGTGGTGTTCTTTGTGTTGCTAAATTCAGGACGGTTGGTGCAGCACTCACAAAGCATACAAAGTGGCAAAGATTAGTGGGAGACTAGAGGACTGGGAAATCTTTAGGGGGTAACAGAAAGATACTAAAAAAGCTATAAAGAAGAGTAAGATAGATTATGAGAGTAAACTTGCTCAGAATATAAAAACAGATAGTAAAAGTTTCTTCAAATATATAAAACAAAAAAAGAGTGGCTAAAGTAAATATTGTTCCTTTAAGAGGATGATAAGGGAGATTTAATAATGGGAGATGAGGAAATGGCTGAGGAACTGAATAGGTATTTTGGGTCGGTCTTCACAGTGGAAGACACAAATAACATGCCAGTGACTGATGGAAATGAGGCTATGACAGGTGAGGACCTTGAGATGATTGTTTTCACTAAGGAGGCAATGATGGGCAAGCTAATGGGGCTAAAGGTAGACAAGTCTCCTGGCCCTGATGGAATGCATCCCAGTGTGCTAAAAGTGATGGCTAGGGAAATTGCAAATGCACTAGTGATAATTTACCAAAATTCACTAGACCCGGCGGATTGGAAATTAGCAAACGTGACACCACTGTTTAAAAAAGGAGGTAGGCAGGAAGCGGGTAATTATAGGCCAGTGAGCTTAACTTCGGTAGTAGGGAAGATGCTGGAATCTATCATCAAGGAAGAAATAGCGAGGCATCTGGATGGAAATTGTCCCATTGTGCAGATGCAGCATGGGTTCATAATGGGCAGGTCGTGCCTAACTAATTTAGTGGAATTTTTTGAGGACATTACCAGTGCGGTAGATAACAGGGAGCCAATGGATGTGGTATCTCTGGATTTCCAGAAAGCCCTTGACAAGGTGCCACACAAAAGGTTGCTGCATAAAATAAGATGCGTGGCATTAAGGGGAAAGTAGTAGCATGGCTATAGGATTGGTTAATTAATAGAAAGCAAAATGTGGGGATTAATGGGTGTTTCTCTGGTTGGCAATCAGTAGCTAGTGGTGTCCCTCAGGGATTAGTGTTGGGCCAACAATTGTTCACAATTTACATAGACGATTTGGAGTTGGGGACCAAGGGCAATGTGTCCAAGTTTGCAGACGACACTAAGATAAGTGGTAAAGCAAAAAGTGCAGAGGATACTGGAAGTCTGCAGAGGGATTTGGATAGGCTAGGGTCTGGCAGATGGAATACAATGTTGACAAATGTGAGGTTATCCATTTTGGTAGGAATAACAGCAAAAGGGATTATTATTTAAATGATAAAATATTAAAACATGCTGCTGTGCAGAGAGACCTGGGTGTGCCAGTGCATGAGTCGCAAAAAGTTGGTTTACAGGTGATTAAGAAGGCAAATGGAATTGTGTCCTTCATTGCTAGAGGGATGGAGTTTCAGACTAGGGAGGTTATGCTGCAATTGTATAAGGTGTTAGTGAGGCCACACCTGCAGTATTATGTTCAGTTTTGGTCTCCTTACTTGAGACAGGACGTACTGGCACTGGAGAGTGTGCAGAGGAGATTCACTAGGTTAATCCCAGAGCTGAAGGGGTTGGATTACGAGGAGAGGTTTAGTAGACTGGGACTGTACTCGTTGGAATTTAGAAGGATGAGGGGGGGGGGATCTTATAGAAACATAAAATTATGAAGGGAATAGGATAGATGCGGGCAGGTTGTTTCCACTGGCGGGTGAAAGCAGAACTAGGGGGCATAGCCTCAAAATAAGGGGAAGTAGATTTAGGACTGAGTTTAGGAGGAACTTCTTCACCCAAAGGGTTGTGAATCTATGGAATTCCTTGCCCAGTGAAGCAGTAGAGGCTCCTTCATTTAATGTTTTTAAGATAAAGATAGATAGTTTTTTGAAGAATAAAGTGATTAAGGGTTATGGTGTTCGGGCCAGAAAGTGGAGCTTAGTCCACAAAAGATCAACCATGATCTCACTGAATGGCGGAGCAGGCTCGAGGGGCCAGATGGCCTACTCCTGCTCCTAGTTCTTATGTTCTTAAAGACCACAAAATAGCTTTAATTTGAACATAGTTATAAATTTATTAACACTACTAATTTGGATTCGACACGTACTCCCAAATAATACAGTTGATTATTAACATATAATCTATACACATCTACAACTAATCTCTGTACTATTATAAACAAAGATCTGCTCTTACTCACACTATCTTTCCTTCAGTCTGTACTCTAGCTAACACCTTTACTTCTCTCCCCCATCAATGTCTTATATACTTGTAACTCTAGCTCCCTCTAGTGGCTGATGTAGACATTTCACTAACCTTTGCATTTCTTACATTTACGATAATACCACACTAGACACCATCATGACTATTCCTGGGTTTGTCCTGTCCCACCGGTACGACACACCCAGCAGAGGTAGCGGCACCGTGGCATACAATAGGGAAGACGTTGCACTGGGAGTTCTCAAAATCGACTCTGGGTCCCATGAAGTCTCATGGCACCAGGTCAAACATGGGCAAGGAAACCTCCTGCTGATTACCACAGAACGTCCCTCCCCCTCAGCTGAGGTGTTGGTACTCCTCCATGCTGAACACTACTTGGAGGAAACTCTGAGGGTGCAAAGGGCACAGAATGTATTCTGGGTGGGGAATGTCATTAACCATCACCAAGACTGGCTCGGTATCAAGTTGTCCAGGTCCTAAAGACATAGCTGCTAGACTGGGACGGTGGCAGGTGGTGAGGGAACCAAAAAAATGAAAAAACATACTTGACTTCATCCTCAACAACCTGCCAGCCACAGATGCATTTGTCCATGACAGTGTCATTAAGAGCGACCACCACACAGTCTTTGTAGAGACAAAGTCCCATCTACATTTTGAGGATACCCTTCACGTGTTGTGCGGCACTACCATTATGCTAAATGGGATACACTTCGAACAGATCTAGCAACTCAAGACTGGGGATCCATGAGGCACCATGGGCCATCAGCAGCAGATGATTTATATTCAACCACAATCGATAACCTCATGACCCGGCATGTCCCCCACTCTAGCATTACCACCAAACTAGGGGATCAACTCTGGTTCAATGAATAGTGCAAGAGGGCATGCCCGGAGCAACACCAGGTATAGTGAAAAATATAAGTAACACAGGACTATTTCCATGCCAAACAGCATAAGTAGCAAGTAATAGGCAGACCCGAGTGATTAGTTCTAAGCTCTGCAGTACTGCCACATCCAACTGTGAATGGTGGTGGGCAATTAAATCACTGGAGGGGGCGGCTCCACAAATATCCCTATCCTCAATGATGGAGGAGCCCAGCACATCAGTGCAAAGATGAGGCTGAAGCATTCGTAACCATCTTCAGTCAGAAGTGCCAGAAATGGACAGCAATGTGGCACAGTGGTTAGCACTGCTGCCTCACAGCGCCAGGTAACCGGGTTCAATTCCAGCCTTGGGTGACTGTGTGGAGTTTGCACATTCTCCCCGTGTCTGTGTGGGTTTCCTCCCACAGTTCAAAGATGTGTAGGTTAGATGGATTATCCACGATCAATGCGCAGGGTTACTGGGATGCGGGTGGGGAGGGGCCTCGGTGGACTTCTCTTTCGGAGGGTTCGTGAAGACTCTAGGGGTTGAATGGCCTCCTTCTGCACTGCAGGGATTCTATTGAAGTGGATGATCCATCAGGGCTCCTCCAGAAGTCCCCAGCATCACAGATGTCAATCTTCAGCTAATTTGATTCACTTCATGTGATATCAAGAAACGGCTGAAGGTACTAGATATTACAACAGCTAGTACCTGAACAGGTGCCAGAATGTGATGACTAGGGGATTTCCACAGTAACCATTACAGCGCTAATATAAACCTACTTGTTTAAAGATTATTATAGGCCTTGACAATATTCTAGCAACCGTCCTCAAGATTTGTGCTCCAGAACTTGCCACGTCCCTAGCCGAGCTGTTCCAGTACAGCTGCAACATTGGTGTCTACCCGGAAATATGGAAAGTTGTCCAGGTACGTACTGTACACAAGAAGCAGGACAAATCCAACCCAGCCAATTACTGCCCCTTCAGTCTACTCCCCATCAGCAGCAAGGTGATGGAAGGGGTCACTGACAGTGGTGTCAAGAGGCATATGTTCAGCAATAACCTGCTCACTGACGTTCAGTTTGAGTTCCGCCAGGGTCACTCAGCTCCTGACCTCACTACAGTCTTGGTCCAAACCTGGTCTGGTGAGAATGACTGCTCTTTTCATTCAATAAGCATTTGACCAAGTATGGCATCAAGGAGTCCTAACAAAAGTAGTGAATGGGAATCAGGGGGAAAACTCTCCGCTGGTTGGAGTCATAAGGGCAGCACGGTAACACAGTGGTTAGCACTGTTGCTTCACAGCGCCATGGTCCCAGAGTGGCTAGCACTGTTGCTTCACAGAGCCAGGGTCCCATGTTCAATTCCCGGCTTGGGTCACTGTCTGTGCGGAGTCTGCCAGTACTCCCTGTGCCTGCAGACTCGATGGGCCGAATGGCCTCCTTTTCTGCTAAAAGAGAAACTAATGTATTTCACAAGAACAAAACTGAACACCAAAAATGATGAAAGTTAACCTGAGGGCCGGCAGGGGCAGAATACGATGTTATGTACTTTAACATTTCAGTCAGGATTTAGGAAAAACAGCACTGTTTAACCTGGTTAATATTAATAGGCCAATGTTAGTAGAGAAATGGTGTTGGGAAATTGATGGGATTGAAGGCTGATAAATCCCAAGGCCTGATAAATCCCAGAGTACTTAAGGAAGTGGCTCTAGAAATAGTGGATACATTGGTGGTCATCTTCCAAGATTCTATAGACACCGGAACAGTTCCTGCTGATTGGAGGCCGTTAATGTAACTCTGCTATTTAAAAAGGGAGCTAGAGAGAAAACAGGGATTTATGGACCAGTAAGCCTGATGTCGGTAGTGGGGAAACTTCTAGAATCCATTATCAAAGATTTTATAGCAGAGCACTTCGAAAATAGGAGCAGGATGCTCGTACACCAGTCATTCAAGGTAAGCATGCATGTGCAGAAGGCGGTAAAGAAAGCAAATGGTATGTTGGCGTTCATTGCGAGAGGAATTTAAAAAAAAAATCTTTATTGTCACAAGTAGGCTTGCATTAACACTTCAATGAAGTTACTGTGAAAAGCCCATGGTCGCCACATTCCAGAGCCTGTTCGGGTACACAGAGGGAGAATTCAGAATGTCCAAATGACCTAATAGCACGTCTTTCAGGACAGAGGAGCAGGGATGTCTCGCTGCAAATATACAGGGCCTTGGTGAGACCATACCTGGAACAGTGTGTGCTGTTTTGTCTCCTTATTTGAAGAAGGATGTTTTTGCTCTCGAGGGAGTGCAGCGAAGGTTTACCAGACTGATTCCTGGGATGGCAGGACTGACGTATGAGGAGAGATTGAATCGGTTAGGTTTGTATTCATTTGAGTTCAGAAGAATGAGGGGGAATCTCATAGAAACCACTAAAATTCTAACAGGATTGACAGGGTAGATGCAGGAAGGATGTTCCTGTTGGTTGGTGTGTCCAGAGCCAGGGGTCACAGACTGAGAATATAGGGTAGTCCATTTATGACTGAGATGAGGAAAACTTTCTTCACCCAGAGACTGGTCAGCCTGTGGAATTTGTTACCACAGGAACTAGTTGAGGCCAAAACATTGTATTTTTTCAAGAAGCAGTGAGATATAGCACTTGGGTCAAAGGGGAAAGTGGGATTAGGCTATTGAGTTGAATGATCAGCCATGATCATAATGAATGGCAGGCCAGGCTCGAAGGGCCGAATGGCCTCCTCCTGCTCCTATTTTCTATGTTTCTATGGTTGCCTGGATTTTCCACCTCTTGCTTGAGCAACAAACCGGAGGAAGGCTGAGGATAAGTTTAAATGGGCATTATAGACTGAAAACTCCCCACAATACATAACTTTTTCATTGAGCAGTGGTATATAATTTCACTCCCCTCACCTAACCCAGCTATTGTGGAGCATTATAAAACAGGATTAATGTACAGAATTTACAGGGTGGCTGGTTCATTTGTGGTAAGCAACATTCTGTTCCGATATATTCATATGTTCCTCTTGACGTTTCTTTTAAAACATGAATATAATTTCCCTTCTCCCCACAGTTCATGAAACCATACAATTTGCAGCACAAAAGGAGACCATTCAAGTCATTGTGTATGCTCTCACTGCTTGATCGAGCAATCCAAAACTAATTCCATTTCTTCACACTTTGCCCCTCACCTTGTATCTTTCTGTGCTTCAAATATTCATCCAATTTTTACATTAAAAGATGACTGGTAGCAAAGCATTCCACACTTCAAAGTACTTTTCCTGAATAAATTTCTTCAACCTGTCCTCACTCTGTTACTGATGGTTTTAAACTGATGATTCCACATTACTGACTTCCCCCCCCCCCCCCCCCCCCAAAAGGTGTCCTTTCCTCGTCCAAATTCCTTCATTTATTTTAAAAACCTTGATTAAATTTCCTCTTGATCTTCTCAGCTCTAGTGGAAATAGCCCCCAAATCACACATCTCTCTTAAATTAAAGCTTCCTATCCCTGCTATCATGAATGAATCCTGCCTATTGCTACATCCTTTCCTCTTGATCTTCTCAGTTCCAGTGGAAATACCCCCAAATCACAAATCGCTCTTCAATTAAAGCTTCCTATCCCTGTCATCATGAGTGAATCCTGCCTATTGCTACATCCTCAATCCTATTTTTCCCAACTCACTGTTACTTCTATTGGTTTGTTGTACTTTGATTCATTAAATTCTCAAGGATCTCAATGATGTGCCTTCAGGTCCAACTGGGGCAACTGGAGCCAGCAAATCCCGACGCCATTTGTAACACTTGCAAATTGTTGAGTTTCGGCTGATGCCATCACACCCAAGTCAGTTGCATGTATTGCAACAGCTGATGGGGTGACCATTTCATTGCTGGTTATACTAATGTCTTTCTATCACCAACTTTTAGACTCCTCTCTTGATAGTGCTCTCTATTTTTATTGCGTGAAGTCTGAATTTGTTGCTTTTGCTTATGGAGAGACCTTAAAGAAATGAATTTCTCTGTAATTGGAGTGACAATAAATAGCTTTAATTGCACTTCTGTGGCCAATGCAGGACAGTGAAATATGCAAATCCTGTGGAATAACATGTTCGACAAACACCACAAGCGAGTGAAAAGGATGCTCTCTCAATGGAGGAGATCATGCTCTCCCTAACTACTGCTTCAGTACCTGTTGGTAATGCTTACTTCCACAACCTCTTTCTGCAAATGAGTAATTAGAATCAATTTCAAGAGGTGAGTTTTCACTCTTATCTCAGCATTAAGTAAGCTGACCAATCACTCTTGCTTGGTACCAATGTTTTGTAGTTAGAGATTTTAAAACAGAAAATGCTCGAAATACTCAGGAGATCAGGCATCACCCACAGAGGGAGATAAACATATGTCAGTTCGTCAGGTCAAGAACTTGAAATGTTATATCTGTTTTTCTCTCCACAAATAGTGTCTGACCTCCTGAGTTTGCAGCAGCCAAATTTATTTCAGTTTTACAGCATCCGTAATATTTTGCTTTTTGTATTAGTCTGAGCAAAACTTAGTTTTGGAGTTAGTGAAAGGAGAGGAAAACATCAACTGGAAGCTTCTCAAGTTTAGAAAGAGGCAAAATGTCAAGGTCCACTGCACGATACAAAAACAAAGTTTTATTTAAATAAATTTAGAGTACCCAATTCTTTTTTTCCCCAAACTAAGGGGCAATTTAGCGTTGCCAATCCACCTACCATGCACATCTTTGGGTTGTAGGGGTGAGAGCCACGCAGATACGGGGAGATTGTGCAAACTCTACGCAGACAGTGACCCGGAGCCGGGATTCGAACCCAGGTCCTCAGCGCTGTAGGCAGCAGTGTTAACCACCGTGCCGCCCAATCCAAAAACAAAAGTTGGGTAGTGAGAAAGACGACAAGATAAATTAAGCAGCGATTATCTTATATAATAATCTTGATTTCCGCTGGGGGAACTGGGCAAGTGGCTAGCAGAATGGGCAGCAAGGCAACCGTCAACCACCTTGGCCTCCGCAACAATAAACTTGGGAAATGTTAAAGTCACAGCCAAGCCTTACATGAAATCCAAACATGAAATCTTCCCCCAAACAAGTATGTTGCCTGAAAACTACATCTGGTTGGCTGACAGGAGTGTAATTTTGAGCGACATCAAGATGGCTGGCTGGATCCAATGGAGCAGAAACCTGCTTTCAGCTAAATGCGCTGAGAGGGTATGCAGGGGTCAGGATTAGGAAGCGGGGGAGGTGATGGGAGGGGAACTCGGGGCAAGGGAAGCCTTTCCTTGTCAGACCTGGAGGAACACACCTTTGCCCACTCAGGCCGTGAATTTAAATTACAGTTAGGCCTGAATAAGGAATCAGGGGCGGGATTCTCCACCGGCGGGATGCTCCGTTTTGCCGGCAGCCCGGGGGTTTCCCGCTGGCGTGGGGCTGCCCCACAATGGGAATCCCCATTGACCAGCTGGCGTAACGGAGCATCCCGCCGGCGAAATGTGGCACGGCAGGACGGAGAGTCCAGCCCCAGATCTCACCCTGCATCTTTAACGGGTCTGGTTTCAGCTTGGTTTTACTGACTTTAAATAAAATCATTCAACTGACTGGAAATTCAGTGCTTTAGAAAAAAATGATACAGCAAACAGTTTTAAAATGAGGTGTCAGCTTCTAAGGTGAAAGTGAAAAAAACAAAAAGAACCGCATCTTGGAAGTGTGATGAGAGTGGTGTTTCAATAGACATCAAAATCCCATTCTAATTAAGGAAAAGATTAAAAATGCAAAGTGCTGAGTTTTAATCAACAGAAAAGACAATGGGAACTGCTAACCAGCCGAGATACATCCAACAGACATTCAAAACCGCACTCCCCTCCCCTGTGAAGGACAAAATAACCCCAAAATGTGATCACTTGTTCTACAACAATGACATGTCAATCAAATTCTTTTTCGAAAACATACAGACTGAAGGTTTTAAAACTGGTTTTGCCAAGCCAGACACAGAGAGAAGTCATCAAAGCCATCTGGAAAAACTGAAGGAAGCAGGAAGGAATCTCTCGCTCTCTCAAATTAAGAAAAACCCAGTCCCTGCGGTATAAAAATCCAACCCATGAGATACTGACTTTCCATCGGAAAGAATCTCAAGGGAAACCATTGATTTCTGGGAGAATGAAAAGACGAAAAGTTTCCAGCAAAGTGCAGTTACCTCAACTCCAGGATCTAAAAGGAAACTGGCTTACGTCAAACAGCAGCAACTTAATTGTATACACCTCTTTCAATTTTTATTTGAATTCTAAATACTTTGTGTGTGCCCACGCATTTGCGTGAGAGAGAAAGAGAGGAGAGATGTGTTGCATCTTTTATTATTTTTTCTCGTGTTTAGTAGCTAAACGATTTTCTCTTTCTTTGACTGAAGAAAACCTGGTTTGATTGGCTCCTTATTAAAAAGTAAATACATTTGGGTTGGAAAAGGCGTCTCCAGGGCAAAGAAATCTCTAAACATTTGTCACAACCATAAAAGGAAACCAGCTCGTCCCTCCTCGCCTGGTCCTAATCGCCTAGACAAAGCTTCAGTCCGATTGGAACAGGGATGATGACAAATGGCCCCATGAGTTTCCATTTTAAAAGGTGAAAGACTTTTGGAAGAGAACTCTCCAGTCCCACATCAATATGACTGAATGTCAGCTTTCTCAGAAGTAGCCTAACAAGTCACTTTGCCCAACACCACTTTCAAGGACAACCTGGAAAAATAAATGGCCATTTACCTCGTCATGTCATATCTCAAGAATGAATAGAAATAAATATGAAGGAGTAAGAACACAGATACTTTCCTGCAAGTGGTTAGTGTTGGATGTTGGTTGTGACTGGCTAAGGAATGGTTACAAAAAAAACAAAAAACTGTTTATTAGACCATAAGACATAGGAGCAGGATTAGGCCACTTGGCCCATCGAGTCTGCTCCACTATTCAATCATGACTGATATGTTTCTCATCCCCATTCTCCTGTCTTCTCCCCATAACCCCTTATTAATCAAGAACCTATCTATCTCTGTCTCAAAGACACTCAGTGATTTGGCCTCCACAGCCTTCTGCAACAAAGAGTTTCACAGATTCACCACCTTCTGTCTGAAGAAATCCCTCCTCATCTCTGTTTTAGTCTGAGATGGTATCCTCTGGTTCTAGATTTTCCTACAAGTGGAAACATCCTCCCCACATCCACTCTATCCAGGCCTCGCAGTATCTTGTAGGTTTCAATAAGATCCCCTCTCATCCTTCTAAACTCCAACGAGTACAGACCCAGAGTCCTCAAATGTTCCTCATACGACAAGTTCTTCATTCCAGGGATCATTCTTGTGAACCTCCTCTGAACCCTTTCCAAGGCCAGCACATCCTTCCTTAGATACAGGGCGCAAAACTGCTCACAATACTCCAAATAGGATCTAACCAGATGCAGCCTCAGAAGTACATCCCTAGTCTTGTATCCTAGCCCTCGTGACATGAATGCTAACATTGCATTTGCCTTAACTGCCGACTGAACCTGCACGTTAACCTTAAGAGAATCGTGAACAAGTGCTCCCAAGTCCCTTTGTGCTTCTGCTTTCCGAAGCATTTCCCCATTTAGAAAATAGTCTATGCCTAAATTCCTCCTTCCAAAGAGCATAATCTCACACTTTTCCACATTGTATTTCATTTGCCACTTCATTGCCCACTCTCCTAGCTTGTCTAAGTCCTTCTGCAGCCCCCTTGCTTCCTCAATACTACCTGTCCCTCTACAGATCTTTGTATCATCTGCAAACTTAGCAACAGTGCCTTCAGTACCTTCTTCCAGATGTTTAGGCTGTTTAGCACAGGGCTAAATCGCTGGCTTTGAAAGCAGACCAAGGCAGGCCAGCAGCACGGTTCAATTCCCGTAACAGCCTCCCCGAACAGGCGCTGGAATGTGGCGACTAGGGGCTTTTCACAGTAACTTCATTTGAAGCGTACTTGTGACAATAAGCGATTTTCATTTCATTTCAGATCATTAATGTATAAGTGTAAAAAGTTGTGGTCCAGCACAGACCCCTGAGGCACACCACTAATCACCGGGTGCCATCCTGAAAAAGACCCCTTTATCCCCACTCTCTGCCTTCTGCCAGTCAGCCAATCCTCTATCCATGCCAGGATCTTACCCTGAACAACATGAGCTCTTATTGTACGAACATAACTATTTACAGATACACAGCACTACGGATGTTACTCAGTTTAAACCCTAAGGTTTTTCTTTCTAGATTCTCTCTTAGATCATGTGGGCAATACAATTTCTCCAATCCCACATATTAACCCTTTCAGCCCCAAACATCTTAATACTATAGTTGGCTTCAACTCTGTAATGGTTAACCTCTTTGTACAGCCAGACTCAATATTAGCTACAAAGCAGCTGCACAATGGCATGACTATTTGCTGTTAGAAACAGAAATATGTAAAAGATTAACAAAGTAAAATGTTTGCTTTGTGTTTGAAGAGGTCACAAATGAAACTTCAATGCTTGAAATAGCAGATTGTAACTTCAGCCCGAGGCAGTTTAAGGCTTAGTGCGCACGACTGCAGAAGGAAGATAATAAAGCAGGAAAAAAAAATCTTGCATTTATATGCCACCTTATCTCATCTTTCAAAAATATCCCATAGCAATTCAAATACAGTGTATTACTTTAAAGCATAGTTTCTGTTATGGGTAGTTTTCATTAGAAAAGAGGAGCTTAAAAGATGATTCGACAGAGTTGTTTAAAATTGTGAAGGGATATCTGACAGTAGATAGAAACAGTGATTGAGGGGGCTGCAACAAAGGGACAAAATATATATTAAATATGAGACATTTAGGACAGGAAGGAGGAGAATTTTCTTTTGATATGCACACAAAACTGTGAGGCTTTCAAATCTACTGCCAGAATGAGTGATTGAAGCACACACCATGTCAGCAGACAAGATAGATGATTGAAGGAAAGGCAAATGGAGTTGTACAGAAACAGGATGAGCACATAAGTACAGGACTATTACTTGTGTGTTGGATAAATGCTAACACAGATTGGTTGGACCCCAACTTGTTCCTGTGTTGTGATTTCTATGCAAAAGGAGCAACCATTCTACGCAAGGCGAAGAGCCACAATCATCAATGAAATGAACAACCAGTTATTCATACTTACGTGAGGTTAGTTGTTGGCAGAACATTAGCTAAAGTAGCAGGAAAACTCCCTGCTCCTCTTCATATTGTGCTATGGGACAGATGTTCAACTTTAAGTTCATCACAACAGGTTAGAGATTTGCTTCAAGGCAATACAGCCCTCAGTCTGCGCTAGATTGACTTCATACTTTTGGAGCGGGGTTTAAAACCCAAACATCTCTTGAGAAGCACCACTGTCAACTTAACAAAGCGGACACATGACATATTGGGCAGGGAGCAGATGTGCATTTCAACTACATAAAAAGAGCAGCTGAGCATCTCCACCTCTGTGGTGGTTGTTCATGAAGTACCACAATCAGCTAACATTCAATCTGCTAAATATACCAGGTGTATGTGTTTTTAAAAAATTCATTTATGGGATGTGTGTGTCGCTGGTTGTGCCATCATTTAGTGCCCATCCCTAGTTGCCCTTCAAAAGGTGGTGCTGAGTTGCCTTCTTGACCGCTGCAGTCCTTGAGGTGTAGGTATACCCACTGTGCTGTAAGGGAGAGAGTTCCAGGACATTGTCCTAGCACAGTAAAGGAACGCCAATATATTTCCAAGTCGGCGTGGTGAGTGACTTGGAGGGGAACCTCCAGGTGATGGGGTTCCAGGAATCCGCTACTCTTGTCCTTCTTGATGGTAGTAGTCATGGGTTTGGAAGGTGCTGTATAAGGAACCTTGGTGAGTTCCTGCAGTACATCTTGTAGATGGTAAATGGCTGTCACTGTTCATTAGTGGTGAAGTGTATGAATGCTTGTGGAAGGAGGAGCAGTCAAGCGGGCTGCTTTGTCCTGGATGGTGTCGAGCGTTTTTGAGTGCTGTTGGAGCTGCACTCATCCAGGCAAGTGGAGAGTATTCCATTACACTCTGATTTGTGCCTTGTAGATGGTGGACATGTTTTGGCGGGTCAGGAGGTGAGTTACTCGCCTGAGGATTCCTAGCCTTGACCTGTCCTGGTAGTCACAGTATTAATGTGGCTGGGTCCAGTTCAGTTTCTGATTAATGGTATCCCCCAGGATGACAATTGTGAGGGATTCAGCAATGTTAATGCCATTGAATGTAATGGGGCGATGGTTAAATCCTCTCTTGTAGGAGATGGTCATTGCCTGTCACTTCTGTGGCATGAATGTAACTTGCCACTTGTCAGCCCAAGCCTGGATATTTTTCAAGTCTTGCTGCATTAGGGCATGGTCTGCTTCAGTATCTGAGGAGTCGTGAATGGTGCTGAACATTGTGCAGTCATCCGCAAACATCCATTTCTGACCTTATGATGGAAGGGAGGTCAAGCAGCTGAATATTGTTTGGCCTAGGACTCTAGCCTGAGGAACTCATGCAGTGAGCAGCTCCTACCGTGGGCAGCACGATAGCACAGTAGGGCAGCACGGTAGCACAGTGGTTAGCACAATCGCTTCACAGCTCCAGAGTCCCAGGTTCGATTCCCAGCTTGGGTCATTGTCTGTGCGGAGTCCGCACCTTCTCCCCGTGACTGCGTGGGTTTCCTCCGGGTGCTCCAGTTTCCTCCCACAGTCCAAAGATGCGCAGGTTAGGTGGAGTGGCTATGCTAAAGTGTCCAAACAAAAAGTTAGGTGGGTTACGGGGATAGGGTGGAAGCGTGGGGATAGGGTGGAGGTGGGCTCGGTTAGGGTGCTCTTTTCAAGGGCCAGTGCAGACGCAATAGGTTGAATGGCCTCCTTCTGCACTGTAAATTCTAGGATTCTATGATGTCCTATACTGAGATAATTGACCTCCAACCACCTTCCTTTGTGTCAGGTATGACTCCAACCACCGGAGAGTTTCCCCCCGGATTCTAAATGACTCAAGTTTTGCGAGGGCTCCTTGATGCCATACTCGGTCAAATGCTGCCTTGACGTCAAGTGCAGTCACTCTCACCTCACCTCTGGCATTCAGCTCTCTGAACCGTGTTTGAACCAAGCCTGTAATGAGGTCAGGAATCTGAGTGACCCTGACGAAACCCAAAGTGAGTGTCCGTAGCAGGTTTTTGCTGAGCGTGCTGCTTGATAGCACTGTTCACGACTCCTTCCATTACTTTGCTGCTGATGGAGAGTAGACTGATAGGGTGGTAATTGGCCGGGTTGGATTTATCATGTTTCTTGTGTACAGGGCACCTGGTCAATTTTCCACATTACCGGGTAGATGCCAGTCTTGTAGCTATACTGGAACATCTTGGCTAGGGGTGCGGCAAGTCTTCAGTACTATTGCCGGAATATTGTCAGAGACCATAGCCTTTGCAGTATCCAGTGCCTTCAACCATTTCTTGATATCAGGTGGAGTAAATAGTGAAAGACTGACATCTGTGATGCTGGGGACCTCCGGGGGAGACAGCATAGGTGTCCTTAGGATGGAGACACGAGTAGCATGATGGGGCACCCAAATGTTTTCTCTCCCCAACCTCATCCTTCATAGGACTTGTTAAACTGAGGTTTTGTTTTCCTGCTCATAGCACTTTCTGAAGAAGAAAGGGCTCTCCTAATAATCCAGTGATATTTCTACCTCAACAGGTACCATCAAAACCAGAATGAGTCACATCTCATTGCTGGTACAAAATGCTTTGCCTTCATTATGTCATTGTACTATAAAAGCAATTCAACTTGTGAAGCGCATTGTTTTAATTAAATGCTATATGCAAGCAAGTATTAATTTGGTTGTGGCATGAAGTCACAGACCGGAAACTTTAACACAGTTTCTCTCTCCATAGATGCTGCCGGACCTTCCGACTATTTTCGCATTTTCTGTTTTTAATTTCAGATTTTCAGCATCCATGGCATTTTGCTTTTATGTCATGTTTATGCTGAGATTAGGAATTGTAAAGGGAACAAATACAGACACCCATACCTCTCCCCAAGCAGCATATTAGCTCACCCATTTGTTTTTGAACTTTAATGTTATTGCAGCAATCAATGAAAAAAACACTAGCATTTCTATTGTGTGTTTCATGACCTCATGATATTACAAACTGCTGTATGGCAAATTAAATACTTAAGTTAGAGTCACTCTTGAAATGTAGGAAAGGCAGCAGCCAATTCAGGCATAGCAAGGTTCCACAAACAGCAAAGGAATAACAATCAGAAAATCTGTTTTTGTGATGTTGGTTGAGATTTAAATGTTGACCAGGCCACCTGTGCTACTCCTCCTCAACATAGTGTCATTCAGTGGGACTTTAACCTATACCCTTCTGACTCAGAGGCCAGAATCAACTATACACTAAGAATAATCAGAATCTGAGTGCAGGAGAGGCCCTTCAGCCCATCGAGACTGCACCGACATGTGAACAATGTTATGATGCAAAGCCCTTTTTTATTTTTTTTTAAAACATTAATCAATTGTTCTGTTTTAGATGTAGGCTGACTGATGTGCACTTCTCATCAGTACCTTCAGCAACATAAGAATAATTAAATAAAAACAGCAAGGTCTGGAATCACATCGAACAACGCCAAGGTCAGGTGCTGATATTGATCATTTGCAACATCTGGTTCTATTACAGATGAACAGTACTTTTTATTTGCATCAAGCGTCTCGTATCCAAAACCTGTGATTTGGGTGTTGTATTTATTTGTTCAAACTGAACAGCACTAAAAGGGAAGAAAATTGATATCTTAATTTTTATTGCCACAAAATAGTGATTCTTAAATTCCCGGTCCCCTGTGAAATTCCATCAACTCAATGGAAATTTTTAAGATGCTGAATAACTAAATGTCATTCATTGCTCTGACTTTACCTGGGGAATTAAAACCATGTTTCAAAGTTGATGCTCATTGTGCTCTAAGCACACCCATTATTGGAGTTAGAGGATCGTTGGCATTCTGCACCATAAGCCACATTGGCTGATTGGTTCTGAAATCTAAAGACTGCAGACTCTTGTGCACCGCCTGCTCCAGGGTGCACATCAAGGCATCAGCACACAAAACTTGTTTCACCAGAAAACTATTTTCTGGCAAAGACACGCCCCCTCACCTTAATCACTCAAATCTCCTTATAGTCAGAAACATCTACTTTACAGCCAGCTTTGACTGTGTAGAGTATTACCTCGTTTATTAGGAAGCCTGGAGCCATAATCCAAGTTCTGTAGTAAAATTAACTGGCTATTGGCTCCCAAAGACATACAAGCTTCTTTAAACTATAGAGCAAGTTCATAAATTGAGTGGATGGGTGGGTGATTGGTCGGAAAGGCTGCGGGAATTAAGTATCAGGCTCAGCTCTTCTGCCACATTCACTGTTCCTTGGGTTTACCACGCTACATTCAGAATCACAAAGTTACTGCAAAGCAGGCTGCTAGTTCTCCCCTGTACCTTCACCAGTCTCAAACAACAGCTTGCATTTATATGATGCCTTTAATGTAAGAAAACATCCCAAGGTACTTGCAAGCGGTAGCACAAACCAAAAATTAGAAGATATGAGCAAACGTTCGGCAAAGAGGCAGGAGTGCTTTTTGGAGGAAATGGGTGGGTTGTGGGGCAGGGGAAGGTGGGGTAGTGTAGGCAGGAATTCAAGAACTTAGGGTCCGGGCAACTACAGGCACAGCCACCATCGGTAAAGCAATTTGACCGTGACAGATTTTTGGATAATCTCAACTTCACGAACAGTTGAACATGGGAGTCCAGGCATTTTGACCCAGCGACAGTGCAGGAACAGCAATACAGTTCCAAATTGTGAATAACGTATGACTTGGGGATGACTGTGTTCTCATGCATCTACTACCTATGTCCTTCAGGATGGTCGAGGCCTTGGGTTGGGAAGGTGCTAGCCAAAGATATCTTGGTGAGTTGCATTTTTTAAGTGGTACACACTGCTGCCACTGTGCATTGGAGGTTGAGGAGGTGGGGTGCAGTGAATATAAGTGGTGGGTGTATTGACAATCAAGCGGGTGGCTTTATCTTGGATGGTGCCTCGTTTCGAGAGTGCAATTGCAGCTGAACTCATCAAGGCAGGTGGAGAGGATTCCATCACACTCCCCACTTGTGCCTTGTAGATGGGTGTAAGATTATCAGGTTACCAACCAGAATGCAAATTGCTAGTTTCCAATAAAAAATTAGATTTTAACATCTAAATTGATTAGGAACTTGTCCTGGCTGTAAAGTGGGAACATTTAGACGTATGGCAGAGTAGAGAAAAATGCCTTCAAGAGGGATTCTGGGAGTTTGTCAAGTTTTGATGCTTGCTGCAGCAAAAAGCGGAAACCTTGAAGGCTGTCTTTCCGAAACTGCTCGTTTTAGGAGGAATGTAGACATCTCTCTCAGATAAGAATGCACAGCATTAAAGGTCTTAAGATAGTGGCAAATACAAAGGACGTTTCCATAAATATTTACGGTTAGTAACAGCCACCAAAGTCATTCATCTCTAACATCCCCCATCTGATGGAAGGTCATTGGCTTGAAAAGTTAACTCTGTTTCTCCCTACAAAGGGGCTGCGTTATTTTCAGCAATTTTTTTTTTCTTTGCTTATTGCACAGAAGCACTGAAGGAGTGTTTGTTGCCTTTTGGTTGGGAAGTTAAACCAATCTGTTGCCGTTTGAAACGTCACCTGAAAAGCAAAGATCTGACTTGCAGGTTTAAAACAAACCCCTAGGGTGGCACTGTAGCACAGTGGTTAGCACGGTTGCTTCACAACGTCAGGGACCCAGGTTCGATTCCTGGCTTGGGTCACTGTCTGCACGTTCTCCCCGTATCTGCGTGGGTTTCCTCTGGGCGTTGCGGTTTCCTCCCACAAGTCCCAAAAGGTGTGCTTGTTAGGTGAATTGGGCATTCTGAATTCTCCCTCAGTGTACTGGAACAGGTGCTGGAGTGTTGGGGCTAGGGAATTTTCACAGTAACTTCATTGCATTTCCAATGTAAGCCTACTTGTGACATTAATAAAGATTATTATTATTATGATGCATGTGACCCCAAAACTCATCTTGCATTAGACGGATGTAAAAAAATAAGTGAAATTTTGTTCACATGCATTTTTAAAAAAAAGAGCCTTGTGCCGAGGATTAATGTACCATAATGTGAAGACCATCAGGAACAAGCAGGGAGCTTTTGACGGATGGCCATCTTAATGATACTCATAAATGCAAGACAACAAACTGCTTGCTCTGTAAATGAGATTCCTACATCAATTAATTCCAAGCCACAATATACCTATGCTCAAGAACAATTATTTTCCAAATGACTGCTTCATAAGGATTGAAGTTGAAGGAAGCAGAACTCTCAAATCTCCTTGCAATCAACTATTTGGTTTATTCAAAACTCACAGAAGTTCGAGTGATTTGCAACCTGCTGCTCTCCCAATATAAATGCTCCCCCCCACCCCCCCGTTCCCATCTCAATTCTTTAGATGTAGATAGCATTCTGTGACTTAAACTAGCAGGTATTTTTGAGCTACCTGTCTCATTTTTCTCTTCTCTCTCCTCAGCTTCTTGTGAGACAGACTGTCAGATAGAGGGCAAGAACAGAGGAACCGCTTCTATTAAATTAATCACTTTTTTTCAGATTGCAGAGAGATACAGGATGAATAAAAGATGAACTGCTATACATTTGCTGGATTGCCAAAGCCGGTCTTTGAACTAATTTCACTGACAGATGTCTAGGATCCGAGACTCACACAACTGCAAGATGTTTGTGGAACTTTAAAAATTGTGCAATCAGAACTAAAGGCAACATTACATTAGGAAAACAACCGCTTAGCAATTTGGCTGCGGAAATCTGTGCTGCGACTGAATTGCAATCATACAGTTTTTATCAAATAAGCATTGCAAGCTTCCAATCACAAAAATAACTTTTGCTGTCAGAATGAAACGTTGGTGCAAAGTAATTTCACATCAAACCATCATCATCGAGCAGTGTCAAGTCAGTCATTTATCGCTCTTCTGCGACATGCATTTCTTCTGCAAACAGAACGAAAAAGAGTAACAAAAACATCCATTTTTCTTCCTTTTCAGACACGGCATGAAATAAATGACCGAGTTCAGCCCGAAAAGAGCATTGTGCAGCATAACCGTCAAGTTCTGATGAAAGGTCATCATGCCCTGAAACGGTAGCTGCTTCTCTCCGCAAGAAGTTTTGTTGTGTGTGTCACATTTCCAGCATTTGATTCCAACTTCCTGGGGAGCGGAACTTTAATTTTGCATTAGCCAGGTTGCAATGCAATCGTAAAGTAGCCCACATTTAAATGTGCGGAAATGTTTAGTCCAATGTCTAATTTTAAAATAAGCTGTACTTGCAGCACTTTCTGCTTTTATTTCAGATTTGCAGCATTCATGGCATTTTGCTTTTGTATTACTTCTTTTGCCACTCTGCTCGAGTTATGGTATCAGAAAGATGCAAGCCAAGCAAATATTGAATATTACCATGTGCCGATACTGTATCAAGGAATAGGATAAAATGTCACCCAATATAATCATTATTGTAGATTGTGTTGTAAAGGAAGGTCTTGCATGCTCATTGCCTTTCTACAGGAACTGATGCTTGTGTAGGGAATGAGTATGAGTGCAGATGGCTGCATGAAGGGGTAAAGAAACATGATGGGGACATGGAATTGGCTGTGCAACCCATGTGGAGGATAAAACACCAATAAAAATATACGATTGTGCTAAACAGTCTATTTCAGTCAAGAAACAGAATACCGAGGATGCTGGAAATTTTAAGTAAAAATAGAAAATGCTGGAAAAGCCAGCAGGTAAAGCAGCAATAGCGAAAGAATGGCGATACATTTCCAAGTCAGGATGGTGAGTGGCTTGAATGGGACTTCCAGGTGGTGGTGTTTCCCGTGTGACTGCTTGTCCTTCCAGGTGATTGTGGGTTTGGAAGATGCTGCCTAAGGAGCATTGGTGAGCTCTGCAGTGTATCTTATCGATGAACCACACTGCTGCCACTGTGCATCGATGATGGAGGGGTGATGTTTATGGATTGGATGCTAATTAAGTGGACTTATTTTGTCTGGATGGTGTCTCGCTTCTGGAGCGTTGTTAGAGCTGCACTCATCCAGGCAAAGGGGAGAGTATTCCATTACACTCCTGATTTGTGCCACTGAATCCCTACAGTACAGAAGGAGGCCATTAGGCCCCATTGAGGCTGCACTGACCCTCTGAAAGAACACCCTATGTAGGCACACTCCCCCACACTATTCCTGAAACCCCACCGAACTTGCGCATCTTTGAACTGTGGGAAGACATCAGAACACTGAGGAAATCCACAGACACGGGGAGAACTTGCAAACTCCACACAGGCTGTAATTGAACCCAGTGCTAACCATTGTGCCACCATGCCACTTTTGTTAACAGTGGACAGGGTTTGGGAAATCAGGTGAGTTACTCGCCACAGGATTCTGAGTCTCTGATTTGCTCTGGTAGTCACAGTCGTGTGGCTCGGCAGGGTGAGCATATAAGTGCCACTTTATATCACTGTTGATGACCCGTATATTATTTTACTGATAATTGAGAGTAGACTGATGGGGCGGTAATTGGCCGGGTTGGATATAACTGAGCAATTTTCCCCATGGCTGGGTAGATGCCAATAATATAGCTGTACTGGAACAGTTTGGCAGGGAACATTCTGGAGCAAAAGTCTTCAGTACCATTGTCAGGGCCTAAAGCCTCTGCAGTATCCAGTGGCTTCAGCTATTTCTTCATATCATTTGGAGTGAATCAAATTGACTGAAGACTGGCATCTGTGGTGCCAGTGATCTCAGGATGAGGCGGAGATGGATCATCCACTTGGCATTTCTGGCTGAATATTGTTGCAAATGTTTCAGTCTTATCTTTTGCACTGATGTGCTTGGGGAAATTTGTGGAGCCTCCGATGCCAGTGAATTGTTTTCTTGTCCACCACCATTCACAACTGAACATGACAATTGAACGTGACAGGACTGCAGAACCTGGATCCGATCCGTTGATTGTGGAATCGCTTAGCTCTGTCTATCGCTTGTTGCTTATACTATTTGACCCGCAATCAATCCCGCGTTATAGCCTCACCACGTTGAGTCCTCCATTTGTTGTTCCTGGCATGCCCTCCTGCACACTTCACTGAACCAGCATTGAACCCTGGCTTTATCGTAATGGTAGAGTGGGGGGGAATGCTAGCACTCATGGATGTTCAGTCTTGAGTTTCTAGATCTGTTCCAAATTTTTCCCCTCTAGCACAGTGAGAGTGCCACACAACATAAAGGAGGGTATCCTCAATGTGAAGATGGGACTTTGTCGCCACAAGGACTGTGCGATGTTCACTTCCACAGATGCATGGACAAAGCATCTGAGGCAGGTAGGTTATGAGGTCAAGTATGTTTCTTCCTCTTTTGGTCCCCTCACTACTTGCCGTAGATTCAGTCTAGCAGCTATGTCCTTTTGGACCTGGCCAGCTCAGTTTGTCATGGCGTTACCAAGCCATTCTTTAGAGATGATCATTCAGTTCACCCAACCAGAGTACTTTCTGTGTCCTTGCCACCCTCCGTGTTGCTTCCAAGTGGTGGTCAACAAAGAGTAAAGATTCATCAGCTGAGGGAGGGTGGTACGTGGCAATCAGCAGAAGGTTTCCTTGCCCATGCATGGTCCAGAGTCCATGTTGAGAACTCCCAGTGCAATCTCCTCCGGAATGTATACCACTGCGTCGCCACCACCTCTGCTGGGTCTGTCCTGCTGGTGGGACAGGGTATACCCAAGGTGGCATGGTCGCACAGTGGTAAGGACTGCTGCCTCACAGCCCTAGGATTGGGTTTGATTCCAGCCTTGGGTGACTGTCTGTGTGGAGTTTGCACATTCTGGTTTGGCTGGTTTAGCTCACTGGGCTAAATCGCTGGCTTTTAAAGCAGACCAAGGCAGGCCAGCAGCACGGTTCGATTCCCGTACCAGCCTCCCCGAACAGGCGCCGGAATGTGGCGACTCGGGGCTTTTCACAGTAACTTCATTGAAGCCTACTCGTGACAATAAGCGATTTTCATTTCATTTCTTCCTGTATTTGTGTGGGTTTCCTCCGGGTGCTCCGGTTTCCTCCCACAGTCCAAAGATGTGCAGGTCACGTAGACTGGCCATGCTAAATTGCCCCATAGTGTCCAAAGGTTGCCAAAATTGCCCAAAGGTTTGGTGAGGTTATGGGCTCACAGGGATAGGGTGGGGAGTGGGCCAATCTAGGGTGCTCTTTCAGAGGGTCGGTGTAGACTAAATGAGCTGAATGGCATCCTTCTGCACTGTACAGATTCTATTCTATGATTCTGTGGTGAGGGTGGCATCTGGGACATTGCCTGTAAGGTATGATTTTGTGAGGATGACTTTGTCAGGCTGTTGCTTGGCTAGTCTGTGAGTTAACTCTCCTGATTTTAGCAAAGCCCCCAGATTCTAGAGTTTGCAGGGCTGAGTATGCCTTCGCCATTTCCAGTGCCAAGGTCGGTGTCAAGAGGTCCATCCATTTTCATTCCTTATTGACATTCTTGCAGATTTATACAACTGAGTGGCTTGGTAGGTCATTTTAGAGGGTATTTAAGTGTCAACCACACTGCTGTGGATCTGGAGTCTCATGTAGCCCTGACCAAGGTAAGAACAGCAGATTTATTTCCCTAAAAGACATTCATGAACCAGATGGATTTTTGCAACAATCAATGGTTTTATGATAATTGATTTTCAAATCCAAATTTTATTGATTGGCAAGATTCGAACCTTGGTCTCCAGAACATTATCCTGAATCTTTGGATTATTAGCCCAATGACAATAACACAACACTGTCTCACCCTTATTCCAATGACCCCACAGTTTTATTTTTTAAAAAACTATATGTCAAAAGATATACTAGGATTTTTTTTGTTTGATTCCCCTGTATCCTAAGCTCATTTTCTATTTCAGCTTTCCTAAGCAGTTACTTCACATTATTTAGCTCTATTTCAAATTTGTCTCGGACCGCTGTGTTACCTGAAGCTTTATACTTTAGAAATATGGTTTTGCTTTTATTTCCTTCATTACATTCATTGTTGCCCACATCAATCATTTTCCTTAGTTCCCCTTCCTTCTTTAGTTGTGTGTGTGTGTTTGTTCTGTGTTTTTTTTGGTGCTTTTATTTGTAAGGGCCACTTTCCTTGCATGTGTTTTTCAAATTGTTCAGTCCAGTTTCCTTAAATTCTTTCCTGAGCTCTACAAAATCTACCACCAGAAAGTTAGTGGTTTCAATTGCATTCATATCTGTCGTCCTCATTGCATTTCACTCGTAATGAAGCTGCTTTACAGGTCTGTTTGATTTTCAAACCGCGTTTTTCAAATCGCCGCTAACAAGAATGGTTCCAGCGATGAGAAACTTCAGCTACAAGTATAGATTTGTAAAGAGTCATAGATGTTTACAGCATGAAAATAGGCCCTTCGGCCCAGCTTGTCCATGCTGCCCAGTTTCTATCACTAAGCTTGAATCACGTGCCCGCATTTGGCCCATATCCCTCTATACCACCTGCCCATGTAACTGCTTTTTAAAGGACAAAATTGTACCCACCTCTACCACTGCCTCGGACAGCCCGTTGCAGATGCTCACCGCCCTCTGTGACAAAATTTCCCCTCTGGTCCCTTTTGTATCTCTCCCCTCTCACCTTAAACATATGCCCTGTAGTTCTAGACTCCTCCACCATGGGACTTTTCTCCTTGGAGAGAAGGAGGCTAAAAAGAGATGTGATAGAGATGCTCAAAATCATGAGTGGGCTGGACAGAGTAGATAGGGAGAAACTGTTCCTGCTCGTAAAAGGATCAAGAATGAGAGGGAACAGATTTAAAATGATTTGTGAAAGAAGCAAATGTGGTGAGAAAATACTTTTTCACGCGGCGAGTTGTTCGGGGTTGGAATGCACTGCCTGAAAATGTGGTGGAGGCAGTGGCAATCGAGGCATTCAAGAGGGCATTAGATGATTATATGAATAGAAACAACGTGCAGGTGTATGGGGAAAAGGCAAGGGAATGACATTAAGTCATGATGCCTGTTTAGAGAGCCGGTGCAGACACAATGGGCCAAATGGCCTCCTTCTGCGACATAACAATTCTGTGATTAACAACTGATCCACTGGCAACTCTCACTGCCTTAATTGCACAAATTTATTCAAATCAGGCAGAGATTAAAGAGCCATTTGTCATAATCCTACTTCATGACATGATGAAACAATACCATCCATTGAAGGAAATAAAGATCAACCATTAATGATATGTAGATCAACCACTGCGTTTAGTTTATTATCATCCAAATACAGCCCACGCAATTATGTTGCAGAGATCTGTTATTCAAGTGCAAAGATGTGGAAAATTCTCAGTCATTTCAGATACAATCATTGTGAACTGCTGCTGCATGCGCAATTACCTCATGTTTGTTAAAATATTGGTGAACACAAATGATTCATCAACTGATGCCTCCTTCTTTTTAACATAGTATTTAAACTTGCTTGTGGATTTCTTGAAGCCAACAATAGAGAAACTACTTGAAACTGTGACACACAAAAGCACACATGGCAGATTTCAGGTCGAATGACAAGCCCTCAAATTACTGGAGTGTGGGAAGGTAGAAGAATTTTCACTCTTGATGGAGGGGTAAGCAGAGGCTAAGCAGGGTTTGGATAGGTGTTGGGTGAATCTGTAGAACTCATTGCAGCAGAAGTCTGTGGAGGCCAAGTCACTTGCGTGTCTTTAAGACAGAGATAGGTTCTTGATTAATAAGGGGATCACGGGTTAGAAGGAGAAGGCAGGAGACTGGGGATTAGAAACACATCAGCCATCATCAAATGGCAGAGCAGACTCGATGGGCCAAATGCCCTAATTCTGCTCCTGTATCTTACGGTCTTATGGACCCTGAATCTGGCGTGTATCTCGGTTTTGCAAGGAATTTTCCCAGTTTACAGTGGAATTACTTTGATATACTGATTTGATTTGATTTATTGTCACAAGTACCAAAGTACAGTGAATTTTTTCTGCGGCCGAGGAAAGTACACAGTACGTACATAGTAGTACTGTACACAGTACTGGTAAGGGGATGCAAGTTTAGAATCTTCTTTATATCCATGAATGGCAGCCCAATCAGTTTCACTGATTCCCACAAGGAAATTCACACTAGCCGCAGTTTAACAGAAGGATCCGAGAAAAACTCAGTCCCTTAATGGAAAATGTAAATCAATCCTGGAAATGATCAGCCACATGCCCACTTTCCACCTGTAACAAAATAAAACCTAAGCACCACGGCGCAATTGCTTTATCCAACCGTGACTTCTTAGAGATCACAGGTAAATGAGATTGGCCATTCAGTTTATTCTGCCTCATCTCGCCAGGAAATAGTCTGCTGTTCGCCATCACAGCATCCTGCTGTTTAAAGCAGATCTTTTAAGTGCTGGCATCCTCTCACCACCAGACTGACATGGGTGATGCTAAAATATTCCAGCAGCAGGTTCCAACAGCAGGTTCCAGGTAGGCACTGCCAACGCACCTGCCTCAGCAAGTGACCGCAGGTCTGCAATTTGCAATGTCAGACGTAGGAGTTTCCACGTCGGTTTGAATCTCAATGGGCACAAGATCAGTGAGCAAGTTGATTTTCTTTGCTGTAATTTCTATGATTCTATTAGAGGCACCTGATACTTAACAAAAATGTTCATTTAAGAACTGGATCCTGCGATGGGGAACTGCAGGCTCGCTGTTTTGACAAGGCGGGATTGACTGAAAGGCCATCTTCACCCGCATTTATAATCTCATAAAAGTAGGTGGACAAAGCAATAAGTAACATCATTTGCGGTATTTCCTCCTGCTTCCAAATCCTATTATCCACTAACTTGCGTTTTATTTTTAAACCAGAAAGATGAAGAGCCTCAGTTTTGCTATTTTTTTCCCCCTTTAGGTACTCAGTGCTAGTGTTAAATAATGATGTGGAGATGCCTGCATTGGACTGGGGTGAGCACAGTAAAAAGTCTTACAACACCCAGGTTAAAGTCCAACAGGTTTGTTTCAAATCACTAGCTTTCGGAGCACTGCTCCTTCCTCAGGAGAATGACCAGGTTAAAGTCCAACAAGTTTGTTTCAAACACTAGCTTTCGGAGCACTGCTCCTTCCTCGGGTCATTCTCCTGAGGAAGGAGCAGTGCTCCAAAAGCTAGTGTTTGAAACAAACCTGTTGGACTTTAACCTGGTGTTGTAAGATTTCTTAGCGTTAAACAAAACAGTGGATCAAAGCTTCTTCTAACCCTGGTCCTCAACTGTTTTAAGCAAAACCTGACAAGTATCTGGCCATATAAGTTTGTTATTTCCATTTCTTGTTAACCACTCTTGCATGTTTGAATAACGCAAACCCATTCTGTGAACATGTCCAGTTTTGTAGATGATCTTGGTTGAAACATCCTGAAATTATTTCCCTCAGTTATCTTTAGCTGGTAGAGAAAGGAGACTTCAATCTATCATCCTGAATTAGGTTTGAACAGATACTTGAACATAAACCATCACTCCATTGTGCCTAAACAGAATAAAAAGGCTCATGTCAGCCAAGGAATAGTCATTGGAAAACAAATCTATTGAATGAAAAATTAGATTTGAGCCTTGTCCTCAGAGCACCGGTTGACTCAATGACTTGCTCGCAGTGTTCTCAAATTATGTGCTTCACCACAGAGATTATTACCTTGAACAGCACTGTTACTTTTCAAAGAATCTCAGAACTACGAAGGAGGTGGCCACTCGGCCCATCGGGTCTGCGCCAACCCTCTTAAAGCGCACCCTACCTCGGCGTATCCCCGTAATCCTACCTAAGCTTTTGGACGCTCAGAAGCAATTTTACATGGACAATCCACCTAACCTGCACATCTTTGGACTGAGGGGGGGAAACCGGAGCACCCGGAAGTAATCTACTCAGACACAGGAAAAACGTACAAACTCCACACAATCACCGAAGGTTGGAATTGAACCCGGGTCCCTGGCTGTGAGGCAGCACTACTAACCACTGTGTCACTGTGCTCCTGTCCATCAGCCATGCCAGGAAAGACACCTGTAGGCTTTATACAAAATGAATGATTTTCATAGAAATTGCAGTCCAGATGAAGTCATTCAGTCTACGGTGTCTGCGCCAATGCTAATTCTTCATCTGCAGCTATCCAATCACATCCTATTGCACAGCTCATTCCCTATGAGGAAAGCTATTACCTTTTGGCTCTACAGGGATACTTAACACAGAGTTTGGTAAAGGTATTGCCACATTCCAAGTCAGGAATCTTCCTTGCATGAGACAGGTGCTTTATGCCACAATGTCATGTGCCAAGCAATTAAATTAAAACAGCAGCAGCACATAATTATAGAAGACTACTTTACAAATGACAAATTTTAATGCGTGTTTTAATAGATTTCAAGTCACAACTAAAATCTATCACTCAATCAGGTGACACAAAGAGCAGCAGGTTTCATTTGGCATTATATTAAAAGCACTAATGACTAAGGAGATGCAGTTTCCCCCGCTGTTACCTATGCTCCACTAGCATCGCAAAACAGCACAGCTCACAGAGGATTCTAAGGCATTTGTATGCATGTGCACGCCAATGCTTTCTGACAGTGCTATTATCTGTTTACCCAAACGGTTTACATTAGTCTTTTGGGTACTGAGTTTCTGAATATACTCGCAGCATATAAAGCAGTGTTTACCACACATCCAAGTTTTGTTTAACCACTCGAATGCTGGTCATGTTAAGTACTGTGCAGCATTTGATGAAACTTCATTATTTAAAAGTAGATTTTTATATTGACCCAAAGGCATTGAATCTTGCTGCAATATTGTTCCACCATCACAACAAGACCCATTAGGCCCCTCACCTAATCTTCTGCCACATGCAACTCTAACCTAGGAGGGAAGACATGCAATTTCTCAATGGAGGATAGAAACATTTTCCAACTTTCGTCACCAGGTACAAACCAAGTAGTAGGAATTTTGACCGAGCGGCACTCTGAACCCTGCGGAGGGTGCAAGGGGTCAATCAGTACTTAAACTGGCACACAAAGCTAAGTCATGCATCACTGAGAACCCAAGTATATTCGGAAAAATAGATTGAACAGCTGTGGCCAGAGTCCTTCCTTTAGTATGCATTTGCAGACATCTTCAGCCAGAAATGCCTCAGCCTCCTGAGGTCCCCTTCGTCCAAAATGCCCGTCTTCAGCCAATTCAATTCACACCACATGATATCAAGAAATAGCTGAAAGCACTGGATACAGAAAAGGTCATGGGTCCTGATAACATTCCGGCAGTAGTATTGAAGACTTGTGCTCCAGAACTAGCCATGCCCTTAGCAAGCTGTTCCAGTACAGCTACAGTAAGAAGTCTTACAACACCAGGTTAAAGTCCAACAGGTTTGTTTCAAATCACTAGCTTTCGGAGCACTGCTCCTTCCTCAGGTGAATGGAGAGGTAGGTTCCAGAAACGTTTATATAGACAAAGTCAAAGATACAAGACAATACTTTGAATGCGAGCATTTGCAGGTAATTAAGCCTTTACAGAGCCAGAGAGAGGGGTAATCCCAGGTTAAAGAGGTCTGAATTGTCTCAAGCCAGGACAGTTGGTAGGATTTTGCAAGCCCAAGCCAGATGGTGGGGGAGGGGGCGAATGTAATGCGACATTAATCCAAAGTCCCGGTTGATGCCCTACTCATGTGTGCGGAACTTGACTATATGTTTCTGCTCTGCGATTCTGCGTTGACGCGCGTCCTGAAGGCCGCCTTGGAGAACGCTTATCCGAAGATCAGAGGCTGAATGCCCTTGACTGCTGAAGTGTTCCCCAAATGGAAGGGAACATTCCTGCCTGGCAATTGTCGCGCAATGTCCATTCATTCGTTCTCGCAGCGTCTGCATGGTCTCGCCAAGGTACCACGCTTCAGGACATCCTTTCCTGCAGCATATAAGGTAGACAACGTTGGCCGAGTCGCACGAGTATGTACCGTGTACGTGGTGGGTGGTGTTCTCACATGTAATGGTGGTACCCCATGTCGATGATCTGGCACGTCTTGCAGAGATTGCCATGGCAGGGCCGTGTGGTGTCATGGTCGCTGTTCTGAAGGCTGCAAACATTGCTTTGTTTGAGGTTGCGCGGTTGTTTGAAGGAAATAGTGGGGGTGAGGGGAGATGGCAAGATGTTCGTCTTCATCGATGACGTGTTGAAGGCTGCGAAGATGATGTCGTAGTTTCTCCGCTCCGGGGAAGTACTGGATGACGAAGGGTACTCTGTCGGTTGTGTCCCGTGTTTGTCTTCTGAGGAGGTCGGTGCGTTTTTTGCTGTGACGCATTGGAACTGTCGATCGATGAGTCAAGCGCCATATCCCGTTCGTACGAGGGCATCTTTCAGCGTCTGTAGATGTCTGTTATGCTCCTCCTCGTATGAGCAGATCCTGTGTATGCGGAGGGTTTGTCCATAGGGGATGCCTTTTTTATTGTGTTGAGGGTGGAAGCTGGAGAAGTGGAGCATCGTGAGGTTATCCGTGGGCTTGCAGTAAAGCATAGTGCCGAGGTGCCCGTCAGTAAAGCTACAACATTGGAACCCAACTGACAATGCGAAAAATGCCCAGGGAAGTCGTGTCCACAAAAAGATGGACAAATCCAACTCTGCCAATTACCATTCCATGAATCTACTCTTGATCGCAAGGTAATCGACAGTGCTATCAAGCTTCATTTACACATAAATAAAGTGCTCACTGATGTTTAGTTTGAGATCCGCCAGAGCCACGCGGCTCCTGATCTCATCACAACTTTGCTCCAAACATGGGTAGCAGAGCCAAATTGAAGGGCTGAAGTGAGACTGACTGCCCTTGACACCAAGGCAGCAGTTGATAGAAAGTGGCATCAAGGAGCCTGAATAAAATAGAACACAATGGGACTGGAGGAAAGGTACCACTGGGTGGAGTCATGCCGAGCTCAAATGTTTGCGGGGTTGGAAACCAATCATCTCAGCCCGGGGGCATCGCTGCAGGAGTTCCTCAGGGTACTGTCCAGGAACAACAACCTTCATTTGCTTCATAAATGTTCCCTCCAAAAATGGCAATGTTTGTTCAGTAACAGTAGCATTCACAATTCCTCAGTTACTGAAGCGGTCCATGTACCTGTGCAACAAAATCTGCTCAGTTGATCAGCCCGTCGAGCCACAAAAGATCCATAATCATCTCCCCATTACATTCAACGGTATTGCCATCACTGAATCCTCCACCATTAACCAAAAACTGAGCTGGATCAGGCCTTTAAATAAATACTGTGACTCCAACAGCAGCCGGTCAAGGTCTGGGAACTCTTCAGTGAGTAACTCCCCTCCTGACTCCCCAAAGACAGTCCATCATCTGCAACATACAAGTCAGGAATTATGATCCCAGACCCGACCCCATCTGTAGCTAGGATACTGGACCAAAACCCCAATATTTTAGTTTATTTTGAAAGGCTGTGTGGAAAGAATACTTCGCCCCAGGAGTGATTGCATGAAGAAATAGGGATTTGGTATTTTTAAAACAAAACTTTCTACAGACAGTATTAAACTCTTTAACATCACACCCAAAAATAGCTTATCGCTTAAACAATACTACTAAATACACTAAATATTTACTATCCCTATTTCCAACAAGGGAAAATATACAGCTCTCAATCCATCCTACATTCCTACAGTCATGCTTGCTTTCCAGAACAGATTTGGTTCCTGTTAGAACCCCTGCAGACTCTGGCTGGAGTCTTCAAAGAGCTGTTTCAACTAGTTTGTTTCAGCTTCTTCCTTGTCCTCAGACAAGTCTGCATGGCTTTAAACACTATTCATCTTTTTTTTTTTTAAACTATCCTACTGCAGGAGCAAAAGATTTTGCTTGTGGTCTGAAGGGTAGCCAACTCAGAACCCAAAAGCTTTCTCAAAGTATCTGACTACCTTGTTCCACCCAGCAATGCCTTCATCTCCACAAGCTGAAAACACATTACTCCCCGCTAGTCAAACAGTGCACTAGCCAAGGCTTTTTACTCTGGTCAATTTCACCCCTAGCTCCTAAAAGCATTCTAGTCTTGCAAAACAAGATTATTTTTAAGAGCATGACTACTGCGGTCAAACACACACCAACCCAGGCTTTTAACACTTAAGTTACCAAATGCTTATATTTCAATACATCTAAAATCCTGCATTAGTCACACAGGAGTGTGATGGAATACTCTTGCCTTGATAATCGTGGTTCTAACAACACTCAAGAAGCTCAACGTCACCCAGGGCACAAAAGCCCACTTAAATTAGCACCCCATTCACCACCTTAAATGGCGAAGAAATAAAGTGAGCCTTTATCCACCACCAATGCAGCATTGTTTAATCACCTATAAGAAACATTGCAGCAACTCGCCAAGGTTCCTTTGACAACAACTTACAAACACTAGATCTCTACTAGGGCAACAAACGGATGGAATCATCATCTGTAAGTTCTCCTCAAATCACACACTATCATGACTTTGAGAACTATATCATCATTCGCGGTCACCGGGTCAAAAACATGAAATCTCCTTCTAAACAGATTGTGGGCGTACCTACACCAGATAGTTCAAGAAGATGGCTCCTCACCTTTTCAAGGCAATTAAGTATGAGCAACAAACGCGAACAATGACAACGACTCTGACGTCCTGTGAAAAAATTAAAAACTGAGGCCACGAACAAACAAAAAAAAAAATCACCCGAGACTACGCAAATTTATCACACACAGTATTTCACAACCAAAGGTTCAGATTTCTAATGCCTATAAATAGGGCAGCCGGAGCATGGATAGACTACCCTGTCCAAGTCATACACAATCCAGACTTGGATCTATATAACTGCTCCTTCATCACTGCTGGATTACAGTCTGAAACTCTCCATCTAACAGCACCCTGGGACTAACCTCACCACACAGGTGGCAGCAGTTTATAGCACCTTCTCAAATCTAACTAAGGATGGGCAACAAAGCTGGCCTTGTTAGCGATGCCCGCTCTGATTAAGTAAAAAGATCTGCACAGGAAACACTACAAGTAGACCATGTTGTTTGTTGAAGCAGTTTCAGAAAATAATTACTCAGACCGTCCAACTTTAGGTAATTTAAAATTACTTTCTCTACTGGATTAGCAATATCCATAAAAATCCATATGCAGGATAAGAACAATTTATGGGTAAACTTGTTCAGTATTTCTAAAATATGCCAACAGAACAGCAACATCACAATACAAATGGATGGTTCAAGAGGCAAGATTTTTTAAAAAGCAGCGTTACTTGCAATGAATTCATGGCTCATTGGAGTCAGCAGAATAGTCAGGACCAAGAAAAATTGAGTGCACCACCAGGAGTGATCAGTGAAAACAGTTCTAACAAGTGGAATACTTCGCTTAAAATTCCACCTCCCACAAAATAATTAGTCACCGATAGAACATCTGCTTCAACACAAGCTTTACAAAAACAAGGTTATTGAAAGTGAGGTCTCAGGAACTGAACTTGCAAGATAATTCCCTGAAGAGCGATGGCGTCTCTGTACAAGTAGCAAGGGGACAAACTCCAATTCAGATTGCAGAACATCAGAGTAGGTTTGCTGGAATGATACCAGGGATGAAGGGTTTCAGTTATACAGAGACACTACAGAAGCTGGAACTGTTCTCCTTAGAACAGAGCAGGTTAAGGGATGTAGAGATAATAGAGGTGTTCAAAAGCATGAATGATTTGAATAGCATAAATGAGCAGTTTTTACTGGCAGGGAGGTCAGTAACAAGAGGACATTGATTTATGATAATTGGCAAACTAACGATCAGAGAGATGAAGGGAAATTATTGCACAGTGATTATAATCCACAATACGGTCTAAAAAGGTGGCAA